>NC_091023.1:9092559-9395589 GCF_041296385.1 Aphelocoma coerulescens
CTGCACTCCACACACACTTCAAATTCCCACTCAGTGGGGTTTTGTCTGTTTGCACAACCAGGACAGCCAGCTGGAAGAATTCTCCCACTCCAGTGAAACTGTTCAGCAAAGTAAGATCTAAACAGGGAATCCACATTAAACCTATAACTACACCTGTACCTCTCAGCCTGTGGTGAGTGTGCAGAAACTCACTCTCCTATCATACATAAAAGGCATTTTATATGAAGCGTTACACACAATGGGCCACCTTGGGATATAAGCCTTGAAAACAAACCCGGTTCCCTGTGAACAACGATCTGAGCTACAAAGAGCATTAAGGTAAGAAGCAACAATATTTCCATTGCACTTGTCATTCATCATATTTTAAAAATATATTTTTACAGTGCAAGGAAAAAATAACAGAAATTTATTCTTCTCTGTTCTTAGAAGTATAAATGCAGACAGAAACTCACTTTTCAGAGTAAGATGGTTTTGTGAGGTTCTCAGCCCACAGAGCTACAATTAAGCCTGCTTTTCAAAATGTGCTTCCAAAACGCTGTCTCAAAACTAGAGACAAAACAGACAAAGCTAGATGGGAGGAAAACTACCTCTTTCCTGTACTTCAGGAAATACAGATCGTTGCTCTAACTGGAGGGATGTACAACCCAGTACCCACTGCTGTTAGCTACCTGTTTATTATTTGGCTTTGTGCTAAATTTCAAATTATCATAAACATGTGAGTAACTGCTGCGTTGCTTTTTGCATGATAAAATAGAAAAGTCTATCCATATGCAGGCTTTTTAACCAACTAGATGATATTCCTTCCATTCATTTATGAAACTTTTAAGTGTTTTTCTGTCAAACCTGCCTTTCCAAAGATGAATACCCACCATTACATAAATGAACATTGTGTGATTCTTTACTACTTGTGGGCTAGTGGTGAAAAAAGAAATATTATTTCTTCTCTGCAACCACAGGATTTATTAGAGATGTTTTCAAAGGAGAGAGCAGAAATAACTGTGTCACTGAAGGTACACGATAAATAGTAAAAACTTCATTTTTAAAAAAAAAATTAGTTCTTGAGCACAAGTTATACAGACGGGCAACATGAAAGAAGTTGTGGCAGTGATCACCCTAATGCATGCCCACACAGTGTCAATGGCAGAAGCTGCCCACAAATAGCACATATTGATCTTTCTCCTGCAGCTGCTGTTGGGTCCAGTAAGAACTGTCCTCCAGCAGCAGATCCCAGGTGAGATGGAAAAGCCCAATTTGCAGCACATGACCACTCACTCAGGTTGTGCGTTGATTACTGGGTTCTGCCCTCCAATCTGTTTTTCTTTCCTTCTCTTAATCTAACATGACTGATATCTGGCAGCCTATTCCAAATCTTGAACTTCACATTTGATCTTCCCATTTGGAGTCCAGTATGCTCCAGTTAGGCAGAGGAACTGGGGATTATTGCTACAAAAATGTTGAGATCTTTAGGCACAACAGGAAACTACGGATCTTTCAGAGTTTACACAGACTGTGATCATGGAGACGTCAAAAAATTTCTGAGAAAACTGCAGGCCTTTGTTTATTTTCTTGGTGTTTCCATTCCTTGTGCCCCAGACTGGGTAACACAGGAAAATATTGCACAGTAGAAAAAACAAATAGCAAAAAACTGAGCACAAGGGGAAAAAAAACCAGCCAGCAGCTTGTATTTCCTATTATTTCTCCCACAGTGTTGTGGATTACTCTGTCTTCCCTGCTTTCCCACAGAGTGCCCCAAAGAGACACTTCTTCTGCAAGATGTCTGGATTGTGATGCACACCCCTTCTGCTGCATATCTCTGTGTTATAAACAACCAGAACACACAAGTGTTGTGACTGAAATAGCTATAATGATAAAACACCACCAGCCACACAGATTTTATCTTTTTGTATATTTACTTAACTTTTTTTTTACTGAAACTTGAGCAAAGTTTGGCTTTAGACAGCAATCTGTACACTCAAAGGAACCCAAAACACAAATATAATACTGGGATTCTACAGTAGCCAGAGATGTATAAAATGCATGATTTTTTCTGACTGGTACTGTGATGTGGATCCAGACTAACGCTCCTGAAACCAGTGGAGTTTCCCAAAATTTGTGCAAGCAGAGAGAAGAATTTGGCATAAGATCAGACTGTCCATTTTAATTTGGCTCTGATATATTTTCAAACATATGGGTAGGAACCTGATATGTAATATCGTTTAGTGTGAATAAGCCTGAAAATCCTGTTTAGGCCTGTGATCTTCAACTTTTTGTATTGTGCCAATCACTAAATGCTTTAAAGTTGACCCTCATGCAACATATTTAAGCTTCTGATGATTGATTTGCTTTTCTTACTTACCTTTCGCAGCTCTTTTAGTAGTCCATGGATCCCAGCTGAAACCATTGGTTTAGTCAAAATGGCAAATACTGTTTACAGAGAAAAGGCAAGACTAAAACTATGATGTGGAAAGTAAAGAAAAGGATGGACTATACATTTCTTACTGTAATCAGTAATTCAGGGCACAGTTCCATAACAGATTCTGTGGGACAGCAGCTCCTGCACACAGTCCCACACGGGAGGGAGCTCACTGGTGTGCCCAGAGTGCTGGCAGCACCCCGGCACACCTGAGCAGCTCCCTGCAGCCAAAGCCTGCAGGACTAAGGCAAAATGAAGAAAATAAATATGCAGGGAGCTCCAGTTGAGCTCCAAGAGCACTCCAAGCTACCTCTGGATGTCTACAAGACGGAGCTGGAGCGGCAACCGCTGCCTGGCTCACCTGAACTGCAGCGTACTGGACCTTACCTGGTTGAAAAGAAATGCAGATACACACACTGCATTTGCAGGAGAAGCACAAACAGATAAATCATGTATTGGTGCATATGATGTACACATGTACATATTTTATATATTTATTTTTCTTAGAAAACATTGCTGCTGTTTATGTCCATTAATTTACATATATTTATTCCTACTACAGTATCATTTATAATAATACTTCCACTTCTATAGCACCTCCTCTTCAAGGATTTCCAATTGCTTAAAAACATTTTAATAAATAAAGCCTCACATCTTGCCTGTGAGGTAGGTCAATGCTATTATCAAACTTTACAGATGCATTAACTGAAGAACAGAGAGGTTAAGGCCCAAATTTTCAAATATTTGTACCTGAAGTCAAGCACCTAAATTCTCATTTAGATGCTTAAATAAAAGTCTCGTGATTCTCTTTGGTGCAGAACATCTACAACTACTGCTGAAGTCAACAGGGGCTAACGGTCAGGCCTGATTTTAGGAGGCATAACCTTTTAGACAGCTAACGAGCAACTCCAAGTTGGAAAACACTGGTCTAAATACACAAATCTCGGTCAGAGCCACAGTTGATCCCAGTAATTTATCTCCTCAGAGCCTTTATATTGTGATATACAACTTTAAAAGGCTGGTGCGGATCTTTTTCAATAGACATAAGCGACACAAAAATCATCTACTGTTTCCACAAACTGCGTCCATCATCAGAGTCTGTACAAACACTGGTTGGTTTGTGGGGTTTCTTGGGCATCAGGGGGTTGTTTTTCACAGATTTGTGATAATCAAGACATTGCACAGCACACACCACTTGTGCAGTCATAAAACACATCACACATCTTCACCTGCTGTCTTTACACTTCTACAGAGTAAATTCCTTTGCATTTGTGATAAACAGAAGTGGTCAAGTAAAGGTCTATTAAGAGGATACTTGTCAGAATATCATGCAGACAGCTTGCAAAATACACATACTAAAAGATCACTTTTAAAATTCTTGAATTGTTAAGCACGAAAATAATTACCTCATTCCATTACAGTACTGTGTAGAAACACGGAATAAGCAGCATTATCTTATTCCCGATAGAATAGATTATAACAACTAATTAAGTTTAAAAAATTCAGGCACCAAATGAATTATCCTGCAACATAGAACAGTATCTATATAGAGTGCTCTCCTTAATATACTACAAAACCAGCTGTATGGCAATGTTTTTCCATTTTATATCATGAGTGTCTTGTCACATTTCAAAGACACCTTTGATGTTCCAACCTCACAGAACAAAACCATTTTCTACTGTCCGTTACAGAAACTCCCAACACAGAAGATAAACTTAGCAAGAGGGAAAACCACTGTCTTACTACAGCTAGCTCGACCAAATGTTCAATCACAAATTACACTACTGCATTCCACTTTTACAGTGATGCTGAAAGTCCATACTTTAATGTGGGCTCCTCTCACTGCATAAAAATTGAAATCAGTGGCCAGTGAAATATTAATCCCTACGACAAGAGTCTCTTAGCTCTATTTTAGAGCTCCATTAATTAAATAATCTCCCATAAACTGTTTTAAGTGTTCAGTGTAGTGTTTCAGTCTCCCACATTAAATTAGAATTTCAAAGAATTAAATAATACAGATTATTTTAAGCAACCATCAGAGGGCTCAAAAGCCTTCTAATAAAATCATAATGAAACCATACTCAGTACACTATAGGAAACTTTGGCTCGGTCTCTTTTAAGATAACACACTTCTGTTACAGCTTCTTCTATATGTTAACTTGTTAACTTCATAAAAGGGAAAACACAAAGCGCATTTAACATCGTGTTCCTGTTCTGCTCCTAACCACAGTGAACCTCTCAAATTATCTTCCAGGTGGGGGCAACAGTAAGCCAGTTTTCTTTAATCGCAATTGTGTCCTTCTGCATCAGGAGCTCAGCACCTGGGATGCGCTCCCGCAGAGGCGGGGACCGCACACATCCCAAGCTCCAGCTCCCCAGGGAGGCCCTTCCAGCCATCTCTGCTGGCAAGGCGCGCCCTACCCTCCCTCCTGAGCGGCCGGACCCTCCGTGACCCCTCGCCGGGTCACCCTGCAGCCCAATACCACCGCCTCGAGCTGTGCCAGTGCCGCAGGGCCCACCGTGATATCGGGCCGGGCGTGGGGCCGGTGGCCGTGACAGGGCTGGCACCTGTCACCCCGCCCCGCCCGTGCGCTCCCCGCCGACGCCCACCCGCCCCGTGGCCGCTCGGGGCTCACCCCCAGCCGGGGCTCCCGGAGCAGCGGCCGCGCCATCCCCGCACCGCCGGGCCCGGCTGCGCTCAGCCCGTCCCGCGCCGTCCGCCCCGCGCAGCCCGGCCCGGCCCGGCCCCGCTCCGCTCCGCCGGGGCTACGTGTCGCTCCTGCGGGCGGCCCGGCCCCGCGCCGAGCCGTTGGCCGTGGCCCCGCCGGTCGCCGCCTCGGGCCGGTACTTGAGCCAGCAGATGAGCCATGTAACGACGACGGAGAAGAGGGCGAGGATGCTGGCAACCGACAGGCAGATGGGCCCCACCGGCGACGGCGATGCCGCGGCGCCTGGCGCGGCGTCCCCGCCGTACTGGTTGACGAAGATGAGGCCGGTGAAGAGCAGCACCACCATGGAGAGGAAGGAGACGACGACGCACACGCAGCCGGCACTCAGCGCCGCCCGCTTGCAGCTCTGGCAGCTCTCGTAGCCGCCGCCCGAGGAGCGCGGCCCGGCGGGGGCGGGGGGCGGCGGGGCGAGGGCGGCCGCCGCCTCCCGGGCGCGGGGCGGGCGGCGGGGCGGCAGCGGCGGCAGGCGGTCCTGCGGCACCGGGTCGCGGGCCCGCAGCTGCGGCGGGCAGGCGGCGGCCAGCTTGGTGTTGACCGGGAGGCCGTGGACGCGGTGGTCGGGCAGCGCCGTGCGGTGGCGGCAGAGCGGGCAGGCCAGGGAGCCGCCGGGCGAGCGCCCCGGGCCCGGCTCGGTGCCGGCGGCGGGGGGATGCTGCGCGGCGCGCAGGTGCAGCTGGCTCAGGCACTCCTGGCAGAAGGTGTGCAGGCACTCAAGCAGCTTGGGCGCCCGCCGCTCCAGGTCGAAGTAGTTGTAGCAGATCTTGCACTCGTAGTCCTCCGAGCTGGGGGCGGCGGCCGCCGCCGGCGCCGCCACCGCCGCCTCATCCTCCCGCCGCCCGCCCTGCCCTACGCCGCCCGTCTGCGCCGGCTCGGCCATAACATCTCGCCGGAGGGGGACTTAGAGCCGCGGAAAGGCGGGGAGTGCCGGGCCGCCCCGCGCCTGGCAGGCGGGCGGGGAGCCGGGGCAGCCGCGACCCCGCCGCCTGCCTGGCCGCGCCCGCGGGCTGCGGCGCGGCCCGGCGGGGAGGGCGGGGGATGGAGGGAGGGCCGCCGCCGCCTGCCTGCGCCGCCCGCCGCGCTGGCGGCTGCCGGGGGCTGCTGGCGGCTGCCGCGGGCGGGGGGCGGGATCGGCGCCGCCCGCCCCCGGGAGCGGCCGCCGGTGTGTGGCGGCGGCTGCGGGGCCTCTCTCCTGCCCGCCTGGCGTGCGGTGCGGAGCGGCGGGGCTCGGCACGGCACGGCCCTCCGGGGAGCCGTGCGGCGCGGGGCCGCTGCCGCCGGGATGCCGGTTCCCAGCGCCTCGCTGCTGGCTCGCCGGCGGGAGCCGCCCCCGCAGCACGGCCCGGCGGGGCTCGGTGCTCTCCCGCAGTCCCTCCGCCCTGCAGCGCTGCGGGGAACACGCCTGGCTGCCGGGCAGCCTTTTAATCCCGGAGTGAGTTTTTTGTAAAGCGTTCTGTTGATTTTAACAGTTAACGAGGATTCCCCGTTGTCATTAAGCTTTGGGACCAGCAGTTACAATGACATGACACTCGTTAGGCACGAACATGGCAGATGAAGGGTTAATATGGGAAGGCAGGGCGACATCTCTTTCATACACCGCAGCTCACAGGCTAACTGATACTTTACTGCTTTTCGGAAAGAACATTTTGTGCACTGTGATTCTCTTTCATTATGCACACTGAAAAATAAAAGATACTTTATTCCGGAAGCTGGAGGGGGAAGGAGATGCTGATGTTGTTACTTGCATCCTAACATCGCTATACAATTGAGAGCTTTTGCCCAGTTTAATGAAAAACCATCCAAACAGTGAGATGTCCATAGTTGGTAATGTCATGTGTTAAACAACCGGATAGATTTCATTTCATCACTGTGGAACTCAGAGAACTCTCTGGAGAAACTTTTTTATCTTCAGGTGTAGCAGAGGCCATAACAGTGATTATTTCTATCTGTAGTTCTGAGGATGGCTCTAGGCAAATAAGACCCATGTTTCAGGTACACTGCATTGCCTTGCTCTCTTGCTAAAGCTGCACCTTGGGCATGTCAACTCTGGACTGAGAGCTGTGTCGTCTTGGATGCCTTCTCCTCTCCTCTGCCGTGTGACATGCTGGATCAGGCATGCTTCACAGCAAATGCTAAGGAAAGCTCTCTCCTTCTCAGTTCTTCTGTGCTAGGGCTTTGTTCTTGAGCTCTGAGCATTGTTGAAGAGCCAGATAAAGAGGGGAAACCATTGTTTGGAAAGACTGACTCGTTGCAAGGATGAAAAGCAGCATATTTGTGAGCTATGATGACAGATCTGATTGTCCTAGCAGAAGAGGGAATGTAACTTAGCATAAACTGAAATAATGGGCTAAAGTCAAACAGAGAAAAGTAGGAATGTTCTCTGTACAGAGAGACATATTGTTTTTATAATGTATCCTCAGAGATAATTTAAAATCCTTTAAAAATCTTGATTATGTTTCTAAAAAAACAAAAGAAGGTGCCTTTGCTGTCACTGTCCATAGTGCACAGCTACTCAGCCTATGGAGTCAAAAATCATCCTTTTCAAAAAGCCCACACTGGTTTGCAATCTCAGAGCTAATCTGCCTGATGAATTTGGACTTTTCCATCTAACTCTGGTAACTTCCATTTTTTAAATGAGAGCTCATTGAATTTACTCAAGCATTCTTATATTATAAAACATATGTTTCTGGTAGTTTGTCTATTTTGGTTTGGGTTTTTTTTTGTTTTGGTTTGATTTGGTTTGGGTTTTTTTGCTTGCTACTGTTTCCCAGTTAGCATTGTCTTCCTATTTACTTAGTTCACTCTTAAAAGATGTATGTCAGATTATCTCAGGCACTGCCCTTGATGCCTGAGATGGCCACCTAAAAACAGAGACTAGATAAGAATAAGGGAATAAAGGTAGGTCTTTATTTGAAGGGCCTCCAAGGTACACCCTGTCAAAAGGCTACGCCCAAGATGGACCCCAGATCACGAGTTCTTCACACTTTTATAAGTTTGGTCCATTTGCATATCAGGATCAATTCTCCAATTACAACCTCAGTTAATGATGTAAATACCCCAAGTTTGCCTCCTCTTCAGAGGCCTTAGTTTACATATTTTGGAGCCTGGAACAATCTAGATGTCCTTGGAGAGCAAACCTAGAGTGGCTTGTTATGTCTAACTAGCATGAGAGAACAGCAGCTAACATGCCACACGGAACTTCAGAGTTACACACTAGGCAGTACAGGATCTGAAAAATATAAAAGTTAAAACCTAAGGCATCACCCTTCCCTTTAATATTACTGCCACTTTCATAACCCTACAATTTCCAATAATTTTCAAAACACGTGAAAGTCCTCAGATCCAAACAAATATGAATTTATATTTCAAGTACATTTTTTTGAGGCACTGTATCAAATGTTTTAATAAGGTCCAGATACATCAGCTGCATTTCTGGTTCAGACTGCTTTGCCCCTGCCTTTTGTGTTCTGAGTTTTCTTATCTGATGTGTATCTGCCTTGAGGTCAACTGAAACTCCATCTAATAAGTATATGAAAGTCAGCATTGGGAAAGCTTCCTGTAATTCTGGCATGAAAACTACACAGAATAGATGGGGAAGTTGAGCATAACTGAAAAAATAATCATTAAAAAAAGCTAAATGCAAAATCGGGATTAAATTTACTCTTTTCTTCGCTAAAACTGAGAAAAACTGGTGAGTAGTCACAAAAACTTCCTTGTTCACAATTACCCCTGTGAACACAATGCTGGATAACTCGGTCCCACACACTGTGCTGTGCAGTCCCTAGAGAACATTATTTAGCACAACATGTAAGGTGCATGGACCTCACTCCTGGTGAGACACTGCTTTGTTCTGGAACAGTGCAACTCCTCTTCACCTCTTTGTGTCTCTAGTGGCATTTGCAGGTTCTGTCCTTACCCTTCTGCTAGCACAGGAACTCCTGTGATGACATGGCCAGTCAGTTCCTGGAGACAATCCAGCTGAACACTTTTTACTTTTTGGATGAGTTTTTCTGCTGCAGCAGCTCAGGGAAGCAGGTTGTTGAGGTTTGCAGCCAGTGCGAGGGAAAATGCCAGAGGCTGTGTGGTCAGGAGAGGAAATGAGGCTGGGACCACAGTGTGGTCGATTTACGTACATTTACCTTACTGTGGAACAAAGCCATTAATGATTTCAGCCTTTCTGTCATAGTCCAACATCCTGTCGTATGTATATTACAACTGTGTCATGGGATGGTACAGTCCAGAGCCAGGCTTGAGACCCTGCTGTGACAAGCTGAAGGATAAGCTCTGCTCCTGTATCCCCTGGCAGCCTTATCTATGCAGGATAGTGTCCCAGTGTAGCTTTCTGGGAGGCTGTGGGTTCACCAGGCAGGGGGTTTGCACCACATCTACTCCCTGTGACATGGGGCTGCCCTGGCTCCTCAGTCACTTGGACAGGGAGAGTGCCTAGCCTAAAGGTGCCTTTTTACTTGGATCCTTCTGGTGATTGAGCCTCTGATTCTTCACAAGCAGAGGAACTGGACCATGAGTACTGGAAAAGATCTCTATGATGAATTTAAAGGCTTCCTGGGCTGGGATTGAAGAGATGAAATATTTCTTCAGATTTTTTTTTAAAAGTTACTTTATTTCTGGAGATACAGATGAATTCTCAATTTTAGTCACTTTAATGACAATGAGCATTTATTATTTGGATTGTCAACTTGCAGGGACTGTTTCTTAGTGGGAAACCTGTATTAGTTATTGGAAGAAAACCCCAGAATGCAGCTGAGCTGATTCTGAGGGCAGACTTTTGTCTGAACCACTACAGGAGACTTTGGGTGTTATTTAGCAGAAGTTGTGTTACAAATGCAGATCAAAAGTGGCAAACAACCCTTACAAAAGACATATTTTTCAACTTAATCATTCTGCAGCTGGTAAGAATTGATTTTTAGTGTGTTAAATATTAGGCCTGATTTATCCTGTGCAGCATGCCAGTTTCATGCTGGTGGAGGACTTGGTCTAAGAAGAGCTGTAACAGTGTAAATTAACTCATCGATGAGTCAAGCCCAAAACGTCATAGAAGAATCCTCCTGTTTTGCATAAGGGACATATTGACATACAGCCCTCCAGCAATAATGTCATGTTTATCTAGTTTAATTCCCCAGAAAGTGTGTGTTCTTATACAGTAGGTATGTTTTTCACTTTTGGGGGGGGCAAAAGATGTGCCTTCATTTTGTCCCCTCACATTGCATAATAGGATGCTGCAACATCTTCTGCTTTCTTCACATTGACATTTTATTTCATATACAGTATTTCTGAATAATTTATAATTAAAGTGCTTTTTTACCTTTTCTGTATTGGATCTTCTGTAAAAGCTATTGCATGTGTGGTCTATTGCATTCAGTACTGAAAGGAATGTTCATTTTCAATATTTGCAGGCCATTTCAGGGGGCTGAAAAAGAGAAAATGGATTACAATTATGAGCAATTCTACATCAGTCACAGTGACATAAAAATATGTTAATCTCTTAATGTATATAATAGGAAAGATGCAGGAGTAGATGCAGGAATACAATGTTTGACACCACTTTCCCCCCAGAAAAACCTTTCTTGTGTTGTAGCTGCTAAATACAGTCCTATTTCAGTTGCCTCAGGAAATGAGAAATGTGTGAAGGGCAGACCTTCACTGACCACTCACCTCTGCTTTCTCTTCTCTCCTAGGTTAAGCTTTAAGCTTCTCCTCCTCACCCGATGTTGACCTGCAGACCCAACCACAGACACACCCTCATTGGCATCACTCTGATTCCAAATTATGCAACAGGTTTATTGGCAATAAAAGGATGAGGGCTTAAACCTGGGGGTGATGCATAATTTCTGATGGGAATAATTTCTCATTGTTCCCATCCATTTCTTTTCCATAATGTATTTTCATCACATTCCAAACAAGAGCTGCATGACAAGCTTCTGTTAAGAAAGGATGAGGAACCATTTGAAATTGTGAGGGTATGTCCAGTAGGTGTATATCCTTCTCAAATAGCTAAGCCTGAACAAGGAGATCCCCACAGACATGCTATCCATAGGAAACCCAGCTCAGAAGTTTAAGCTGATGGCAGACATGGGCTGACTGCAGTTTGGGCAGAGGTGACTCTGGCTTCCCTGTGCACCTGGGTTTGATCCAGCCAGTGGGAATATTGGGATGGATTGTTTGAGCTCCAGAGCTGTGCACCCCTTGGTCCCTTGGGCTGCAGAGCAGTGACACACACCAGAGGAGCCCCCATTACTTGTGGTGGGGCACTTTATTAATGGCTCCTTGGAGCAGCAACTGTGTTAGGGCAGATCTGCCCTGGGTGTTTGCAGGGACTTAATTAATCTTTTAGAAAACAGTATTTAAATTGGTGCAGTCTTCCAGCTTGTCTGCAGCTTTAGGTACAAATGAATTTGTATAAAATTTACCTTCTCCTAAGATAATGACGCTTCTTCAAACCCTTTGGTGATGATATAACCGAATCTAGAATCCAGGAATTTGATTCTTGGATTTAACTGTTGGGCTTTTTTTTCAAAAAGGACCAAGCTAAAAAGAGAAAAAGAGGGAAAACCTCAGGGAAGTCCTTTGTTTTAGCCAGCACTGTGTTTTCTGCACTCCAGAGTAATAGTGAAAATTTAATCCAACACTGGGTGCTGGTTTAGGTGTTGGTGTGGGGCTAGCAGAGCCTGTTTGGGCTTGTTTGGAACAGCAGCATCTGCAAGGAGAGAAATTTCTGCAGAACAGGGCATTTTCAGATGCAGAACTGCTGTCTCCCAGTGGCACCTTGGAGCTCCAAGTTACAGTTATGTTGGCCACAGTAAAGCAGCTGGGTGGGAAAAGATATAAAAACAAAATGCATAATTATTGTTAATGGTGATTAGAGTAATTAGTGAATGCCAGCATGGCTATTAGCTCTTGGGCAGTTACTTACTGCTACCCAAATATCCTTTCATTGCACTGACACAGTCTGTGGAATCACTTTAAAAGATTACTTAGTACTTTGGGAGCTCTGTTTAGAAAACACAGTACACATTCCAGTCACTGCTTTTGTTACAGGATATCATTGGTAACCTTTTAACCTGAGTTAAAATAAGGGTGGTTATCGCTGAAGTGAAATCCTGAGCCAGTGAAGCTGGTTAAGATTTTTTGTCATCGGTGTCAAACTGGCCAAGTTTTCGTCCTTGATAAAGATAGGAACATTTTTTTTTTAAAGACAGCTTGGAAACAACTACTATTGCTCAGACCACAATATTATGTATATGTGCTTGAATCGATTCAGAATGAGAAGCAGATGAAGAATTTGGAAATTTTTGCATTCATACTATTGTGTATATTCGGATATTAAAAATATAATTTGTTTGTTTTCAGCTGAAGTGAGCACATGGAAGTTGGTTTGTTGGGGTTTTTTTTTGTGGTTTTTAAATAAACTTTAACATCTTCTCACAAGAAGTAACAAATTTAAACATCACTTGACATGAGCCTAAAACCTACCCAGATCTTTGCAACCCCGGAGAAGCCCGATCTCTGCTTTTAAAAGAGATATTACTCAGAAAAGCAAAAACCAAGCATTCGGGGTGAATTAGGAACAACTCTAGATGACAATAGAAAACACTGTTTTGTCACAGTATCAACCACGTACTGAGCACTGTGTGTGCTTTGGTGCCTTTCCTCTAGGAAGGAACATGTTCAGGCAAGAGCAAGAAGGAGCAGGGATTGGGAAGATCTTCCTTATGAAGGAAACCTGACAGACCAGGACTCCACAGCCTCTGGAAGAGGTGGCTTAGAGGGGATACAAGAGCAGTGTAATTGGCTTTGCTGAACAAGCCAAGTGGCTCAGACACAGTGAAGAGATCCCAGCACTACAGAGGGATGGAGACTGCCAAGGGGGATGCTGCCAACTTCTGAACTCGCCCTGCCAGGGGTGACTGTAACTCTAGAAGGAGAGGGAGATCTGATTTGTTCCTTGGCATACTCCTGCTGTATTGTCCCTGCTGCTGGCCCACTCATTTTCATAGTATTGGTAAGGAAGTTGCGAAGTTTGATTCTAATGGGTTGATTAGATATTAAATATTTTGTAGCAAAACCAACATACTACTGAGATGTCTTTCTGATGGGGGTGAGAACTCAGGATGTAACCTTTGGAGAGAAAATTCTTCAGTTACCTAAAAATGTGGTGCTAGCTGAGTCAAGAAAGAGATTCCTTCATCCTAATTTAAAATCTAAATTACATTAATTGAAGAGTGTATGGTTCCTGAGTTTTATGAGTAAGAATAACTGAAAATTGATTAAATTGCCATTTTTTTGTTCACAATTGCTTTCCCCACAAAAATGTTGACTAGATTTGTAGACCCAGTAGTAAATGCCAGTTTGGAAGAATTCCACTGGATTCACTGCAGTTATTCCAGTTATACCTTCCTTAGCGAGTATAGAATCAGGCCCTGCATGCACAAGTTTCCCACTTTTAGACCTGAGGGAATATAATCAGGATCCAGGCTGAGGTTCCATTACAGATCAAGCCTTTCATATGAAGACTATAAAATCAGTAAAAAACAAGCTTAGTTTGGCAGTGACTTCAAAAGAGACCTTTGGATGATTTTATCAAAAACAGAAGAGAAAATTTGTTCTTCATGCTAGAAATCAAAATATGTCTCATTTTAGGAGATGTGATCTATATTGACTAGGGGTTTTTGTGTAGAGAGAAAAATACCATATTTGAGTGAATTTTTCTTAGGGCCACTTCAGGTCTCTGTAAACATTTCTGCCCTCAAAAATCTTATCCCATAATCTCAGAGAAACATTTTTACCCAATGTATTTAGATCAATATTTTTGGTTTATTTATTTATGTTGTCTTGTCTCTTTGACTGCCTGAGGCTTCAAATAAGATTTCAGAAGTTTATCCCAGGTTTCTGTAATAATTTTGCAGGAAGCTTGAACATTAAGAGTTGTGGTTTGGATTTGTAGATGCTAATGCAAGAAAGCACCCAAGGAATGCAACTTCTCTAAACTCTTGCACTGCAAGAGACCTCATAACCACTAAGGAAGGGAGTTAAAACCTGATTTTCTCTTCAGCCATTGCCAGGAAAGCTGCCAGCCAGATGGATAATCTGTGGTGGATGGTCAACAGTCATAGTTAAAAGTTCTCTGTATGCTGCCATTGCTTTTCAAAAGTGCATATTCCCCAAATGAGCACAAACATATAGAGTGATAATGGGATGGGCATTGGTGTTTTAGAGAAGTCTAAAACAATCACTGGATGTCTCAAGTCTTATTGGCTTGCACAGTGTGTGTGCAAGAGCCATGGTAAATGCTGCCCCAACATCCATCCTCCCAGTCAGAGGGTGTAGCAGCTCCTCTCAGGTATGGTTGAACATCTCTCAGATGACATCTGACATTAAAAAGGTTGATGCAGAGGAAATATTTTACTGAAATAGTTAAAAATAATATTAAAATAACCATACATGTAGTTGATAGTGTTTGCATTAAAGGGAGATAACAAAGTATGGCCATATTTCTCTCCTGAAAAAAAAAAAGCTCAAAAAACCCCTTAGCCTGCCATTTGGTGGTATTTAAATACATTTCAACAGCAAAATGTTTGGTCTGGAATGAGGTATAGTAGAAAATCACTCCTACTATAAGTTATTAGAGGTGAAGCATCATTTATGACTCTGTTCTGAAGAGGGATGAGGGAGCTGCCTAGGCAAGCCCCCTGCTCAGTCTGCCTGCCCCCAATTCAGTGATGTCTCCACAAAGAGGTCTCTAAATGGAGCTTAGCCCTGTATTTCTGTCCTCCATATGGACCCCGTTTCCTGTTTTCCTTCCACTAGTCCAAAGATGGCCACATTTTTAAGGGTTTGCAAACTGCTTCAGAAAGGGCAGGACAGACTCGAGCCCTGGAATCACACTGGTCACACCTGAAAGAAACAGTCTGCTTCATTTATCCACAGGTAAGAACAGCAGTGTCCCTGCTTCATCAGAAACTGAGTAGTCGTTGCTAGAATCAGGGCAAATTCACGGAACATTAAAGGTTTTTCCCACTGCTCTGTACAGTTAATTTCATAGCTTCCACTATTTGAAGTGGCTAACTTGTATTATTTTTAATGAATCAAAGCAAATGCTGTCAGAACTCCTAATGGCTGTTTCTATCTACTATACCTTAAAAATGTACATATGTATCCTTCCTGGTTTACTGCCAGTCAATCAATGTTAAAGTGCTGACATATGGATGTGGGATTTTTTGCTGTCTTTAAAATAGGATCAATGACATTAAGGTTTGTCATGTAAATAGTAGAAATAAAGCAGAAAAATCCAAGAGCTATTTATGGTTTTAGGATGACATCTGTAATGTGGGTGGCATAGAATGAAAAGTAGAGAATTTCAAAGCTGTTCACAGTTGAATGAATTGACTGAGCATATATTTTTTTAGTGGTTTAAAAGGCATTAGTTATACAAAGTTCATGCATGCAAACAAAATTAATATATGAACTAAGGATAAAATAAATCTATGAACTGGCTGCACAAATCTCAGTCCATTTCTTTGCTCATTTTCCACTCCCGCCCTTTTTTCTCTGGTCTGTTCACTCCTGAACAGGCTTTTTGCTGAAACTCATAAATAGCCTGAAAAACAATAATTTAAGAGGTCAGCAGCTCCCAGCAAAAGCTTCTGTTGCCCTTGAACAGGATGCTTTTGGTTGGCTGAGTCTCTGCAGGGACCAAACAATCCTGATGGCCAGGTTGACCTGCCCTGGCAGTGCCCAGCTCCATACTGCAAATAGATTTTAGAAGAAAGAAAAGAACCCTCCGTCTGTTGCATTCCAAACAAGTGTTTGGCAGCAGTGACTCATGCTGCCATAATGCAGGGATAAACATTTGGAAGACATAAAGCTGCAGTTTTAGAGATGATGGCAGGAAGTTTGATGCATGTAAGGCGCCACAAAGGAGAAGCTCTCAAGGGGCAGGGCAGAGAGGCACCTGGCTTTAAAATCCATCCTCTGCTCTGAACAGAAGGGAGAACCATGGTGAGTGTGCTGTGTACAGAGGGCATTTGGAAGTGGTCTCTGACAGGGGAAGATAAACCCCTGCTCCCCAGCACTGGTGAGTATCAATTACTGTGCCCCAGAAAAGCCACAGGGTTAAAATCAGGAGCTCCTTTCCCACAGTTTTTGTTCAGTTTTGTATGCAGCTGACTGCTCAAAGGCAGCATACTGTGCTTAGGCTTCCTGCTGTGCATGTGGGCTGGGAGCAAACCTGATTTTCCCAGAATAATGGCTTTCTTGAAGGGAAAGGCAGTTGTAAAAAGTAGGGTATTACTCTGTATTTGATAATAATTACTCGAGAATTGTAATCTTGTCTCCATTTTTACAGGTGCTGAATGAGGATTCATTGAAGAGCCCATGCCAGGAGATGTCTCAGAATAAAGCAAGCAAAGGGAAAGGATGCTTGCTCAGCTGTGCCCTTCCAGCAGTGCTCTTGACTCTTCAGCAAAGGTGTGCTACCAGCCTGACCATTTCCAGAGGAGCTGGTTGTAAGGATCTGGAGCTGGTCACCCTTAGCAGAGACCCTCCCAGACACTTTTACAGGAATGATTTACAGAATCTGCTGAATCCCCTTGTCTTTGTGCCACCCCTTCAGTGCAGGCACTGACTGCTGTAAGCAGAGATCACCAGATCATGGGAGTGGCTGCAAAAAAAAGACTCAAAACCCTTTCCACAATTTCAACTACATTGAGGCAACACTCAGCCCAGAGAAAGAGAAGTTTTAACCATTTCAAGCCTAGACTGTCATTGAGACAATAGTTTTTTTTTTTTTTCCAGAGGGCTGGTATATGGTATTTTCAATAAGATAATTAGACAAGTCAACTCTTAAGATAGTTAAGTTTTTAAAAATTCTTAGGGGTTAAGTTTATCATTTCAATACAGCATTATTAATTCTTCTGCTGCTGTTGTTTCCAAAAACACTGCAATAGCAAAGGTCTGGCATAGCCTACAAATAACCAGAAACATTGAGAATACCTAGGAATTTCACAGTAGATGTGCATGCAATTGAAGTGTCCAAGTGATATGGTGCAGAATAATTATTTAAATAACATGCTAATCTTTGCTGGAAATTAGCAATACCATTTCAAGCAAGGCAAATCATAAGCAATTACATGGAATTATCTGGTTACTTATGCTGCAAACAGAAAAGTCAATTATTTCTACTCAAGACAGCAGCCACAGCTTCAGCACATTCCCTTTCTTGCAGTTTCTGGAGATGCATTCATCTTCCCAAGTTCTAAAATTTGCTTTGCTTTTGCACTTATGTTCTCTAAAACCGAAAATATGACCACACATATATAAAATAACCGTATTATAATAAAATTATGTGAGAATTATTAACAAATGGGTCTACAGTTCCATTTTCCTCCATGCCTAAAGTCAATGACCAGTTTGGACCCCAAAGGACTGATGTATTTAACACACACTGTGTTCTGGAGCTTTACATTTTCAGACCACCTGTGCAATGACAATTGCTGTGTGTTCAGTGCATCAAAGGCTGCAGAGGTATCACAGGCTTCAATCTTTCTGTATCACTCAGCTAAACTAATGAAGGTATTGGCATAGAAAACATTTTCTCTTAGTCAGAAAAGGCCTACAAAACATGCAGACTTGAGACCCATTACAGCTGTTCAGGCTCCTGTTGAGTTTCTTTCTTTATTGAGCTTTCTTGAATTTTTTTTCTAAAAACATTTCTTCAGATTGGATTTTATTCGACCTTTGATACACATTAAATCAAAAGCAAAAAATTCAGGTGCTGTGAAAACCACAGCTCTCATGTGCAGGTTTCCAAGGGCACTTCCTACAGAATTTTTTCATCTCTCCACCATATTTCAAAATCTTCAGTTCTTCCAGCTAATCTGAGAAATCTCCATTTTGTTGCCTGTGAAGTTAGTGGGTGGCTGGGTCTGACATTCAGTACTGAAAGTCTCAGATCCAAAATAATGTGTTCAATAGCTTGTCAACTAAATAGAATGAAAAAGCAGAAGTCTTATAGAAAACTTTTATATACTTTGTGGTATTAAAGCATACAAATTTTAATGGTTTATTTCTCAGTATAAACAATAAAAAATGCAAATTGCCAAAAAATGGTGAAGGAAGATGAAAGTAAGAGTTGGGCTCTAAGTATGCTGAGAAAATGACTGAGGATAATGAAAACACTGAGATGAAGTTGAAGAGAAAATTTATTCAAACCTGTTTAAATGCAATGTGCTGTGGAACTCCATGAGCTGGTGGGAATTCTGTATTCACTGCATGGCCAAAGGATCTCTGTGTCTGGGATTTCTGAGTGCCACCCCTCCCTCTGGCACAGCCCACATCCCACTGCCAAGTTCAGTGGTCCCAGGTCCCAACGTGCTGACATTGTAGCTCTGCCCTGCCAAATCTTCATCACCCTGTCAGGTATCAGAGATACTGCCAAGGCCTTTCCCTGGTACCAGAGACATCTCATCATGCAGTGGCTCTCTGCCTACTGAAGCAGTTTGAGTGGAGGCTTCAATTTGTTCATGTTCCTGTCACTTCAGTGGTTTTTTGTTTGCAAAACTGTGATTCTGACATTGTGTTTGTAGCTAATAAGCCACAGCCTCCTCAGAGGAATCTCAGCCGAAGTAACTCTGAGTATGATCCTCCACAGTGAAATGTGGTTGCTGTCTGTAGAGTGACAGTAAAAGTTGTGCTCATATTTTGCTCCTCCAGACCCATTCCCTCAGCTTATGAGGGAAAACAAGGGTTTCTGGCTGTCAGGATTGCAAACTCAGGCTGACATCTGAAAACTGAGCTATGTTCTCCTAGCATCATCATCCACCCCCAGCCCTGGAATTTGTACTTCACTCTTAACTTTGTTGATGCTG
The DNA here is from genome assembly GCF_041296385.1 of Aphelocoma coerulescens. NCBI lineage: Eukaryota > Metazoa > Chordata > Aves > Passeriformes > Corvidae > Aphelocoma > Aphelocoma coerulescens. Next base: position 9,111,582 of record NC_091023.1, read on the forward strand.
AAGGCAAAATTACCCACCATCATGACAATGACACCCGTTGTTGTTAAGGAAATGCCTTCAGCACAAGGCATTATTCTCACCTTTCTCAAAAATTATTCTTTTTATTCTCATCTTTCCTTCTTTTCCTCAGCCCAGGGGTGATTTTCTTCCCTTGTGAAAATGCAGCTAAATACTAACCAGCTATTAGTGAGATATTTTGGCTCTGGATGAGGCACTTTCACTAGAAAAGTTTTAAATGCTTTTGTTGCTATTGGGCAGTTTACAAATAACTTCTTTTAAACACTCTCAGAATCCTAGCCATCTAGTCTTTTGCAGTGACATTGATTCCACTGGTTTTACAGAAAGTTGCCTTTCTAAATTTCTGGAAATCTGTATGGGCCACAAAGTATGGGCCAGTTCTTGAATTTTTTTATTTGTTAAATCTGGGGGGGGGGGGGGGATTGTTTCTAAAGCAAATCTTTCAATAAGCCATATCCTGAGTATTTTCCTTGCCCATCAGAAATAATGGGAGGTAAGTCTCAGAGAAAGGCCATTAGAACATTGTTCCATAAAGGGAAGAGAAGATGAATGAATCATACTCTTGCTTTAAGCAAGAGTAAACAAGTCATTCTGTGAGCAGTAGAAATGGTAAAATAAGGTTCCTATAGATTTTTACATTTTCACATTACTAGACATTTTCAGTCTTCTGCCCTTGCTTCTCTCCTCAAATCCTTCATCCTCTCTGTGGCCCAAACACCTCCCACTCATGTGCTGTGGTCCTTCCTACGACCCTCTGTTCCATCCTGGAAGCATGTCAATTTCCCTCCTCCTGGTCCCCCCCAACCATGCTGCTGTATCCTGCAGCTGTGTCTGTTTGGTACTGGATAGACAAGAGGTGGAATTGCCTGGAAATAAGTGTGTCCTGACTGGGGTCATCAGGCAGCTCAAGCTGTGTCTCTGCTATTCCACTGCAATTTTTCCCTAAAACCACAGGAGCATGAGTCTGGGGAAACCTCTGTTCCTGCAATCAGTGTAGTTTGTATTTGCCAGTTGGTTAAAAAATTGGTTGAGGGGAGGTGTTAGAGGCAGTTTGATTAGATTGATCATTATCTTCCTAAGAAAGTGTCCAAAAGCCATTAATGAATTGTCTTTGTGTCCTAAACCTATGAAAATGGTGAATGGTCTAGCAGGGAAGCCATGTGAGAAACAGCTGAGGTCTCTTGGCTTGTTCATCCTGGAGAAGAGAAGACTGGGGGGAGGCCTCATCACAGTCTGCAGTTTCCTCACCAGGGGAAGTGGAAGGGCAGGCACTGATCTCTGCCCTCTGGTGCCCAGTGACAGGACCCGAGGAAACAGCAAGAGGCTGAGTCAAGGCAGGATCAGGTAACATACTGGGAAAACAGTTTTCCCCCAGAGGGTGGTTGGGCACCGAACAGGCTCCCCAGGGAAGCAGCCACAGCACCAAGCCTGCCAAAGTACAAGAAGCATGTGGACATTGCTCTCAGGCACACGGTGTGACTCTTGGGGCTGTCCTGTGTTGGGTCAAGAGCTGGACTTTGACAATCCCCGTCAGTCCCTTCCAAGTCAGGATATTCCATAATTCTGTGAAACTGGACCTGAAATGTTTCCTTCACTCCAGAAACCAGTCTGTATTAGGAACATAACTCCCACAAATCCCTTCACTTTCCACAGAAAAAAAAAGGGTCACAGACTTCCACTATCAGCTCACATAATACTTGTAATTACTCATGTTGATTCCAATACATGGAAAAGGCATATCAAAATTAACAATAAGTAGAAATTTCCCCCTTATTTTTTCTCTCTATTAAGTTTAGAGTAAGATTGATTAATAAAGCTTGAATTCTCATCAGCTGGATGCTGACATGCTCACTGAGATGCACTCCCACTAACCTAAGTGTGCACCTGAAGAGGAATTAGGGAGAAGATGGCTGTGAATGGTTAGTTCTATTTTAATACCTATATTAAATTAATACTGGGAAGTATTATAATGACATAACTATGTAGGCAGATCAGATAAATATTGACTTGTGGTTGACAAAGAGATGATTTAAAATACCCACTGAGTTCTGGCCCTGGCCATGCACTTTCATTCCTGCTTTCCTCTGTGTTCCTGGGTGAGATCCTATCCCACTGGCATCAGTGGCAAGGCTCCCAGCTGCACCAGCAGGGCTGTAATTTTACTCTTTAAATTAACGTTACAAACTTTTGTACATGTTGTCATATAGGTGGACAAAATCAGAATGAAATAGTTTTGAAGACTCTTTCTGTAACACAGCGAAAATAACCGTGAAGGGACTATGATTTGAATGCATCCAGCTTTACTGAAGTCAGTCTGTATAGAATGAATTAAGCATATTGCTTAATATGCAATTAATGCATATTTTAAATTAAATGCAATTAATGCAATTTTAGATTAAAATTCCGTGCTTGTGGATTTTTCACACATCCAAGAAACAGGAAAAAGAAGATAAATGTTTCCCAGATACTTATGAGTGCACCTAGTAAATTTCACAGCTATTAAAAAACAAACCCAGAAGCAAACAAAATAGTTCCCCCAAGTAAAAGGGTACAAACACATAACCAAGTGGGCTCAGGCTGCCTCCCTCCTCAGTCCCTTTGAGCTGGTTCTCTGACAGAGAAACCCTCTTAGCCAGGGCTGAGTGTGCACACACCAGCAGTGAGGAAAGCACCTGAAACATCCTGTCACCTGGAGGCTGGGCAAACCTCTAATGATAGAAGATTGTGTTTGGAGATGATAAAAGAAAACGAATCACACAAACAATTAGATGAGATCTATGGAGTCTGCCCTGGCATGTGGATGGGGGTGATGGAGAGCTGTCCCCGGGATTCCTCACAGACACCACATGGCCCATGGCCATGGGCTGGCCTGGCCCCAGCCCAGGCTGGGTGATGAGATGTCTCTGCCCTCTCGAGAGCAGTGGCACTCACAGGGCCTGGGTGAGCATCTCCTACGGGCACAGGGACACAGTGACTTGCTAAAAAGCAAAGGAACACAGCTTTGGTTTCCAAGAGCTATGGAAAGAAAAGCCTTGATGCAATCTTGCATAATTTGGGATATTTGAGAATGAAAAAAACCCCAACAAACTTTAAATGAGTCTATGTTGAGCAAATGATGATTGTGCAATCCTTATACAAAACATATATCTGGGAATAGAAATGGGCTGTTCTAAAAAGAAAAAAACGCACTGATGGAACTAAGGCTAAATGTTTCAAAAGTAGGAATCAGCAAGGACCACCTGTGGAAAGGTTTGTAGCCCCAGAGCTAGAGGGGCATCTTCCAAGTGATAACTCCTCTCTTTCTGTGGGAAACTCTGCAGCTGTATCCAAGGGAGAAAATATATAAAGATATATCCTTATAGGTGTATGTGTGATGTACACATGTAGGAGTGCAAATAATTGGGAAAAGAATTAAAAGCTGATTCCAAAACTGGACAAAATAAAACCAGGGACAACCCAGGGCATATTTTACACCCAATAGATGAATAGACAGGAGATGAGCCCATGATGAGCCATGGGCATCCATGTCTAAGTGTTTTTCCCAAAGATCTCAGTGTGATTCAGGGCATTCTATCTTCGAGTTAAGAAAGCACCTTGCGGTGCTTTCTTAATGAAAGAGAGACAGATTATATTCTTTTCTGTTTTTCCTACCAAGGCCATCACGGCAGGAAAAACACCAAAGAAAGGAACACGCTGAATGTCCTGTCCTCGCCAGGAGGGGCCGCGGGGTTGGGAGCCAGGGAGGGGAAGCGCAGGGCCCGGCCGGCAAGGGGCGCTCCCAGGCGGGGCAGCGTACCTGTGCGGGGCGGGTCATGGCACCTGTGCCGGCGGGGCGGGGCGGGGCGGGGCGGGCGCACCTGTGAGGAGGGGCGGGGCGGGCGCACCTGCCCGCGGCCGGCGGGGCGCGCTGGGGCCGCGCTGCGCGGAGGCTGGCGGCAGCATGGCCCGCCTGCTGGGCACCCTGCGCTGCTCCCAGCCCGTGGCGCGCTTCCAGCGCTCCTGCGGGCTCTTCCTCGCCGGCGACGAGGGCGGCGGCAACCCCGCGGAGGGGCCCTGGGACCGCGGCGCCTGCAATGGAGCGGGCGCGCTGCGCTGCCCGGCCGGCGCCGGCCGCGCTCCTCCCGGTGGGGTGCGGAGCGGCCGCGGCCCGCAGGTAAGTGCGGCGGGGGGCCCCGGCTGTGACTCAGCAGAGCCTCCCCCGGCACTGTGGGCGCAGGGACGCCCCGGGAGGGTCTCCCCGCATCCCGCCGCCTGCCCGGGCCGGTGCTGGGAGGAGGGGAAAAAGGGTTTGGGCTGCGAACGGGGAGCGCTGTGCAGTGCCGCAGCCCGGCTGCATCCCGGCCCCGCGGGGGAGGCGTCTTTGGGTTCTCCGCGCTCCCCCATCGCTGACGCCCCCGGGATGGGGCGGTCGGTGCCAGCGGGAGCTGCCTGTAGAGGGGCCTGCGGGACACCGCAGCCTCGCCCCGGGATGCGGCTGGGAGGGAGCAACTCTGTTCCCCGCGGGTCTCTCTCCGTGCGGGGTGCACCTGCGGCGGTGCTGCGCTGTCCCCGGCCCCTGCTGTCCGCATCGGGTGGGGCTGTGCCCGCAGCCGGCCCCGCCCGGCCTGGGCTCCGAGTGGCTCGTCCCTGCTCAGTGCAGCCGAGGTGCCATGGAGCCAGGCTCAGCGCCCAGCGCTTCCCGCTGGCCAGGCAGGTCGCAGCGTTTCCCGGCACGGTCTGTAATTCCCTTGCGTATCAGAAGGGAACAGGGAAGATATGATGCAACCCATGTGTACAGGTCGGACGACCTGCTTTTTCTCTTACTGTAATGACTTGAATTCATTAGCAGATCGCCTTGTGGTGCCTTTTGGAAATCAGGTGTGATAATGGGCTTCCAAACTCTACCTGCAATATAAACATGGACCAGCCGTGAATGTCACAACTCTACCACTCCTTCCCTTTTATACTATGTTGCCCTTCCCTGTTCCACATCCAGTGCCCAGATTCTCATTTCAAGCATCTAAAATTCTTCCTTAGCTGCTTCTCGATTCTTTCTCAACTAGATGTTGCTCAGTCTGTTCACTTCTGAACTACAGTAAGCTCTATTTTGGGTAAATTATGCAGATAATTCACTAAAAGATTTATTATCAGTGCTTTCTTTTGAACAGTGACGTAGTTCACATAGCAGTGTTGATACTAAAATCCTGTCCAAGTTAATGCTCTGTGAATGTAGCTGTTCACCTTGAGCTATTGTTTTGGGTTTCACAAAGTAAGGCACAATTACTTTTATGTGAAGGGTGAATGGGTTCCAGGTGAGACTCCGTGAAACTTGGAGATAGAAGCAGAAGGGTTTGTTTCCACAGAATTAGGACACTCACTTCTGAAATACGAAACTGGGTTCAAACATCCCCAAAATGCAGATGGGAGTAATGGCTTGAACAGTGTTTCAATGAAGGACTAGAACTATAAAAGACAGGGTCTCTCTGTTCCTTTTTATCAAAACTGGAAATGAAAAGTCCATTTTTACAAGGAGGGTCTTTTGCAACCTGACAAGAAATATGAAAAGTGAATTTGGATCTCCCTTAGGCTAAGGCTCAGACCCCCTGCTTTGTTGCTAAATGACCTGGGGTTACCCTGATGTATCTGGAAATAACCAGGTTTAGGAGTTTCATTTACATAGGAAATTCCTTGCCCACAAATTCTCTATGGACAGTGGCATTTTCTTGCTGTTAGCTGCACGTGTTTGCAGAAAGGTGCTAAAGTGCTGCTCCTGCATCTCCTTCCTGGTGACCTTGTGTGGCTCTGTGTTCATCCATCCCTTCCTGAAACTTGGGAGTTTCAAAGTCCTTGTCAAGTTGATTTCTATGAGGTAGTAACTTTCACACTGCTTTGTCTTTACTGTCACAACTGTCTTCAAGGTTCTCAGGTTCTCCCATGTAAGTTCTTGGACAATCACTAAGGTATACCTGTAAAAACAGAGTATATTGCATGCAGTGAAGATGATGTGAATGGCTTACTGGATGATGGGACTGCCACAGGTCCATCTCTCCAGGACATTCCCCCTTTCTTCAGTGCTGGGTCTCAGGTCCCTGCATCTGACATGGGCTGGATTGTGTGCCAGGGTGGCCCAGCTGGAGAGATTTTGGGGAGAGGGAGCTGAGGGCTGGTAGCTGGTGGCAGTTTGGGAGGGGATGGACACACCTGGTAGGGGGAGATGCCATACTGCATGGAGAGAAAACAGGATGCCTCAAGAGGGTAAAAGGACAGAACAGCTCTTCCTCTGGAAGAAGGAAGCTTTTAATTATTGCATACATTTGTGCCAGAAGTGCTGTTCGTGATTCTTCAGCATCTTCTTTAACCTGGAGATTAAATGTTAAAAAAAAAGGCCACAAGGCCTGATTACAGTGGTCAGCAGCAGCATGAGTGGCTGTGTGTCTGAATCTTTGTAAATCAGTCCTGTCTGCCTCACAGGAGTTGCCATGAGATGAGACAAAGAATGAAATGCTTAGATGTGACAGCTGTGGCTGCATGTGCTTCTTAAATATTGAATCAGTCACCTAGCCCATGTTCTTGATGTTCCTTGGTTACCAGACCATTTAGAAACACTTTTTAATACCTCAAATGAGAACTCTGGTGTCTGTGGAAGATACAGAATGGTGCTAGTCCAACACACTAACTGGGTTTGTGTCCTGGCTTGGACTAGGCTTTTAGTGGAGAAACTGACTGGGTTTATTACTACAGAAGACAAGAGAGAAACTGCTTGTAATTATCCTGTCTCTAGCTAGTACTACTTTCTTTTCTGTGCTGCTTTCTATTATTAGTTTGTTTCACAAGGAATTTATTTCTGGAACAGCTTTAAAGGTATCTTTTCCCAACACTTTGTATGAAATCCTCAAGCTGTGCTCTTAAAACCACCAACTTACTACCTGAAGCCTTCTCGGTGTCCTGTGAGTGGGCAAATAAAGGCTACATATTTTTAAAAAGTGGAGTTTTGCTTATCTCTAATCTCCTGTTGGACTTTTGCTCCTGAAATTGATAGCCTGAATGAAAGGGAACAAAGGAAAAAAGTAATCTTCTACGCAAAGCTCTTTGTAGAGATTTGTTTGCCTTTCTCCACTCTTCCTTTCCTGGATGCTTTATCATCTCAAGATCTGTCTTCCTGCCTTTGAGTGAGTACAGTTCATGTTTACATTGTAGTTATTCCTTAACCGTCAGAACTGCTCCGAACTGGAGCAATGTTTACAACCTGCCTGATGATGATTAGTGATTGTATGGTTCTTGCTCGTGCCGTAGGTGAGGAGGATAATAACCAGGATAACAGCCAGGTGATAGTAACAGAAACAGAGAAGGTAGGTACAAACTGCACATTCATCTCAGCACAGTCCCAAAAAATGTGGTGAATTACTTGCAAGATATAGATGAAAACACTGCTTTTGCTGTGATGGGATGGCTGGTAATTTGAAGCATGCTTGCTCTAGAGTCTGAGTCAAGGTCTGTCTCCTGTGGTGATTCCTTGCAATAGATTTTTTCATCAGCCTCAGAGTCTTGCATTTTCTTTTAAAATTGTTTTGCAGGCTTACTTGGTTTCACATTGTGTCTCTTTCTGTGCAGCAGTAAGTTGGTGGTAGGTTCAGCAGGAGAGGCAAACCCTTATGAAAAAAGCCCAGGAGCCCTGCTAGGAGGACAGGCAGCAAAGCATTTCTGCCTCAGGTGCTAACACTTTGTCCTCCTAGAGAATACAGCTGAACTTTTGGAAGCTCCTCCATTTGGAGCTGCAGCTGGGGAAACACGAGATCCAGTTTCTTATTTCAATGGGCTGAGCACAAGGCTCACATTCCCCAGCATCACTCCTGTGCTCTGGTACTCCATGTTCAGATCTCCCCTACCTGGTGTGGTTGCCAAGGGAGCTTGACTGTCCTGCATGTGTCCAATTCTTGGTTTAAGGTTTAAACCTCTCTCCAGGGAGCAGCCTGGCATCCCCTCCAGAGAACAGGCTGCAAAGACAGGTGTGTGCTGTTTGTTACCATCTCATCTTTAGGATCTTGTTGCAGAAACACCTGAAGCTAACGAAAGTTTGTGAAGCTGTGCTGATTGCAATAGATATCCTGTGTGGTGCCTGCTGCTGAGAGAGTGGCTGCTGCTTGGGTGGGTGCTGGCACAGGGGCACATGAGGGGCTGTGCTGGCAGCCTGAGTCCTTACACCAATGATGATGATGTGCTTCATGACTCAGTGCTTCCTGGCTCACAGCCTGAGTCATCTTTTTGGAGGCCACTGGACCTTGTAATGAGGAGCTGTCAGGATCCTAGGATTAATTCCAGTGCTTGGAGGTGAGCCACTTACTTCTTTATAATTCTGCTGAATGTCTTGGGCCATTAGTTCAGCTATCAACCAGAATGATAAAATCTAATCTGCAGTCATTTTTCTCCTTTGGGTCTCTGGAGAACAGGAGTAGATTTAACAGATAAGAAGACAGAGAAAATGTGTTCTGGGAGATTCCTTTGGACAGCCATTTCTTTCACTTTGCCTTGTGTTTATGCTCTGCAGGGAATGTGTATGGGTCATCTGGGCAGTGGGAGGTGACTAATGACTGCTATAGCAAGTAAATCTGAGGTCTAGAAGGTACAGGTAGTGTTGTCTAAATCATGAAACTTTTATTTAAAATGTCTGTTCACTTTCCTGATTTAAAGGGTTTCATATCAGTTCAGTGTAGTTAGCACCTGTAATTTACTTTCCCAAGGTAAACTCCTATTGGTCTAGATGTAATGCTTTTAAATGGAGATAAATTGCTGATTTATTACTGTTTTATTTTATTACTAAATTTTGGAATATTTATTACTAGCTATAAAAATAAACAAAAAATATGTTTGATCTTTCCTTTTGAAGACAGCTGGCAGTTGCAAACCACTGTTAATAGGGTTCTGTGAGCCTGTGGGTTCTGACACACAGGAAGTGGTCACTATCACCCCAGGCCAGGTCATTGTTACCCCTTTGCAGCTTGCTCCACTGGATGGCATTATAACTGCTTACTTATGTCAACCAGTTTAATGAGGTGTATTGCCTTTAGTGTTTCCCCTTACCATCTCCATTTGCAAAGGGAGAGTGTTGGGGTACTTTATTTTACAGGAGGAGTCAGTGTCAGACACCTCAGTTGTGCCACAAGAGCGAAGCCTGGATGTTTGCAGGGGGAAGGGTCCAGAGACATTAGCAGTGAGGAATCTGTTCCCTGACAAATATACAGCCCACCCACCAGGATGAGTGGCATGAAGTAGAGGGCAGGGTAAGCCAAAGACTGAAGGAAGGGTCTAGGGAGGAGAAGGGAGTCCTTATGGAAGGGCAGCTGACCCCCATGTCACCTGCATGTGTGAGGTGCCAGGGGGAGAATTGATCTGGCACTGACTGAAGTATTGAAGCTTGCAAGCACCTGCCAAATAGTTCCAACAGTGCTGTGCCAAGGGGACTGCAGCCACAGAGTGGCTCATTCAGTGGGGTAGGAGATCCAGCAGAGATCCTTGAAGCAGCACTTGCTGGCAACATCAGGTTACATGTCGGTCTCCTTGTGTGTTTCTCCACCAGAAACAGAGCTGACATTGGCATGGCCTGTACTAATTGCAACTAATAATGAGGCAGCAAGTGAGTTAAGAACATCTTATCTGCAGCTCTCCTCCCAGGGGCAGGCTGGCTGCTGAGGTGTCCTCCCATGAGCCTCTCCACAGCCACAGCTGCAATTTGAACATGTCCCTTCCTCCTTAGAGGGGTCTTCCAGGCTGTAGTTAATTTCTGAAATAAAATCTTAGGGTGAGAACAAGCTCTTTGCTCTGAAAAAAAATGTAACAGTGAAGTCCTGTTCTCCATGGTCATTGGCCATTCCTGTAAACTTCTGTTGGGTTGGACTAGGTTAGGTTAAGCTTCTGTTGAGGATCTCGTCAGACCTGGTGTGCTGAGGGAAAAGTGAGCGAGAGTCTTCCCATTCTTCCCTCTCAGTATCTCTGCAGAACACCTTGGGTATCCAGCAACCCTGGTAACACTGACTCATTTGGTTTTGGCAGGAAGCCAAAGCTAAGAGGTGGTGGTGCTTGAGGGAGATGGGTAGGTGTGTGGGCAGGGGGGCCATCTAATGCTGTGCAATTGGAAAACTGCTGTTTTGTGGCACATCCTTCTACCCAAAACCAGTTTTAGTAACACTGTACCTCTGGAAATATGAAGTACAGTAGAGTTTCAGAGGAATCTGGTATCTGTTTTGAAGCTGGAATCCCCATCTTTCTGAACCGCCTGTAATTTGCTTTCTCTGTTTCTTAACTTGTGTTTTCCTCCCTCTGTCCACAGACACTGGTGCTACCTAATCCTTAAAATACCTTCCTCAGACATTTCCAGGTGTAAGCTCTGTGTTGCACCTCACAAAATTGCAGTCTAATTCTCATAAATTAAAATGCAATTAAATAAACCTGTTCTTCCACTGTAAAACAGGGAGGAAGGAAGGCTTTTCCTTCTGCCCTTCCCTTTACTGCCTCTCTTGCTGTATTGCTTCCATACTGTATGAATTGGTCAGTTCTTCCTGGAGTGTGGGAGGATGCTGAAGTGCACGAGAAGCTCACCCACCACATCTGTCAGGGCAGCTGAAACAGCAGTGTCCAACCTGCCCAGCCTCTGCCTGGCGAAGCAGGGCTCAGGGAACGAAGGAGGTGAGCTCATCAAGGAGAAGTGCACAGCCCTATTTATGCTGGTGTTGTGCAGCTTTCTTGGCAGGAAAATGCTGCCAACACCCATCAGTAATTCAAAACAAAAGTGCAAGAAGTGGATGTCTCGAGAGTTATTCCAGCAATGGGAATGACCATAAGAGGAACAGCTTTCCATAAAGAGCAGGCAAGGAAATAAATGCAGAGGCATTCCCCTCCACGTCAGAAAGGTGCATACAGGTGTGTGCTCAAAAGTCTGAAGATCATTGTGGAAGGCAGACCTGTTGGAGTTGCTCAAAATTACACTGGGAGAAAAAGGGTAAAACATAATTCTGATCCCATGACACCACTGTGTGGAGAAGGTCAGATTGTCTTGCCTTTTTAAGAGCAACAAGCTCTTAAAGTATATTAGCTGGTAGGTCTGAGGGTTTGACTAGGTGATCTTTAAAGGCCCCTTTCAACTCAAACTATTCTATGATTCTCTGAGTCGTGGATGTCAATTCTCCAGGCATCTGCTAAGAAAGGAATATAGGAAGTTAAATGGCCTGTGAGTTTGAGTGCCACGATGGAGACCTTTTGATGGAAAGTGATGAGAGTCTCTTCAGAACAGGTTTCATAGCCATGTGGAAATCACTAGCTGGAAATGTAGGCATGAGAGGCATGATGACTGTGAGATGAATTTAGAAGAAGCTGCAGTTAGGCTGGAGGATGAGAAGAGAAGTCAAATAGTCTTGTCAAGCTGAAGGTATGGTTGAAAATTTACTTCTATTCAAGAGGTGCAGATACTTATTGAAGAAGGTGTAGACTCAACGGTAGAATGGAAAACAACAGATGTGGTAGAGATTTCTTGGAGGAAAAAAGCTGATATCACAGGTTTGACATGGCTCACTGGTGGCAAACCTCTGAAAACTGCCCACAGAAGGAATGACATTGCGCAGGACTGTTCCTTCAGCATTGCTGAAGTGTCACATCTAGTCTTTGGGCTCTGTAATTCAAGACAGGCATGTTAGGTGCTGTGTCTGGAAAATGCTCAGTATCCCCTGTAAGAATTACCAGGTGATTAGGGAGTGGAAGAGAGGACAGTTATGTCCTTTTTGAATGCTTATAACAACCTTCTCCTGCGTCAGCCCTCTGAGGAAGGAGACAATTTGTTCCTTGTCTGCAGTAGATAAGAAAATAGCCATAGGTTTAAATTTCAGCAAGAAAGTTTCAGGCTAGGTGGCAGGAGAGCAAAGCACTTGGAGATTGCCTGGAGCAAGCAGTGGAGTTTTCACCTCTGGTTCGGTAAGGACAGGTTAGACAAACTCCCACCAGAGTGATGGGAGTGTAAGCCATCATCCTTGGTGGGCAAGCTGGACCAGCCTTGGTTCAGGTTGTCTGTCAGGAAATGTGAGGCTGTCCATCCAGTGACTGCAGGCATGGTCCTTCACAAGCAATTTCAATCTCCTTAGCAGCCACTCCCCCTTATATCTGAAAGAGACTTACTTCTGTTTCTTGAAGATGGCTTTCATTTAGGAAGAGAACATAATCAATTTTTCTTTCCTTGATTCTTCCTATTAATTGCCTAAACAAGTTCTCTGTCAACTCTAGTCTTACGTTATTCCACTTTATATTTAAATGACTTGGCAGATTCTGGTACTTCTATGTGTGTTCCTTCAGTAGAAGGAAGGAGGCTAATCATGTTACTTCTAGAGCAAGATAGAAATAAACCCTATAATTCAGTCTACCTCCCAACTACTAATCAGAGTAAAAGGGAAATAAGAAGATTAAAAAATGAAACCTTCACACATCAACTGAGGTATCTTAACTGTGTTCTGGACCCATTGCAGCTTCAGTGTGCTGGGTGTGTGTTGATGTGCAGATGTGTGTATCTGTCTCAGATGACCGTCCTTTACAGGCTGAAGGGGAGACTTTGGATGAACACATACTGATGTAGAATGTGGTGGCTGGTGTGAGGAATTAACTCACAATGATGAGCATTGTGCCCAGGGGACAGTGTTGGTGGAGACCTGAATGTACCTTTCCCATTTTCTATTTGACTGATCTGAGCCTTTGGTCTGACAAAGCATATCCCCTTTTAGTGTGACAGCTTCCAGCTGTCCCTGGTGCTGGTGGCTGTGCAGCACTGCTCTGCTGGGGTACCTTGCTGAGAGCTTTATGTAAATGGCCTTTTTTGGTACTTCGAATGAGTTAAGAAGTTGCTGAAAGGATTCTGCCTGGTTTTTAGGCTCCGTACTGGTTACCTGACACCACTGAAAATGCTGTGAATCTCTGGCTTGAAGCTTGAGCATTGCTACATCTCATGCAATGATTGTCTTGCTTCTGCATCAGCTGATGATTCCAGGCCACATCCCTGCTCATTATGCCAGGAGTGCCTGCTGCTGCCATTGTTTGCACAACAGCTGGGAGCTGGATGTGTCCTCTCTGTGTGCTGGTCAACAAGGACTTGCTGCCAACAGCAGAGATGGACAAAATTTTATGGCATTTAAGAAGGATTTTCTTGTGATTTCTTTTTGTCTCCACCTCCACATTTCTGAGGGTTTGGTTGGCTCTAGGTGTCCCTCCAAGAACACTGTGTAAACCTGGACAGCTACTGAAAACTGGCTGCCTCATGTTCTGCAGAGACTAAAAAATTAATTACTTGTTTTAAAGCATTTAAACAGAGTGGGAAGCTGCACATATCTATGAGCCTGGTTAGGTGTATTTTTCATGCCTTGGGGCTCCTTGTGTGTACTTTGTGGGCTGTGTGCTTTTGTCCTGCCCCTGCTGTCTCCTGACACCTCTGCAACCCCTTCCATGACTCTGTATTCCTCCTTTGCTGGCTCCCCCTTCACCTTACCATGGGTGCTGTGCACCCAGCAAGGGGTTCATGGCCACACCCAGGATCTCCCACTGGGCCACAGCCCCTGTTTCCTGGCCACCCTATTCCTTCCTCGTGGAGCCATGGGTTGCAGTGTTGGTGTTCCCAGGGAAGGTGAATGCATAGGTGCTGGAGTGTTATTGGCTGCTCTTGGCTGCTTGTTGGATCTTCAGGAAATGCTGAATGTGTGTGACATGGAGCTGTGCAGTTGGGTGGAAGAGCTGAAGCCTTTGATAATGAGTTTTGCTTTTTATTTTCCAAAATCTAATCACCAAGATCTAATTTTTTTGTTTTTACTTGACAAATTCCTTTATCAACTGGGTAGAGTTAATAAAGTGATGTAAAACTGACTCCTTATGCCAAATACTGCAGTCCAGAGGGCTTTTTCCCACTGGTTTTACTCCACACAGTGCAGTCCTATGGGGCTGAATTGTCTGATTTATATTGTCTTTGTGTACAGCAACAACTAGATTGGATTTTTTGGCTTTTTATTTTGTGCCTGATTTTTGGTGGCTTCTCTTCTTTTCTTACTGCATTAAAAAAAACCTTAAAGTGATAAGTATGTAATGTGATAATTAGGGGCTTTGCGAGGGAAATTCCTAATCTTTTGCAAGGCAATTCTGTTGGAAGGGAAGCAAGGGACTTCAAGAACTTCAATTAAACATGTACATCTTCTGAAAGATCCAAAGTAATTGAGAGCTGAGAACAGAGTGCTGGTTAATGGGATCTCTGGGTCAGACTTGGAGCCTTAGAAGTCTGATGCTGCACAGCTTGTCTCTAGAGACAGGGCAGGAAAAGCTGGGGCCTGTTTTGCTCTCTGACAAGAGATCTCCCAGAGTAATTGTGAGGAGTGGTATCTTTGCCCAGATACAATAAAAATGTACTTTTAGGGGGAAAAAAGTATTATGTTAGTGGTTCAGCTGCTGTTCCTCTGCTTCAGCCTTGAAGGATAAACATCACATATACACATTGTTTCTAGAATGATGGATTCCTCCTATGCTGTGTCATTGTGTGTTACTGTCTTCCCAGAGCCACCATAGTGTTGGTGTGCCCTGCTCTGCTGGCACTGTAGGAATGTGTTGGGGATGTTCCCATGCTCCAGGGAGGTTGGGTGGGTGCTGTGGCAGCACCTGGTGTGGGTGACCCACCCCTGTGCAGGGACTGCAAATGTGGCATGACCTATAACAGCCATTTGCTGTGCCAATACTTCAGCTGAGTAGTTTATTTATGGACACTCACACATCCATGAGAGTTTCTTGTTGTCTGAGCACTTGAGGTTTTTAAAAATAGGTATTTTACAGCTGATGAGAAGGGTCATTTTTGTGGAATTACCCGTCTTCTGTGTCTGCGACTGTTGAGGCTTATTACATCTTGCTTCTGAAATGCTCTAAAAATTGTGACTTTATCTACAGCTTTAATCACTGCCCATTAAAACCTCTCTGATCCAGGCTGAATAGCAATGGAGATGGAGGACTGAAAGGGCTTCAGGAATTGTGGAAGTCATCAGGTCATTGGAGTACATTAAGAATAACCAAGTCTAAAGATAGGAGTTACTTAAAATTAGAGATTGAATAAATTTCTGGGAATGTTGAAGATGTTCACACAAATAATAGTGATGGATTTTCCTGCACTGGGGTTAGAATGAGAATAAAAAGGGAAGACACTTCACAAAGCACTGCACTCTGCCTACTCCAGAAATAGTGGGTGTAGATAGTAAATGTGAGCCAACTGCAGTCTGAAGGTGCATGGAGGAGACTGCTGTACTTACAGTGCTTTAGGATCTCAGCAAGTGCAAACATCAGTTTATTACCCTGCACTACCAAACATCAAGTGCAGTGATTCTGTGGCACCCTGTGTGCCTGACTTGTGGCTGTTAGCATCGTGTCACAAACAGGCTCTGTTTCTCCCCTGCCACTCATTGGCTGCACACAACTGCTGGTGTCGAGTGAAAAAAAAAAGGTGTTAAAAACCCAACCAAACCTGCGTGTGTGTGTGATTTCTGATAGAAAAGGAATGGAAGAAAGAAAAAGAAATGTTTTTAAAATCATGTGGAAGGACTTTTTTAAACTCCATATTTCTTTTAGAACCTGATAAACCATACTTTTCTGCACAAAACAGTTACTGGAATTAAGAAGTTTTATCCCTCATCCCATGAGGCTGCAAGTATAAAAGCATTACCTTAGGGATGTGTCTGATCCTCTCTGAGCTAAAGCACAAAAGCACATAATTCTCAATACCTTGGAGACTGATGTTTAATTGAGGAGTTAGCGGTGCCAGAAGAGGGCTTTCTGTGGGGCCGTGTTAAGTGTCACCAAATACAGTTTCAGGATCTCAGGCAGAAGCATTGGTGTTGCTAATTGCTCTGGGGGTGTTTTCTAAGTGGGAGACTTGAGACACTCAGACTGATTGCTCTGTCGTGCAGCCAGCTGCAGCATAGAGCTGTTACCCTAGAGGGATGCTGGTAACTCATCTGTGACCTCTGTGACTGGTGGATGGGGGAACACTCTTCTGACCCTGGCATTTCAAAAAATGTTGACTCATCTTTTCTGTTTATTGATGCAAATCAATTTAAGTTGTGGGGTTTTTTTATGATAGTTGAATGGATGCAACTTCTTTCCATCTTGCTTTTGTCATCTCTGTGCAGTTTGCCTCATCTCTGCTTTAAAAGCAGATGAAGAGACTGGAATTTCTAATAGCTTTTGCAATGAGTCACAAGTGCATGTCAAGAGTCCTTAGACAACTTTTATGTTTTCTCACTAGCACATAGGATGAGAGTTTCTCTTTAGTAACGTAGTTACACAGTCAGCTCCAAGCACAACAGTTTTCCTATTTGGAGAGTTTTGCAAGCTTATGTCAAAGCTATATCTTAACTTATTTTGTCCACACTGAGACCTTCATGATCCCTTCTCAGTTCTCATCTTTAGGAAGTTCTTTCATCTTATATTTACATAGCCAACATTCATATTTTTAATTTTTTGGGGGAAGATGGAATGAGACTAGATTGGCTCCTTTGCTCCTCCCCTGAATCAAAACTCCTATCTATCTGTTTGTCTATCTCCTTATTTCCTGAAGTGACAGGTGATTCACTTGTCTGTTGCTCCTGCTAACAGGGTGTGAGGCTTCTCAGTGGTGTCCTAGCCCCAAATGGCAGCAGCAGCAAACCTTTTCTAGACACATTCAACAAGTGGCCAAAGTCATGGCCTAAGCAATGTGTGCTGTTGTATGGCCTCCCAGATCTGAAGGGCTTGGGTGTCACCTTTTGGAACAGGGAAAATGAGCATGTTAGGTGGGGTACATCTAATGAAATAATCTAGCTGCCAAATCCAGAGACTGAACAAAATCTCTAGCTTACTAAAATGAATAAAGTGCCACTGTTTGCAAGGTATCTGCTGGTAATGCTTAAAAAAGACAACATGGTGGGTTTTACTTAAAGATATTGGAGTGAAAATCTGGTTGTGACAGGGCAGCTCTTTTCTCTGCCCATTCAGAGCCTTGTGTTCCCCTGAATCTGCTTGTGCAGCTGTGGTTGCTGAGCCCAGTCCCATGTAAGAGAGGAATCTTCCAGCTGTGGCGCTTCAGTGTGGGGTGATCCCCATGAGATCCTGCCATTGGGAGCCAGGGGCCAGAGACACTTGCAAGAACTAAGTGTTGTGGGCTGTTGTCAGCTGCACCTGGCAGCAAATTTTAAATGAATTGGTCCAGTAATTGCAGTTTAAGTTTTTTATCTCAAGATGCATTTCCAGGGAAGGCAATGGTGGCTTTGTCTACAGATGTAGGAACTTCAAACTTAGCACATCAGTACCTTTTATGAAATACACCTGATTACCCTGGAGGAAAGGCTGATCCCATCTCTTGAAAGTCTCTGTCCATGTGACTGCTACCTTAATTAGTCTGAATAGATTTCTGCTCTGCAGGAAATGTAGCTGCACTATCACTACAGTCTTCATTCTAGTATAAAAGTTGAACTTCATTTCTTAACACTTGTTATAAGAAACTGTTTGGTTTAAGGGCTGGGAACTGCAGCAGTTAAAATATTTTAAATGTTTGTGATATTTTTCCAAGTCACTAAAATGACGAAATTCTCTCATTTCCAGAGTTGCACACAGAAGTATATTGTGAAGAACTACTTCTACTACTACTTGTTCAAGTTTTCAGCTGCTTTGGGTGAAGAGATTTTTTATATCACTTTCCTTCCATTTACCTACTGGAATATAGATCACTCTGTGTCTAGAAGAATGATCATTGTTTGGTCTGTAAGTATTTATATTCTTAATTTAAACCTTTATTCTGTATCCATAGCAAATGAATATTTGAGAATAAGAACAACCCTTCAGACAAAAGAAGGACCAACACTATTCATGTATAACTCATGTTTAGGAAGCAGAGGCATTGCAATACCAAGAGGGGAGGCAAGAGGCATCATCTGACTCAGGGTTTCTTCATCTCTGCCACATCTGGACTGACTTTTTTTCCCAGCACAGTCACTGATTGAGCTGCTTTTGATACAGTTTGCACAGAACACTTGGGAAAACACTTCTTTCCCAATGTGTCATAGTATTTTAGGGATCATTTTTCATCACTTGATAAAATCTTTCTCTTATTCTCATTTCTTCTGCCTAATTTCATATAGTTCTGGCTTGGTTGAATTAGTATAAACCTGATAGTAAGGGGATGTGCAGGCTGCAGTGGAAGAAGCAGGGTGCTTCTGCAGTCACTTGAGGGGGGAAAGATCAGATTGTCTGTTGGAGGCTAAGACTTAAAAACATTGATTTTTATTAATATGAGAGCATTCACAAACTAGCTGACTTTGGCAATGCTTCAGCCTTCACAAATGTGGTTTGGGGTATCCAGAATAATGTATTTCCATTGTAGCACTGAAAAAACAGGAGATAACCAGGCACTTTCGGGCCAAGTCTGGCTGCTTTGTCACTGCCATTGCTCATCTTTGTATTGATCAGATATTGCTGCCCAAATAAAACCTTTTTAAAGCAGAGAAGGGAGGCAGGCAGCACCTCTGCCAGGTGGCAGAGCCTGGAGGTTTAGCTATCAATCTACACTGATTCAAGAAACTGAAGCTTGGTATAAACTTGAATATGATATCCAAGTTTTTTTCTTTATGGTGAAGCTTCTCCATGAGCTATTCAATTCTGGTTAATAATATTCTGTCTTTTGACCAAGTAATATAATAAAAAGTAATAAAACCAATTTGAATTGGGTCAATACCCTTCAAATGTACCTGGTCTTGGACAGAAGGCATCAGTTGCTCTGTGCCAGTAACCTTAGTCAATACATTTTATAAAGAGAACATGAAAAATAATTTGCAGATGAAATTTAGAAGTAGGTGGACACAATATAACTAGAGCCGGCTTTTGGCCAGAAGTACATCTACAGCTTCTGGAAATGTGCCACAGAAGATGAAAATTGGTAGTCACTGCCTTCTGGGTTTGCATATTGCTCAAAAAAATGAGTCTTTGGAGTTCTTTACATGCATTTCTGCAGACTTGTCTTGCCTTTTCCTTGCAAGGAGTTCATCTGAGTATTGGCCAGATCTAGTCTGACTTAATTAGAGTATCCAAGTATGTGATATTACAATAATTAATATTATTTTTCACTTACTGAGTTGTGGAATTGCATTTTATACTGAAAAGGGGAAACTTTTAAATACATGGGCTCATGACAATCTGTATTTTTAAAATATGTTAATTGTATGTAATTGTGAAATGGCTAAAAATGGTTGTGCAGGCCATGTGTTATTGTCATGGCATGCTCAGCTGGGGGTGTTTCTTGCTGGTGAGCAGGGATTGGCGCTCATGGTGCTGTAAGTGGTGTTGATCTGTCTTACAGAGTCATAAAATCATAGAACAGCTTGGGTTGGAAAGGATCTTAAAAATCATCTACTTCCTTCCCCCCTGCTGTGGGCAGGGACACCTTCCACTAGACCAGGTTGCTCCAAGCCCCATCCAGCCTGGCCTCCGATGCCTTGGTCCTGGATGTGACATTTGGCTCAGCTGCCTGGGAAGTACCAAGGTGTCAGAGGGACAAAGCTATGCTTTAACTAAATGGGAGGTTTTTGGTGATGGAGTTTTGAAGAAATGCTTTTGAATGAATGATGATGATGTGGGGCTATGAAGAGCTGTGTTAGATGAAAGTAAAAATCCAGGCAGTCTCTGACAACAGCTGCAAGTGGAAGGCTGGGAAGAGCATGAAGGGATAAATGCAGGATCCAGGCACATTCTGCAGAAGGTTCATATCTGTCTGGGGAAAGGAGCTGGTATCAAAGGGAGAACTCTAAGGGAAAGGTAGCAGTAATTCCCCTTTAAAGGGCATGCTCAGGATCTGGAGAGGTTGTTGGTGAAGCTCTTCAACAGGGAGAGAGAGTGGACCAGCAATGACTTTTTCAAGAGCCTGGTGCAAAGCACACGGGTACATTGGAAACATGGTTGGCAGGGATGATGGTGACAGAGAGGGTGACACCACTGGCCAGGAGAAGTGGCCTTACCTGGGAGCTCTGGAGAAACAGAAGTCGTGCTGAGGGTGGTACTTTTTATGCTGTTTCCCACTTAAACCTGTGAGTTTCTGCTGCAAGTTGGAAATGACAATATCAGTGTCCTGGGATGAATCAGGGGAGTTTCTTCCCTTAAAAATTAAAGCAGCACTAATGCTGTTTACAAAGCCTTCCTGCCATCTTATCTGTAATAGTTTATGCGGAGCCAGTCACCTCCATTTGAGAAAGGTAATTTCAAATTGGAGCAGGGCCAGGGATGATTAAAGAACAGACTATTTTCTGAGCAGAGACCAAAAGCTTGAATAAATCTCTAGCAAAATGAAGTTGGAGAGAGGATGGGGCTGGCTGCAAAAACCATGGGAAGGAAGGAGCTTCTTAAAATGAAAGTACAGTCACAAGAAGAAACATGCAAAAGGCAGTCATAAATAATTTCAGTTGAAGCCAAAGGTTGTGAAATAGCTCTAGAAGGGTGAAGGTCAGTAAGAAAAATTATGAAGAGTTTGTTTCAGCAGCAGTAGAGGGGTGGACTTGGAACCCTGGAATGTCTTCTCCCTGGGTCCTCAAAGCCAGGTGCCTGTGCTTTTCTGTTCAGGTGGATGGCTGTGGGAAATGCTGACTGTTGTTGCATCCAGATGCTCTGGCAGCTTAAAAGCAGCATGTTGTGCTTCCATGGTGCCTTGCCTCGGAGGATTCAGAGTATATATGCAGGCTTTACCTTTGTGGACAGATGGAGGAAATAACTGTATGAAACCTCTGAGCAAGGTGCTGAGTCAGCGATGAGGGTACCCTGGTGTCTTTGCTTCTCTTCTCCAGCAATTTGAAATAAAACTCTTGAAACTGCACAGGCGAGGCTTTGATGCCTGGGACTCTTTCAATTTCAGCCAGAAAGTGCAGAGACGAAAAATAGCTTTCACACAGGCCCTAAAAGTACTTTAAATATACTGCATGTCTCAGCTCAAGAAGTAAAAGCTCACTTTGTTTCTGTTTGTTTGTTTTTTACTTTTTGCACTGCTTCAGGTTTAAAAGCTTTATTTTGGTGTGGATTTTCAAAGGCAGAGACCTGGAAAAAAACTTACTGTTTCAGTTTGCTATTCAGCATGCCTGGAAATCTCATTTTCTGTTTTTTTGTTTGTTTTTTTTTTTTTTTTCTGCAGGCCACACCTCCTTATAGCCTATAAAACTTTAATTTATGCAATGTAAATAAAAGCTGGCTAGCATGGGCTTTGTCGGGCAGGTGTGGAAGCTTTTGGCATGTGACAGTGATAAGCTGCTGACTCAGGGGTAGGTGGCACCTTCTGAAGGAAGGCAGAGTTTGGGTATCTGGTCATGCCAGGCTGTGTGTGCCTCTCGGGGCTCCCTGAGCAGCACTGGGTGGGGACATCTTCAGCAAGTCTGAGAAGGTCCTGGGTCTGAATCCATAGCAGTTTAGCTTCCCATCTTGCTTTTCAGAAGAACAGTTTTCTAAAGGCTGTCAGCACTTAGTTACTCAGCAACGATGAGCTCTGAACTCCCTCTCAGAGTAACCAGGAGTTTCCTAATCAGCAGGAGTTTACCTGCAATTGCCACGCCACTGATATTGCTGTGCAGTGATTGAAAACACACTTGGAAGCAAACTTTGGGTTTAACAATTCTTACGTATTTGTTGGTTTTAGTGCTTTTGCAACATTCCACTGGAACAAGCCTGGAACTGCTGATAAACACAGTCACTTGAAAGCCAAGCTCTTTAAAGCACCAAATGTTGCACTGCACAAGAACATGTAAAACTGTATTCAGGCACTTAAGTAACTACATGTCAGAATACAAAAATAAATGGTGTGTGCAAGCTGATAAAGTGTTGATTGAAAGGGAATTTTGCAAGAGCTGGTAGCTGTACTCCACCCTTGAAGAAAAAGTGCCAATAAGGCTTTCATAACTGAGACAAACTGTGAATCATTTAAGGTGAAGTCTAAATTGGAAGCCTTTTGTATTTCAGTAGAACTTTTAGGTGTAACAGTTTGCCAGTTTTAGATGTTAGATGACAAACCAGGTCAGTACTTTTGCCTGCTACCAGGAGCCTAGACCCAAATTTCTTTCTCTAAGCCTGTTATAAGATAGTCAACTACCTTATAGTTTTGTCTAAAGGCTTCTTTTAAAGACAGAGTGCATGTGTTATGGTGTTGGCTGGTTCTGCTTCTGGAGGCTCAAGGTTCTACTAATCTTGTTCTGGTTTTGTGCTCCTGAAGCCTGAATTGAAACCAAGTCCTCCCTCCTTATGTGTGTGTGTATGTATATATAGATGGGTGTGTATACACAAGTATACATATATAACTTTTTTAGGAAGCTGTCCATGCTGTCTCTTCCCTCTCCCTGCCTCCTGCTGCCCCTTGCTGTGATGTGAATACTGTGCTGCTTGTGGTGGGCTGGAGACTTACCTCCTGGCTTTGCTGCTCCCATCGTGGCAGAGACAACCCAAGGATTTGAGCATCCCACCAGCTGAATGTGACCTTGAATGTCCTATTGATCCCAGCCAAACCCTTGGTATATGTGAAAAGTTCCTGTGCAGCCAGCACAATGTTGGTGTATTTTCTGGAAAACAGTAACCATGCTGGAAATGGCAGGCGCTGGAGCTCTCAGAGCCAGCTGCCCTCTCCCACAAGGCGTGTGTGCCTCGAGGAAGATCCCAGCCTGGCTGCTGCTGTTGGCACATGGGGAGGAGCCAGGTGCTTCAGGAGGGGACAGGGAGCAGGACGAAATCTGAGGGTGGCTTAGGGCCCCCAGGCTGGGAGTGCCTGCCCTGCAGGGCTTCCTCCACCTGGGCTGCTACCAGGGCAAGCGGCCAACGGTACTGCTCAGTGACTTTCATGGTGTGCCTTCCTGAAGCCAAGCCTTAGTTCCTGACAGTGACTTGGGGGTAGGAGGAGTATCTCCACAAGAACACGCTCTTCCTTGCCCTGTTCCTCTTTCACTCTGAAGCAAGTGATGCTTGAGAGACATAGTCACAGCTAGTATCTGCTGCAGTGTTTATCTGGTCACTTAACTTGGGGGATGCTGAGAATAGGAACAGTGTAGCCTGGGTGCTTGGCTTAATTTCTGTATGGTAAATCAAAGTCATGCCTGCCTCGGCAACCACATACAGTCTTTGCTTCTGCTTGACTAATCTGCAAATGCTGGTTTTATTAATAGTGCATCCTTCTTTTTTTTTTTTTTTTCCAGTATGCTTGGTCACTCCTATCAGTGCACAGTGCTTGTGAAAAAAACCCAAAGTAACATCACTTTCAAACTGTAACTTTCCTTTCTGGGAAGATGACATAGTACTGCAGGCCAGGGTTTCTAGAGCCAGATTATACAGTTTCTATTTTGTAGCTAAACCAGCAGATTCAAAGTCAGGCTGCCACACTGTGAGTCTCAGGGAAGTTGTTGTCAAAGCTATTTGACTGTGTGTCTTCTCTAGAATTTTGTCTTGTCCTTTTAATAGATCAATAATGAGAATAAGGAGAGCTGTAAAATCAGAAGTAGAAAACAAATATGATCTGGTTTCCTGCTGTTAGCTGAAATATTACAGGATACAAAAAGAATTGTTCCTCCTGATCTTTTTATGCCTGTGGGAGGGTCAGGTGTGTCCATCCCATGCAGAGGTTGTGGTAGGGGAGGGATGATGGAGGATGTCCACACACAGCACACCTGCAGCACTGAGCCTGTTTCCTCAGTCCTTCAGGCTCGGGGTCTGGGCAGCTGCCACAGGCATGTTCCACAGGGGAAATTGCACCCTGCAGCACTGGTGCCATACCTTGGCATAGAGAACTGGCTTGGCTGTGTCTGTCTGTTCCATGTGTGTCTGCACTGTGATGGTAAATCTGCTTCTGGAGCTCTTGCTTCCTGTCACAGTAGTGCTGCACGAGAGGAGTGAGGGGAAACCGTTGCAAATGCCAGGCAACACCTGCAGGTGAGAAAATCCTCCTCTCAGATGGTTGATTTAGACACCAGATGTATGGGAATGTCAGGGAAACAGGTCACTTCATGGTGCTCGGAGGGAGGGGAGCAGCCCCTCACCACAGAGGGAGCTCCTGTAGATGTTAGAACAAATAAATTGGTATCCACACCTGTGTGGATGTTAATGCCTCAAATTTGGTTCTATGATTGTTCACTAAAGCAAGATCTGTTAAAACAAAGACTTGTCTTGTTTATCCTGATGCAAAGGCTCAGGTGAGGAAGTATTTTTGGAGATAGACCATATATATGACTCAGAGCAAATCTCAGAAAAAGACTACAGAGGCTGTCTTGCTGCTATAGCAACTGCCAATTGCCTTTGTTTAGTAAAATGTAATACCATTGGCCCAAAGTGCCAATAAAGCCTTGCCTTTCCTTCACCAGGAGTCCTGGCTATTGCCCTCAGCACAGGCCAGCCCAGCTGTAGTGGTAGGCACCAGAGTTTGAGGAAGGTCTTGATTCTAAGGTGCTTATAGTTTTGGGGTTTTTTTGTTGCTGATTACATTTGTTGCAAGGATTTAACCCGGAATCATTTCAGAATGATTTTCATTGCATTGGGAAGGCATGGATGTGCATGAGAGAAGGGTGGGGGTGGGCACGGCTAGGTCGGTCCCACTGGAGCTGCTCCTGCCCTGCTCTGTGGCACAGGGCTGTCCCCAGGGAGGGCACCCCACTGCCCGCCACATGCAGGTCTGGCAGATGCACTGTTTGCTTTGCCGTGCTGTGAGCAAGGAGCCCAAGCAGAGCCTGGGCGGTGCCGAGCTCCTCCAGCCCCTGGAGCCCGCACGGAGCCTGGGCAGTGCCGTGCCCCCGCAGCCGCTGTGAGCAGCCCGTGGGGTGCAGGTGACACAGAGCACCACCTGTGCTGGGTGGCCTTTAGCAATGTGCACCTGCCATCATTCTCCTCTCGGGAAGCCTGCCAGTTCATCTGGTGGGGGGTGTTTTACCCCACCCACAACTGTTGCTTCTGCCAAATAATCCAGGACAATTGGTGTAAAGTTACGTGCACGGTACCCAGATAAACTAAAGGCAAAGGTCTGGTGCTTCAGAGATCAGTGCTTGGTCTGAGCATATTCTGGAGTCCCCGTCATGTTTGATGGAGGTTGTCTCATCTCTCCTTACCGTCTATACAATGTGTTTTTAAAACTTAGAAGGGTCAGAATTAATCTGGGGTGTCAGGAAGGGGAACGTGTTGTGAGGATGCCTGGTATTTTCGCTTACCCATCCCACCTCCAGCATTCAGTCTGTTTTTCACCATCAGAGGAGTCCTAGCATAGCCTTCATTTTTGAGATGACTCATTTCCTCTTCTGCAATGCTCTTATGTTCTACTGCTAATAATACTTCCACAAGTGGAAGTCATTATTATAGAGGACTGCTGATAAACTGGTCATCCTACCTTGCCTCTCAGATGGTATCACAAGTGGCAGCCTCAATGTTTTATGTTCTGCCTGAGAGAGTAATTTTTCTTTCAACCCTGGAATTTAATTAACTTAGAAACATGTGCCTGCATCCATTTGGAAACTGATGGCATTAACTAAATAAACCCACACAGTAGGTTTTTAAAAGGCGTTTGTTCCCTGAGCCTTTGTTTACTGTGAGCAGTCTGGGGCAGGCTGTTCACTGTCTCCTCTGTGCCGTGTGTGTCTGAGGAGCAGCCAGGTGTGTCCCACCTGCTGCTGATAATAAGGCAGTAACGTGATTCATATGATGAGGGATAAAGGCTGCAAAGTCACCAGCAGTCACTTTTCCAGGCTCTGGTGTTGACTGTAAGTCTAGCACTCTCTGACATGTGCTGTGCTGTAGAGAGGAGGATGAAGGAATGTGACTGGCTTTTTCCTGGACTTGTGAATCCTGCCATCTTTCTTTTAACATGAAGCCATTTTTTAAATGGCTGATGGAAGAGAGAGATACAGTGTGTCTGGTGACAAATGTGGCAGTGAGTGATTGTGTTGCTGTTCCAGCAGATGGCTAACACCAGTATGGGAAGGATGTTATTTTAAGCCCCCTCCTCTGCTGGTGGAAGCATGAGAAACAGAAGAGCGAGCCGTCTCACACAGCAACTGAGCTTTCATGGTAGACACCAGTTAACCTGATCTTTGTATTAAAAAAAAAGAAAAGGAAAAAGGTTTGCTTTGCTTTGTTTTAAAGAGCCTCCTCCGCCTATGTCTGGTTATATTATTGTAGCAGGTTCGGTTTGTAACCAGGCAGAGACACCAATTTAGTGTAGTGGTTTGGTCCAAAATACTCATTACTGTTTACCTTCTGTGAGATAAAAATTAGGAGAAAAGCAAAGCAGGCACCAAGAATATAAAGAATATAAAGAAGTTTATTAATAGACCTAAAATAAGGAAAAAGAAAAGGGGGAAAAAAAAAATCATACCACACCTTCAGAACTCTTCTCCTCCCCCTACCTTTCTCCCTTCTCCCACTGACAATGTAAAAAGACAACCCTTGAGATGTTCAGTCTGTTTACCACTTCCATAATAACCTTGTTCAGCTCATTTAGGAAGAGGAGTCTCTCTTGCCCATGCTATGAAAACATTATCACAACGAGACAGCCGCCCGGGTTGGTTCTCTGCTCGCATGTGAGTCCCTTCCCCAACTTGCAGCTTTTCCCACAACTGCTTTCGAGGGTCCACTCTTGAATTACTGGGGTACAATTTTAAGGTTGAGCCGTTCAGGAACAAAAGTTCTCTTCACCCATCTCTGGGAGCATTTAATCTCTAAGAACAGAGGCCCTTCTCCTTCCCTGGGAGCAAAGGGCCCTCCTCATCTTCATCTCTAGGACTATCTCTGGGAGCATCTCTAGGAACTGAGGTCTTCTCCTCTTCCATTTGGAGCAAAAGTCTTCATCACTTCCATCTCTCCCTGTTCAAACTTCTCATCAAATTACAGTTGCTTCAGCATCTGCCTATCTCAGCACAGGTGCTTTTGCTCACAAGTACAAGCTGAACGCTCCACCCCCCATGCCTTCATGAAATTACAACGGGTACTCTGATACATCATAGCTTTACAACAGAATTTCAGCTTTAAGCATCTCTTCTTTCTTCTCCCTCAGGTTTTCGGCTCTTCACAGCACTAAAAGGGTTAATCTCACCCAGGCCTTGCAGCTGGAATGTGGCTTATTGCTGTTGGTTACATGATCTTTTGCCGGACAGCAGTGCAGCTTTCAGCTGGATCTTGGCCACACTGGAGAGGGGGAGCTGAGCCGCTCCGGCTATAGCAGGGCTGTGGGGGGGGTTCTGCAGGTGGAACAGGGCCCATTGGCTCCAGGATGGCCATGGCCCAGCCTAGCCTGGCCCGGCCTGAATAGGGCCTGGGCCGGGCCCACTGGCCCCCGCACGGGGCCCACAGACACCTGTCCCAGCACCAGAAATGAGAGAGAGAGCTCTGCCTGGGGTGTGTCTATTCTTAAGTGTGTATCACAGAGGCAGTCACAATTTTAAGTGGCTTTAAAAATTGTCCATATTCAAACTGGCCAGCTGATAGGTTCTGTTAGGTCACAGAGGAAGCTGTAAGCACCCCTTTGCTAGAATATCACTTCTGAGACTGTGCTTTGCTAACCCATGACAATTATCTAAAGGGGGAGGAGGGTTACAACAGAAAGCAAATACATCCTACAGGACAGCCTGGCTAACTTTTCTCAGATCTTGCCACTGTGGATGCTGAGAGACTGCTGCCTTCAAGAAGAGGGTGCTAAGGAGCCAAGGATGTCCTGGGCGTGGCTGGATGGGCAGCACCTCTCAGGGGTACTGGATAGCATTGCCTCTTGCCTGTACTTCCCTTGCTTACCTGAGAATGCAACACTTCCCCCAAAAGTACGGTGTTGCTGTGCTTGGGAGCTAATTAATGGAGCCCTCACTTAAGCCTCTGGTGTCCCAGGCAGGGAATAAAAGCCCTTTACTGGGGAGTTAGGCAGGAGAACTGGTATCTCATGCTGCTTGTCCAGTTTTCCCTCTGCTGCCTCTGCGACGAATCCGAGGTTGTCATTTAATAACCACAGAGGTGGTGCATCCCAGCAGGGCTCCTGCAGCACCTGGTGCAGTGGGAGCTGCTGGGAATAGGGGAGCTGGTGCTGGACACAGCTGGGCAAGGCAGTGATTCAAAGGTGGGGGTGGAAAAATTTCTCTTACAACAGTTTTCTTACAGGAGAGGGGTTGTGAGGGTTAGGGAGGAAACTTAAACTTCTCTGGCATGGGGTGGGAGCCAGCTGTCTGTCTCACACTGTCCTATGTTGCTGAATCTCATCAGCTAACCCTCCTCTTGGTCCCACTTCTGCTCAAGTTACCACACAGTGCAGCAAAACCACTGCTTCCTTCACTGACTGAGCTAATGGAAACCCCTTTAATAATTCAGGGGATAAATTCTGTACTTGGAGGGGTGGATTCTGCAGGAAAAAGCACTGAAATGCAGGTGGTTCTTGGGTGGGCTGCATGGGGATTGCCTGTGCTGACTGACAGCCCTGTGGCCTTTCCTGTCCCCAGATAGTGATGTACATAGGCCAGGTCTCCAAGGACATCCTGAAGTGGCCTCGGCCCCTGTCACCACCTGTCGTGAAGCTGGAGATGAGGACGAATGCAGAGTATGGGATGCCGTCCACCCACGCCATGGCAGCTACAGCCATCTCCTTCTCCTTTTTCATTGCAACCACAAACCAGTACAAGGTAGGGGGTACAAAAAGAAAACAAAAGAAGAAAAAGAAAATACATTTAAAAAAAAAAAACCATGTGTCTGCTTCCAGTAAGCCACATAAAGCTTGCAAATCCAAAGCTGTTGCCACTTCCAGAGGAGCTCTGTATTTCTTTTCACAGATGCGTATTCTTTTCTGTGCTTACCTCTAGCTGGTCAATTACAGACACAGAAAAAAATTTAGTGGAAATATCCTTTCTTTTGCACAGACTCCTCTCAGAGCTGCTGGCAGGCTGTACTGCCCTGCTGTGGTGTGGTGGGTCCACTGTGTTTTTGCACGTGGGGTGACCGTGGAGGGAAGGTGCCAGCATTTTGTGCTCACCCCATGCCCACCAAGTCAGTGCTGCACGTTGGGACATGATGGCTCCCAGGGCAACCAAAGGAGCTCTGTGCCACCTGGTTTCTGTATGAAAGGAAAAGCATCCTTGGAAATCCCCTAGCCCTAGCCTGTGTTAGACTAACAGCACACAGCATGACTGGAAAGCCTGCTGTCAGAGAAATAACAGCAACTTCACTGCACTGGAGCTGTGGGCTGCTTGGGGAAGTCTCATCATTTTTCCTCACCATCTTTCTAAGAGGTTTATTTCCTGAAAATTCATTTCTCCATGATGATTATTTTCATTCTGTTTTATGAATCCAAGCATGTGTTTCCTGTCCTCTAGCAATAATAGCTTCCTGGCTGCATTGTATTTAAGAATGTTTCTTAGCCCCCTCAAGGAATAAACCCATATAACCAAGAGGGCTCCTGCTCCCTGTGTGATAACTGGTCAGAGCAGCTTGACAGTGGAATGAGGACAAGGAGCCATAAGAGGGAATATTTGTCAGCCCTGGAAGGCCAGATCCTCCCATGTGTCAGAGCATCCAAGAAGACCTTCTCCTCCTCAATCTGCAGGTGACCAATGGGACATGCAGCTCTTCACAGGCTGTCTTGTGCTTCTTGGAAACTGCCACGAAACAATAAAGCTGCTGTCAAATAATTAAATTGTTTAATTGCCTCTATTAAGATGGAAAAATCTCCCAGTACATTATGCTGCTATCTTCTCAAGCTGCCCTAATCATCAATTACTGATCTGGACTAGCTCCCAGGCTGCCTGCTGAGGGAGGAGCTAAGTGGGTGTAAGTGCTCCAAAGGCTTAGAGAAATCAGGAAAATTAGTGTTTTATGAACTGGGAGTGACATCTGCAGCTGGGTCTGAGCTGTCTATTCAGGGGGCTGGAGTATGCTGGGGGAAAGGGTCAGAAGAGAGTTGTTATGCTTAGAATTTCCACAGAAGCATTTTTGTGCTGATCTGTGGTCACCCTGGCCAGTCGTCAGCCTCTGGCAGAAGATGGAGACTTTCTGTCAAATTGGATGAATTAATTGCATTTATTTATATTTTGAGTTGGTTTATTTTTTTACAAAAGATCTCCCTTATGGACTGAAAGGAGCCCAGCAACCCACTCAGTTTCAGGATTTGAATGAGTGCATTAAGGGCTAATATGTTAAGCTTATTCTTTACCAAATAGGGTGTTTTTTTTTCTTCTTTTTTAAACGTTGATTTGTTTAAATGCACCTTTCCATGTTTGTAGGCTACTCAGAGAGGGCATTAAGCAAAAACACCTTCATAAGATGACTAAACCTTTAAGTGTCACAGGGAAGAGCAGTCCTGACTGCTCTAATAGCTGGATTGTGGTTTCAGCCCAGACATTGATTCTCCCCACTCAGCCCACGGCTCGAGGACTATTGATCACACTTCTGGTCAGACTCCGCAGCTGTCACAATCCCCTTGGCTGAGCTGAGACTGCAATGCTACCTCAAGCATGGCTTGTACAGCATGCTGTGCCTTTTTTCTTAAGCTCTTTAACACTAACATGGTTTTTGCAGATAGGTATTGTAGGGAACAATTCTGCAAATACCATCTATTTCCCACACTTCCCCACACTGAGACCAGATCTTCCAAAAGCAGGCACCACAGCTAATGAAATGACCTTCTAGCAGGGTTGCATGTTGACTGGGGGGGGGGGGGGGGGAAGGGGTGTGTCTTGTCTCAGGTCACATTAATCTCTTGGGGAAAGTACAGCTCAGGAGCTGCTTCTCACATGAGATCCTTAGGTCAGTCCAACTGCTTGGTGTAATGGGTGTATTTAACTTATTTTTTTCCCTTTTCACAGTATCCATTCGAGCTTGGCCTGGTAGCAGCGTTTGTATTTTCAACGTTGGTGTGTCTGAGCAGGCTCTACACAGGGATGCACACAGTCCTGGTAAGGATGTGCCTCCAGCTCTGCTTTCCTACAGCAACTCCCATCTCCCACTCTTCAAGTGATATATGACGTGCCTTGGTCTGCCCCTACAGGAGTAGATGAGTTGTGCCACTGAATTTCAGGCTGAGCATTCAAAGGAGCTGTGAGGAAACCCTCGAGCTATTGATATTTGAATCCGCAGGGAGTTTATAGCATGGGGAGGCTGCGGTGTGCGTGGGCTGAGGAGCCGGGTGAGGTCAGGGTGGCATCTCAATTGGAGCTCTCCATTTCGAAATTTTAATTGCGAGGAATGCACTTGGGCAACTGATGCTGCTCCTTAGCTAAGCCCTTTGTGCAATAGTATCACTGTTTTCAGCGAGAAATGCTCGGGGCTGGTTTAGCCTGGGAGTGCCGGGGAGGAATTGCAGGTTGGTGAGTCACGAGTGAGCTGCCCTGGAGGGGCTGGGCAACAGCAGGTCTCCTGTCACCATACAGGCACAAGGCACTTAAATTTTGTATTATGACAAGTTTCTTGTTTTCAGCCGGAAGGAAATTAATTCTTAAGGGACTGAGATACACAAATACTTTGAAAATAATCATAAAATATCGGTGACTTTATGTGACAGACTTGCTGGGCACAGTTGCTTAGAGACCTCAGTCCTGCTTTAGGAACAGATTTCAGTGTGCCTGTGATAGCTGGTTCTTTCCTGACAAGAGGAAACTTTATTGATTTGTTATATATAGTGGTCAAAAGGGTGGCCCAGCTTCCCAAATATGGACAAAAACTCCTGGCTATTTCCCCACAGGCGTTTGATATATGTTGTTAGTTGTATATGCATACAGAATTGAATCTTTTTTACTAAGTAATAATTAGGTTTGTAATGAGACTTGATAATTGTAAGAAAGGGAGCCCTCATGAGATTAAGGTTAGCTATAAAATATAGCCTGACCTTCCCTTTCAGGCCCAGTGGATCAAAACAATATCTTACATCGAAGCTGCAGACACCCTTTCTTTGCTACTGACCTTAAGTAAATCAGTAAAAATTCTTTGCATACTTCTCTTGCTGGCCATCATAATGAAAGACCCCTCTAAATTTAGAAGGATTTTAGGGTAAAGAAGAAAAAGTCCTTTGTGCTTTTGTCATGATAGGAAAGAGCTGTAAAATAAAATTTAAAAAAAGCTTCTTAGCTGAAGTGTGAGCAATGCTGCCTTTCAAAGGGGCAAATGTCCTTGGCTGGGGTCTTCGCCCCGTGTGTGCCATGGTGAGGATGGAGCTGGGGAAAGGCCCAGTGACCATGGCTGCCACATGCAACCCCTCTCTCTGCAGCAGCAGCTTGCCACCCACTATGACGGGATCTGCTGTCCCACCTGCAGTGATGGTTCTTTGGGGAAGAATTGCAGTTCAGAGCTGTTTCTGACCTTTTGTGGGATGGGTTCTGCCCTGAGCTGTGATGTCATAGGGCTAAGGCACAGCAGTGCCCAGCCAAGCCATTGGCTCAAAGAGCCTCTGGATATTTAACTGAGGCCTTAATAGAAAGAATATAATTATGTATTAAGTGGTCATAGCATTTTAGTAAAGCAAAGAAATAGGTAACAAATATCCATGGACTTGGTGTAACTGATTTTTCCTGTTTGAGGTACCAGAGGAGGAGTGACAAGGACAGTTGCATTGTGCTTTCCTGCAGCTCTGTTGCAGAAGCTCATCTGCTGTAGTCTCAGCTCTACAAATCCATCTGCATTTCAGCACTGCTGGCCTTGCTCTTGAACAAGGAGTGGTATCAGAAAGCACAGTCATGTCAGTAGAAGAGATGTTACCATTAAAGACTTTCTGGGGAGACAGTCAGCTGCTATGGGGAGCTATCTGCATCCTTCCAGCTGTACCACAGCTCAGGGAAAAGGGGTGGCAGTAATGCACTTGCACTGCTGACAGGTAATTTAGTTACAACTACCCTTCTCCACCACCTCAACATCAGAATGTCCTGTGTGCGTGTAAAAACAAGGGAAAGGCAGAGTCCTTTCTTTTAGGTCTTAAATGATGGAGTCTGAGGACCTGGTAAAGAGGGGATCTGGAGTTACCCGGAAAAGGCAAAGTAAAAAAAAGTAAAAATTTGGGCACATTTTGAAGCAGTGAATCGGTGGGTTTTTACGGGTTATTTTTGAGAAACAAAAAACAATTGGAGACTATATGACTGGTAGTTGTTGTTTGCTTTCTTTCCCCAGAGAGCTGTATTTTAGAAAATATTACTGTGCTTTCCATTTAAAACATTGGCCCAATTTTTGGTCTCTGCCTCAATGCAGTGAACAAGTTTTCCTATCTCACAGCTGCTGGAGCCATTCCCTCCAGAGCTACAGCTGATGTGAGAACCTCACCGGCAACTACCCTGAGTTACAAGCAATAATGCCCTGTGCTGGCCAGCATGGTCGCTTTTTTGCCCCTGAGATATACCCATTCTGTGTTGATGCATTTATTGTTGGAGGTGGTGTTCTGGAGCTCCCACCCTGCCCCTTTGATGGGCTGTATTTCAGGCTTTTTCATGCTACCATCAATCCTGAAATTATCTTAAATATTTAAAAGCTGATAAACACACAGCACATTCACAGTACTTCACACACTGTGTAGTACGGTCCTTGGGGGATGAAATAAAGTAACCCTTAGGAGTGGAAACCAAGTAAGATATTTCTGTTTAGGACAGTGAGCAGTGTCTCACACTAAATGAAAATGTAGAGGAACTTACAAAAACACAGAATAGGAAAAGTGTTATTTTTGCTTGGATTGGCAGTATCAGGGAAGCAGATATTTGGCACTGTGTGGGAGCAAGCTGAGCTGCATAGCAGCGGAGGGGCTTTAGGGGAGGTAGACGGAGTCTAGGGAGGACTTGTCTGTGCTGAGGCAGCTGGAGCATCCCAGCAGGGCAACAGGAGGTTTTAAGTTTTGCTGGTAGTACTGCACCTTGAGCAAAATCCCGTGCCTGCCTTTATTTAAAAATTCCTTGATAATTGCGGGCTTGGCGAGAGGCTAATCTGTT
Source organism: Aphelocoma coerulescens (assembly GCF_041296385.1). Classification (NCBI taxonomy): domain Eukaryota; kingdom Metazoa; phylum Chordata; class Aves; order Passeriformes; family Corvidae; genus Aphelocoma; species Aphelocoma coerulescens. Next base: position 9,145,520 of record NC_091023.1, read on the forward strand.
TACACAGGCAGACAGGCAAGAATGTGCTTCCTGGGAGTGCTAAAGCAGCTCCACCCCCGGGGAAAACTCCGGTCCTGCTCCGGGGGACACAGCAGGGAGAGTCCACAAAAGCAGCTTTTCTCGCAGAAATCAGAGCCATCTTTCCTCTTCCCATCTTCTCATTAGTTTAGCAGGCAAGGGGGGAAATAATTCATTCTGCACTGCTAAATGTAGGTGTTGTTGTGGATCTTGCCCACCTCCTCCGGGTGTTCAAAAGATCAAACCTGCCCATGCACACCAGGACTGAAAGGAGTCACCGCAGACAGCCATGGCATGTGCTGAGTTCTCCAGCAGCTTCTAGTGAGGAGTTTCCAAAATGAGAAGCCCAGATATTGGTGGATAGGGGAAAAAACAGAATAAACCACTGGCCTCCAAACTTTTTTGTCCAGTAAAAAAAATCTGAATATGCACCCCCTATATATATGTATATATATATTTACTTATAAATTGCATATATGTACTACTGTACCAATACATACATTATAAAACACATACAAAATATACCCTAACAAACATAAGATAAGGATGAAATAAGCACTACTTTTAAAAAATGCATATATGTTGTTTTACTGATGAGTGGTGCAGAAAATATGTTCTTCCCCCAGCCCAAAGGGTTGCCTGGTGCACCCAGTTTGGAGACCACGGGTACAATGCCACTGGTCAGGGGCAGAGCTGATTGTCTGGGTCCTGCTTGAAACCTCCAGGAGCCATGTTACTGCACTGGGGCTGAATGGGAGGATAATAAAATTCAGAAAACTCTCACCAGGTTTGTAGGTAGGGACTGTTTGGAGCTGGGTCAGGAACTGCTGTAGTCAAATCTGACTAAATCTGGGTAAACCTGAGCAAAGCTTTCATGAGGGAATGTTAATGTTTGGTTACATTTCTTTAATTGAAACAGAAAAGCATGTGAACAGCTTTTGAGTTTTGCTCCTTGATCACCCATAGGGGTGTATCAAGGACTTTTTCTTCTAACATGAGGTGGACAAACAGCTGGGTGGCAAATGGAGGTACAGAGTGGGGATGGGATTTCTGAGCATTGGTGCTGGGAGCAGCCCTCAGCTCTTTTGTGTTGAGGCAGTTACTTAGTGTTGGGCCAAAACATGTTTTGTGTGTAAAGGTATCATCTAAGAATTTATATCAAAACATGAATTACTGTGAAATATTGACACATAATGGTATTTTACATGCTAGACATCTGTGATCAAGTTTGTGTATTCCCATGGCTAGCCTCATGTTTTGGATGAGGGAATAAATGGAAATTTGTATTAGGAATATGCACAATGGCTGTAGGACTTGCTTAAAACCAAATGTTCTGTGAATCTAATGGACATTGTAAACAGCTGAAGTTCAGCCACACAGGAGTCATGCATTTATCAGAAAGTCATTAAATATTTCTGTTGTGAAAAAGTCCCCTCATTCCTGCCTAGCTCAAAGTGAAGTTCACATAAATAATTTTCAGACTGTGACGAAGCATGGTAGTAGTCAGCTGCCATGACTCGTGAAAAAGATACAATCTTAGAAGAGGACATTTCTGTCTGTAACTAACTTCAGCTTTTGCAGAGCATTTTGTGGCTGTTCTAACACTGCTGCCTCTGTGTGACACTGGAAGGGCAGCGTGGGGAGAAACTTGTTTCATTGCTTTTTACCTGGCTGCTCTCATACAGATGGCTTTTCTTAGGGGCTACCTCCTGTCCCCTTTCTCAGCTTTGTGGCTGACAACAATCAAGTTCTCAAAACACCTTATTTGCCTCTGTTAATAAATTAGGGTTTAACTATGTGCTTGCTTTGGGCACTGTACTGGAAACCGGATTTCAGAGACTTGGGCAACAAATTTCTCCTTGCTGTATCCCTGCCCGGAGGTGCCTCCCTCCCACTGCTGGCAGAAACCATGGCACATGCACCATGTCCCACAGCTCTGCACCTTCCATCCCTGGAGCTTGTGTTCCTGGGATGGGAACCTGTCTCTGACAAAGGACAGCATCTTCCCCTTTATGCAAAGCAAGCAAGGGATAATCACACTGATGTGATGAAATTGCTTGTAAGGTTACGGGAGGGAAAGGGTTTGTGTGAAGGCAGCTCACTGCAATGTTGTCCCTGAGATGGAGTTGTGCATGTGCCTTTTCTGAGGATTGGTGGAGAATGCCCTCAAAACATGAGAGCAGATGAGGAGGAGAATGTGTGTCTACAGACACATGCTTATGCATAAGCTAAGGTTAGGTTCATGGACTGTCACGTTTTATTTAGCACAGGCTTCAGGTTGTCCCTGCATGGAGGTAATGGCATCACTGAATTCAGGGTGTTCCTCCACTACTGGGCCCCACCAATGCAGATACTGGTCTTTTATGATCACCCAAATACCCGGTTTACCTTCCAGATCTCACAAAGCCTATTAAATGTGATTTATTTACAGGATGTGATCGGTGGAGCACTGATTTCGGCTGTGCTGCTCATGCTCTTGTATCCTGCATGGGACGCGATAGATCATTTGCTGTTAACCAGCCCCTTCTGCCCACTGTTTTCCATAGTTGTGCCTCTTGTCTTATGTTACAACTACCCCAAACTAGACTATTACAGCCCTACCAGGGGAGACACCACTACTATCTTAGGAGCAGCAGCTGGAGCAACTGTGGGATTTTGGTTAAACAACCAGTATGCTGCTTCAGCCTACACCAGCAAAAGTTTTCAGCCTGGATTTCCTGTGGTCACCAGTACCGCGGTGCTCGTGCTAGCCAGGTTCTTCGTAGGGATCTTGGTTGTCCTGCTGACGCGCTGGATCATGAAGAGCGTGGTCATTGGCTTGCTGGGCTATCGGTACAAGTTCCCCATCCATGACCTGGAAGCCCAGAGACGCCTGGAAGTGGAAGTGCCCTATAAGTTTGTGACGTACTCCTCCGTTGGCTTCACGGCTACCGTGATTGTGCCACTGCTGCATGAGCTGCTGGGGCTGATGTGAGCACAGCTCCCCCTCACCGAGCCACCTGCGGCACCCGTGCTTCGGGGACACAATAACTCAGCCCAGGCTGGTGACTTGACCGAAAAGTGTTTTGTGCCTTTCTGCACTGGTGTGGTGGGTTTGGCTCTGGCTGGATGCCAGGTGCTCACCAAAGCTCTCTATCACTCCCCTCTCTCCAGAGAGAGAAAGTATAATGAGAGGATCATGGCTCGAGACAAGAGCAGGGGGAGATCACTCAGCAGTTTTACTGTCACAGGCAAAACAATACTCGACTTGGGAAAATGTTTAATTTATTACCAAATTAATCAGAGTAGGATAATAAGAAATAAAACCAAACATTAAAACTACCTTCCACCTACCCCTCCCTTCTTTCTAGGCCCAGCTTCCCTCCTGAATTCTCTACCTCCTCCCACCCACCATCACAGGGGGATGGGAATGGAGGTTACAGTCAGTTCATCATTGCTTCTGCTGCTCCTTCCTCCTCAAGGGATAGGACTCCTCACACTCCTCCCCTGCTCTAGCGTGGGGTCCCTCCCAGACAAGACAGCTCTCCAAAAACATCTCCAATGTGAATTTTTCCCATGAGCTACAGTTCTTCATCCAGCATCTGTCCACTGAGGGGTCACAAGTCCCACCCAGGAGCCTGTTCTAGTGTGGACTTCCCACACCCTTCTTATGGCATTACCCTGCTCCAGTGTGGGGTCCTCCACTGATTGCAGGTGGATCTCTATTCCCCATGGACCTCCATGGGCTGCAGGGGCACAGCTACCTCTCCATGGGCTGCACCATGGGCTGCAGGGGAGTCTCTGCTCTGGCACCCAGAGCACCTCTTACTCTTCCTCTTCCTTCTGTGGTCTTGGCGTCTGCAGAGTTGTTTCCCTCCCATATCTTCACTCCTCTCTCTGCCTGCAGGTTTTTCCTCCCATCTTAACTGTTATCCCAGAGGTGCTGCTACTGTCACAGACGGGCTCAGTGGATCTGTCTGGGAGCTGGCTGGCATTGGTTCTGTTGGACACATTGGTTCTGGCACCTTCTGAGAGAAGCAATGCTTGTAGCTCCCCCCTGCCACTACCATGCCCTTGCCACACAAACCCAAAATAACTGACCTGAAATATCTGACCTGGAAGAGTCCTGGGAAGGCCTGTGCACAGATAACTTTGGGTTAGAAATCACCGACCCCACTGTGTCCCCACTGTGTCCCATAACTAGACACGCTTCCCCCAGGCAACTGAAAATGACAAGCACACAGCCAAAATGCCTGCCAGAGCAGCAGCAATGGCTGGTTTCCTGTGGAGTTGGGGTTGCTGGGGAGCAGGCCTGCACCTGCTCAGCTGAGGGCTGCTCCTGAAGCAGCAGAGCAAGCTAAGGAAGGGCTCAGGTTTGGGGCATCAGGGAAAAAGCAGCTGGTGGGGTGGGGAGAGAGGTGTCCAGCCAAGAGCAAAGTGCCATCGTTGGGCAGAGCTCATAGTATCTTCTGATGGCACTGCCAGACCCAGGCTAGTTCTGTGGGGATGGTTTTACTCATTATTACAATTAAAAAAAAAAAAAAACCACAAAATGTAAAAGAGAAGGAACATCTAACACAAAATGTTTAATGTGCTTTGCAACAAAGTTACCTTGGATACTAATAAGAAAGCCTCCACTAAAGGATACTTTGCCTACAAACAGCTGAGCAGAGTTACTACCACAGCATTCAGGCTTGAACTCAGACTGTTTAACTCTGATTTAGTTTTCCTGGCTAGGGCAAAGGAAAAAGTCCTTCCTGTCGTGCAGGGGTGACAAGTAGCGTCCATTAACTGCGTTGTGGAAGGAGCTGAGTAGTGACTCTGGTGACTACAGTGCATGGCAATGATAAGATGCCATCATTTTCTGCTGCTGCACAGCATTACAGTTGGTCTTCCATGCATCCTGCAACACTTGTAGAATAGCAGGGCAGTGTGTCCATAGGAAGGTCGTCCCTATAACTCAGGCCGCTTATTTAAAACAAAATATATCAGCTGTTGGACCAATGAGCTGTTGAGAAATACAGCACTGAACGTGGTCTGCTTGGCTAGGAAAATGTACCGTGCTATTGCTGCAGAGCTTCAAGCATGGCCCCCGTGCCTTGCCTGGCAGAATGTACAGCGAGAGCCAGCTTTCTAACCATGTTCACTTGCCTTTCTGGCTGCGAGAAAAATGAACCTGAAGAATGTAAAGGAGGTGCTTTTCCATCCATTGACTGCTTGGATAAACATAGTCAATTCCAAAACTGTAGCTGGGAGTTCTGTCTGAGGAGTGCAAGGTATGCACGTGAAAGAGCTGCACCACTTTAAACCCAGGCTATCAATCTCCAGAAGAAACGCAGGCAGAAATTTTAACCAGTTTTAGATTTGCTCAGGCTGTGGATAAACTGTTTCATATCAGGTTGTGTGGACTTTACACGTGCATGCAAACAGCTCCAGCGAGCCTTTCAGCAGGGCACATGCCCGCTCACACCTCTCCCTAGGTGAGTGCTGAACATGAGCCACCATAGCCATGGGGTTCCATCCTCAGCCTCTCTCCCTCCCATCACAGAAGTGCTGCCATCAGGTTTAAAACACCTTTAAACCCCTTGTGCTAAAAGTGCTGCATGACACACAGGTGCAGTGCACAACCAGAGCCCTGAGGAGGGGCCACATCACAAAATTGAGAAAAAAACTGGCAGCAAGCTGAGTGTTTAAGCTGGGGATTGGAATTACTCCTGAGAAAGGCACAGTTTGACAGGAAAATTCATGCAGCTTTATGTGTAAAATTTCTGTTCTGATTCACAGCTATTTTATGCTATGAAGATTTTATAAAATATATATAAATGCTGCACAAGTATTTTTATAGTATTCACTTGCATGTGATTCATGCAAAAAATGCAAATTCTGTTTGGTTCAAATTTTAAAATAAACCTATTTTGCAGAGTTTGGTGTCTGTCTGTTCATTTTGCATCCTCTATTTATACTTGTAAATGACTGATGTAAAGGCAATAAGTCCCAGCTAAAAGAGCTTCCCAAGCGCAAGCACCCACCTCTCTTCCCAAGCTGTCCCTCTTGTGGCTCTTTGTCTCCTCTTCGGTCTAGCTCCACACTTTGGCTCCTCCAGAAGGATCCTGCTTTTTAAAAAACATTTTTAAAAAGTCTACTGGTCTACTAATGACTATTTGTTACAACCCTTGCAAATGGAAATGAGTGAGTTGCATGTAATTGGTGCTGGGGGACTTTTGGGCACTGGAATCTCCTTCACCTGCCATATCTACTTTTAATAGACTAAACAGTTAACTGAAAGCCAGTTTAACATGTGCAAAGATAGCATGACAACTCATGAACTGCAGAGTATTTTGCATTAGTTGAGGTACCTAACAAGGTTTTGTGGTCAAAATGTGTGTTTGAAACCAGGTAGGGCCACATCCTCCCCTCAGCATCACATCCTGCCCACAGCTGATCAGGGTGAGCCCAGTTGCTGCAGCATCCTGGGCCAGCTGGGTTAGGCAGGTCTGTCAGCTGGGCTCTGTGCTGAGGTTGTGCTCATGGGATGCTCACAGGACCACAGCCACTCCTGCAGGGCCAGGCTTGGAGAGGCAAGTCTTCTGATAAGGTGACACACATCACCCTTTCTCTATTTCATTAACCTGAACTACCAGCTCCTCATTGCAGATCTGTGTGTGTCTTTGCTGTCTTTGGAAATGCTCCCCACCTCTTCATCCCTGCAGTGAAGATGCCTCTGCATTTCCAGGGTGGTGGTAGAGAATGAGGTTTTGTGGTGGGTCATTTCCAGGGTGGTGGTAGGGAGTGAGGTTTTGTGGTGGGTTTGCTGGCCATGTTCTGTACTTTGTAACACAAAGGCTCCAACTGAATCCTTTCAAGTAAGCACGCTTGCATTTTAGACTAAAACACTGCTTTTGATGTGAATGGAGTGGGAGGTAACTTCCAGAGTATCACAGCCTGGGCTGTTCTCTTCTCCGTACTGTCTGTGCTGTCTGTCCTGGTCCAGTGCTACAGCTCTCCCTCTTGTGCCTGCCCACAGCCGGAGGGGTGATGCAAGACAATCCAAGTTTCCTTTGTTATGCTGTCAAGAGGGATGTAGCAGGCACCCCACCCTTAGCTTAGTCCACTCTGTCCTGCCTGGAGGCTGCCTTCTCCTGGCCTGCTTACTTTGCAAATCGCTTTCTCGGCATGTGGTGCCAACCCAGGCTTCCTCCTGTCTGGGGCATCTCTGTATGCTGGTGCCCCAGTGCAGAACCAGCTACTCTGTCAGACGCCTAAGGCTATTGCACTTTTTGGCAGGGATTAGGAACCAAAGCAGCAAGCACTGAATTTCCCTGCTTTAATTTTCCAGCAGTAACTTTGTCATGACCTCAGTCTCCTAACCCATCCAAGTTCCTATGCAAAATTGCAAGCAAACTTGTGCCTTGCTTTTCTGGATACAGTTGATGTAATCTAGGGAACAGAAGAAAACAGTCTCCGTTTCAGTTTTGACCCTTCTCAGCTGTACTACAAGGAGGAGTTAGAAAACATGGGCGCCTCTCTGAACAGGGTGGATGTGCAGCTGGGCAGTGGGTGGGATCTTGCACAGTTGCTAAGTCATGAGTAAAGCAAGGCCCATGCTTGCTGCCAGCTTCTGCTCCTGTCAGACCTTCCCCTGCTGTCTCACTGTCTTCCCACCTGCCCACTGTCCCATGGCCACCCCGCTGCCACCCCACCCTGGTAGCAGGCTCGGTTTCAAGGTCACCAGGCGGTCAGAGGTGTTGTGTGTGCCAGGCCATGATCCCCTGGCAGCCTCCTGGCAGCGCTTTTGCTCAGCCTATTCCATACTCACCTGCCAAACCAAGGATGATTTAAATTTCAAGCGAGCACAGTGCCAGCCTGGAGATGGAAACAGTCCCAGGCATCACCTTTCCATAAACACCCTTGTGCAATAGCAAGGGTGACCTGCAGGCACCAGGGCCTGTGCCGGGAGCTGCAGCCAGGCTGGCTCAGGGTTCTGCTCTTTGGAAAATCACCACCAAAGCACAGCAAGGACAAAACCAGAGCTCATGTCCAGCAGAATGGAACCCAGCAATCACCCAGACAGCACCCTAAACCACCTCTGATCTCTCTGTCACCAGCTCTCCAGCCTTTTCTGCTTGTATTCAGATCTCCAGCAATGACCCATTACCCACAGGCAGCAGGAGCAGGCCAAAAGTAATCGGTAATTGCAAAGCCGTAGTTAAAAATCCCACTTCCAACTCTTGTCTAAAAAGAAAACCCAAGTTCAAAAGATGTTTAAAAACTGCTCAGAAGTCCCTACTGGCAGCAAAGGTTTCCTTTGCCAGAGCCCATGGCTACAGCAAAGGATGAAAGCAAATTTCAGTGCTCACAGTGGCTGGCTCCAGCATGAAGCTGTGTGATAACTACCTCAAGTACTGCACACAGCTATGAGCAGGCTGTAAATACCACATAATTGCTTTGGAGCTATGAAAGACAAAGCCTTGCAATAAATACACCAGACTTATATGAAGTGTCCCACTCATCAGGAATCACAGTTAATCCTGAGCACAGCACTACAGCAGAGCTTGAATTTCATTGCAAGGCTGCTGGCACCACAGTTAACTGGAGGGGTCAGGGACTCTGAAGAGGCTTTTTAACCATTTTCTTGATTCTCATTGTCTACTTCTAGCAAGTAATGGTACCTACCTGGGACAAAGCTTGTGTTTTTGGAGCATTTAGCTGCCAATGCAGGAGCAAATGGTATGAAAAAGAAGAGATCCCTAAAAGCCTCACACACATGCCACCGCAGCTCAAGCCCTTAGTCCCAGCTTAATCTATTTTTTGCACTCAAAGGACAGCTAAATTCTCAGGAGAACTGGGACACACAAAGAGTTAGAAAATCTTGTGCAGAGAAATATATTTAGTGCACACAGATATGCCTGCACTCTGCTGCAATGCAAATCTGCCTTATTGTCGTCCTAATCTCCATGCATGACACACCAATAAACAGGGGGGGTTAATACTTTCCATCTGCATTACACATTGCTTCCCACACTGGGAGCCTGCCTGGTTACAGTTGTGTGGGCATTGTGGAGAGAGAGATCCTGCAAACACCAAGCTGCCTAATCCCTTGGGAGGTTTAAAATGTAAGCTGCAGTTTTCTCACTCTCTGTGGGCACCGGAGTCAGTCGTGCAACGTATGGCGATAGCTATATTCTCATTTCACGTCTGTCATGCAGAGATAATTAAAATCTACACTTCCATCTGAGGGGAACCATAGGGTTTCCAGATGGGTAACTGTAGTGCATTTTTCATACTGAATTATCACTTGCACCAAAAAGCATTGCCTGTTGCCTTCCCACCTGTTGAGATTATTGATGGGGCTGTCATTGAAAAGCCCTTGTGGGCCCAGTGATAGGGGTCTGTGCAGCTCGTAAAACTACAAGCTTACCTCACCATTGCACATCCTTCTGCTCAGTGGGGCAGTCATTGTAACACCCTTCTCTAGCAACTCCCAGATGTCCACTCCTGGACAGGCCCCTCCTGGGATCAGGGTCCATCTGGCTCTCACAGCAGAAAGAAGCCACAGTACATAGGCCTAATACAAAATACTGGCGGCTGTTAGCCAGCAGCATTAGCAATGGTTATAATATTGCAAAGGAAGGACAGCCAGCCCCACAAGCCAGCCAGTCAAGAGCTGCTGCAGTGTACTGAGCTGACCACCCACTTGGTGACATTCCTGCAGAACGGAAGGATCGGGCATCGCTGTGCTGGATGGAGCTTCTCAGTTTAACAGAGAGCAGAGGCACAGTGCACCAAGCTGTGACACAACTGCTGCCAGAAAGCCACCTAGAAGGAAAGGCCTGATCCACGAGAGGTTCTCATGTACTGGCAGGGGCAGAACTGCCAGAAAAATAACCCTGCCCAAAAGCTGCGTGGTCCTGCTACACAGCTGGGGTCCAGAAAACCCTGGTGGGGCTGGGAGTGCAGCAGGCCCACACTCACTTCTGCAGAAAAACATGCCAGCCTTAGGCAGACAAAGGCTTTGATAGTTTTCTGCTCCTCATGCAAAAGACCACTGGCATATGCTCTTAAATGCATTTCCCCATTTGGTTTGGCACTTCAAAAACCGCCAGGCTGACATCAACAATGAAAAAAGTTTAATTCCACCTCCTCCCCTTTCTGAATTTAGAATGATAAAGGACCAACAGTTATGTCTGGAGCAGGGAAGCAGATATTACACACATCTTGCTTACAAAATAGCTCTGGTTTTCATGAAAAGTTTATTTTCCTCCCCCAGCCATTGATGAGCACATGACAACCGTACAGAATAAAAGCTCAACTCCTTAGTTCTGCTCACATTCACTCAACATTTGCTCTAATCAATTATCTTATTTCATGCAATAAGAAAAGAATGAGATTCCTGTTATGCAGCCATAATCAGTTACAGTATGAAGCTGTGTCTGTGGAACGTTTCTGATTTTGAAAACTAATCATGTGCTCTGCCATTACATTTCTCTTGTAAAGCACTGGGCTTTGACCCAACTTGTTTCTTCCCCCCTGCCCTTTGAAAACATTGAGGGCACAGCCTAGTCCGAGATCCCACATTCCTTCCCTGCAGAAGCCAGCCAGATCGCACTGTAAAGAACACATTTACTCAGGGAGACAGGATCTGTTTTTCTGGTTTATTGGAACATAAAAGCATAAGCGGATGTCCCCTGGGAGGCAGACAAAAGAGGAGAGGGTGCTGCATGTGACAGTGGACGGCTGTCGGAGCATAAAAGTCACGTCTTCACACGAAGGGCTCAATATTGATCTCCAAGGCAGAGCACGGCATGGTGAGCTCAAACTTGGTGATAACATCAGGGTGTACGACTCCAAGTTTTCCAATGCTTTGACCTTTGGCAAAGACCTCAGCACAGCGACCAGGAAAGAAAGCAGTGCCTGTAAAGAAAGAGAGAAAAATCAATATTTCTTTGGGCCGGAGGAGTCAATAGGCATTTAACATGCAGAACAAAGCTGTCAGTATTAAACTGTTCTCTGGGATGAGATGCTAAGAAGGGGCTCTCACTTTCTTGCATTAAGAGTTGTCATGACTGATAGAGAATGAGAAAACACTAAGTTAAAAACAAAATGTAAAGCCCAAAGCGTGGGCATTTTTCACACTCCAATTGTTTTGACTAAATTCCTCCTGCAATGGAAATTAGCACAGTTGAGTCAGAGGGCTACTGAAATGAAGAACCTTTGCAGCCTTGAGGCTATTTAATATCTGAATGTCTCCCACCTTAGTCTGTTTAAAGAAATAAAGCCTGCTGTCATCTAGAGGGTAAGTAGGCATGTCACCCTAGATTGCCTGTCACATAATTAAAAACAACCTGCATTCCTCATCTGGAGAAGAACTTTTTAAGCAGTTTCCCATACACCATAAAACTGTGAAACAATGAATACTCAAAGGAAGGCAAAGACCATCTTCCTCTCACCTCAAACCAAGTCCCAATATTTAAATGTTACATGGAAGTTTTTCTTCTAAAAAATTAAAATTAGTTAAATTTGCCATGAAGAACTTGGAGCAGCTGTGCAGAGATTTTCATGTAAAGCCTTTCCTACATGGGAATTTCCCTGTGTGTGGTGGCTCTACCAGCAGTGTGTTCAAGCTTGTCTATAGCAGCTACACTTGCACTGTTTTGGCCTCTGTCCTGACGTGAGTGGCATTTTTATCTGACAGCCTTTCTAAAGACAAACCCAAACCAAGCCAGCAAGTTGCTCCTTCTCAAAGCACCACTTTCCTAAGGAGTGTGAGGAAGCAAGGCACCATCTGTGGGACATTCAGTGAGCAGTGCTGCAGGCAATGCTGTGATATCAAAGGGGGAAAGGGGAGAGGATGAAACAACGCCACTGCATCCTACAGATTCTGAATCCTCAAAGCTCCTCCACCCTGTTTTTAATGCTGCTGCCTTCGGTGTCCTCTGCCAAAGGATCACAAGAGTTCCCAGCAACTTACTCTCTGGTTGCTCCAAATGCTACTTAAGGTTCAGGATCAGCCCAGGACATTTTACTGTGTGTACAAGGAGCTACTTAAAAAGGCAGTAAGGGTCCAAATGAACCTCAAACCTCAGGAACATTTCCATGAGACTTATCGCTAGTGGTCAATCCCAGAGATATATTCTCTGTTAGTTCTCCAGTGGAAATAATTCATTTAAGAAGTGTTTCCCATGAGGTCTGTAGTTGTAACTTGCAGCTACAAGAACAGCAATTAGGTCTTTTTCTTGCCCAAGTTGCTGCATGTGCAAATTAACTTCAATATCCACTTCAATTTTGGCTACCTTGTGAAATCTGACCACAGTAGTAAATGACCACAGTAACATTACTTAAAGGCTGCTTTAAAAAATATTCAGAAGCAGAATCTTTTAAGTTATCCAGTTCCAGTCCTAGCTACAAGCACAAACCAACTACTTACAATGGATGTACAACAGTGACATTACCTCAGCCTGGATGCTACTGGCACGTGACTCCAGCCAAAGAGACACTTGCCACAGCCAAGCTCCACTATTCAAAACAAGATGAAACAAATTTAGAAAAGAGTCAAATGTCACACATACAGATCACTCTGAAGACTGTGGGTGAAAACATAACCTAAAAATAAAGTTGCCTTTTACTTAGTGGTAAAGGCTTTCCTATTTGTAAATAAAGCTGGTATTGTACCAGAGATGTGAGTAGCACACAGAGGCTTTTTTTTAGACACTTGACTGTAAGCTTGAACTGGCACAAGAGCAAGAACCAAGCAGAAGTTCATAATGTTGGCATGGTACTATAAATCTATAGGAAAAAAGAGCTTTGACAATAGCATCAGTGAAAAGCTGTGAGTCTGACTTGTTTATTCTTCTGAGCTTCCTTCTGTGTAGTCTTGGGAAAGTTATTTTATCTTCTTGCACATCTAGACCCAGCTATGTCATGAGACTTCACTGTTTTTAAATTTGTTGTAGATATCTGATAGGGTCTAAAATAATACTGTACTCAGTCAATCTAACAAGGGCATTTTCCCAGATCTGTGCCACTTCCCATTGTGTGAAACAATGCTGGTTTCACACACAACAAATGCTCTGCTATCCAGGCATCACCTCTTGTCGGTCTCCCAGTCCCAATGAGTTCCGAATACGCTGCTCCAGGCTATGGCTTAGACACTGAGCAGCATTTTCAATCTCATGCAGCAACTGATGCTGGACCATGATGTTCCTTTTCTTTGCACTTCCTTGCAGCAAATAGAGAAATATATAATTAATATCAAGGGGGAACATTTAGGTCCCCAAAGTTCAGGAAATGGGACCTTCAAACCACATCTCAATTTCTAGTTAAGCTGACCCTGAAATGTTGGCTGCTTCACCAGTGGGCCCCATGTTTTGCAGACATGGCAGTTGCAAGGCATAATTCCGTGGCTGGAAAAGATCAGACAATAAGCAAATAAAAATGAAATAACCTGTTAAGAACTTTAGAGCCCCCATCTGTCCTGCCAACACATGGCTTTTGCACCAAAGAAACAAGAGCTGAGAAACAGGTTTACAGAGTTTATGAACTCTGGTTAATAATGGAACTATTATTATGGTAATTGGCTGCACTACAGAATGCTTCAAAGTATATTCCTGCCTGCCAAAAGGGCCTCTAGGCTGCATCCCACAAGGGGGATCTAAAGCCTTCCTCATCTTAGTGACTCTTCCTTTGACCACACAGGTGGTAAGGGAAGGAGTTTGGCTCAGGCATTGGACTGAGTGGTGTTGGTCCATGTGCCTCTGCCAGGGCACCAGAATTTGGAGCAAACATAAAAGCCAGGTTAAAAAAATTCAGACACTGACATGGAAGCACATAAAGAAGGAAAAAAATCTCAGAAGAAACATGAAAAACCTGAGCAGAAAGGGGGGAAAGAGAAACAAGCATTTGCAGCTGGGGTAGAGCTTTGACTGAGGGACCAACCACAAGCACAAAAGGAGACCTGAGCTAGAAGAACCTGCTGTGCTGGGGCAAGACACAGGCTGCATGAGGACTGGGCAACCCCATGGAGCAGGGCACCAAACCAGGGAGGTCATCAAAGTAACAAGGAAACAAAGGTAAGGACTCTTTTCATCCTAATTTGTGTGTTTCTTGTATTACCAAGTAAATATAAACAGTGATTAGGATTTCTAGCAAAGCTTGTGTTACAGACTGGGCAGTGTTACGTGACTTCAACTCTTGAAGTAAAAGCTTCAGAGTGAGGGTCAAGGCTGTATGAAAGATGTACTGAAGCTACTTGCATGCACAGAGAATCAGCAAAAAGTGCACACACTGTTACCTTGTCTGTATAAATCACACCAGAAGCTGAAGCCCAGTGCTCTTAAGCTTCAGTAAAGCCTTGATGCCAAAAGGAGCCTTTCCAGAATCATTGGCAGCTGTGACCTGCAGCTTTTGAGGAGTTCACCATAGTTTGTCCTGCCTGTCTATGCAGTATCATCGACATTAGCATGGCTGTGGAGGGCACGGTCTGCCTGAAGAAACTCTCTCTAGTCAGGCAGGCACAAAAGCACACCTGGAGGCCCCACTCTGAGCAGGTGTGTTGGGAAGGGACTGTGTTTGTTGCTGGTGCAATTATCCTGAAAGGCTGCTGCTGTAGGTCCAACTGGTTGGTTGGACCATCAACTACATTGAGAGTCAAAATTTATTTATAAATTGTAGTTTACTGTACCTTCTGCTTTAAGAGTAACATATTTATCACTCTTGACATAGTAAATCCTTTCTGCTCTGCACACAAACGGTACTTCATAAACTTCACCTTGAAATCTAGTCAGAGATTGCATTGTCCTTGCTGATAGAGACCCAGACAATGCCAGAGGAAGCCTGAAGGTCTAGCAGTGGAAATCCATCTCTTAGTATGTCAGGTGTGTAAGTGGTGGTTAGGACAAAGGGTGGGGTGAAATCTAATATGCGTTCCTAAAGAAGGGATGCCAAAGCCAGCCCTGTCTTTCGCTGACACACTACACACAAGGGAAAGACAAAAGCTACTTCTCGTGGCTGCAAGTAAGAATTTCTAATGCTCAGTGATGTAGAAATAATACCTTTAATTAAAGCTTCTGTAGCATATCCTCAAAATCCATAATTGTCTTTCTGTATTCAGGCAACAGGGCCACTTTGATTGCTTTGGGGTAATTCTTTGGCCAATAATCCAATAGAGCATGTAAGTCTTCAGCACATTTTCTGGCTAATTGACCCTCAAAGAGCTCTGAGTTCCCTGCACTCTTTGTTGTCAAACACCTTGCACAGTTTCTTTCTCTACCTCACTCACCCTTCCTTTCAAAAAGAAATAGATTAAAGTTGTATTATAGGCCTGCAGTTGCACTAAGCTTTCAAACCCACTTGTTTGTTCCTGTCATTTGAAGGAACACTAGAAGCAGAAGCTTAAGAAGGTAACAGAGCAGAGCTTATCTGGCCTCAGTGGTCTTTCATCTTAATTCTCCTCCCCTTAGTGACTCCAGCTGCCCTTTCACTACCTCATCCTGACTCACCTGGGGAAGCATTTTGCCTGTGCTACACTGGATGGAATTCAGGTTAGATGTTGGGTTTAAGATGAGGTTCTTCACACTTTTGACTGATTCCTTCTTTTGGCAGATAATGTAGATCAAATGCAGAGTCAGGGGGCACTATCAGACCAGGCAGTGTGTTAAAAGGCAGCCACCTCTTTCTGCCCACACATATAGCACAGTAAGGCTCCTAGAACCTTATGCAAACCAACAGCAACCTCAAAATCATATCTTGTTGTGGAATGATTTACCTTCAGCTAATTCTTACAATCACAGACATCTTAAATCTTGCACGACTTTTGGAACATAGTGAGAGACCAATTGTTCTCCTAAGTTGCACATTGTCAGCAGTTCTTCTCCCTTATATTCTCAAGACCAGAAAAACCATACTTTGGGATCAGTGGCATATTTATTAATTTCAGTCTCTTGATTTGTAAATCCTGACTAAAGCTGTGTCAGAACAACTGCCATTCCCCAGATCACACCTAACTGTAGTGACACATCAGGAAATTCAAATTAGTACAATTAAATTTAAGGCATGTGCCTTAATTACCCTCTCAAGAAAATAATTAACACTTGACAAAAATCACAGAAGCAGTATTTGTATTATGTGAATGAATATGTTCTTGTCTAAAGGGCATCTTTCATTCTGATCTCCTCCTCTGTTTTTCCAAAAGCCTCCTCATATAGGGCACAGCAGAAGAGGGTAAAGTGACAATCAATTATTTACTTGGACTGCTACACTGGATATCCAAAAATAGAGTTGAATATTAGAATCCTTGTGCAGACAATAAGGCTGGGAACATGGAGAATCACCCACAAATTTGCAGTGGTCAGTCAATCATCTTCTCCTCTTACACCTAAGTCAATGGCTGAGTTTTCATTAGTTTGTATTTTGTGAGGAAAACTTACTCTTCTATCTTATAAGAACCCTCATATACTACTCTATAAACCGTATCTCTTTTTCATTCTTGCTGTGGAGTGTCCCAGGAGCTTTGACAGAGGGTGTTTGGTGTTGCTGAATGTCAGAAGGTGGCTCAAGAATGCAGTAGGTTTGAGGCATCTCTTTATTCACCTGTGCTATCCTCAGGATTACAGCAGCCTCAGACACTTAAAATTATCTGGGTAAAATCACTGTGTTCCTGCCTTTCCTAATGGAAGGTAATATTTGGGTGGATGCTGAGGCTAAGGAATGCAGACATTTTGGGTCACTGATCTGGATAACAGCATGTCTCTAACTCAGTGCTGAGTTTATCTTATTAAATACTGTGTGCAGAAAAAATTAAGTAGGAAGCCTAGAAAGAAATCTATCAAATTCCATGTATTTCTCTAGAAATCAGTATTTGTGTATAAAGCTCAAAAAATTTGCCTTTGTGGGGCAGTTGTGAGAAACAGCAACTTTCCACTGGAGCTCAGTTGCATTGAAGAGTTACCATTATACAGCTAATCCTTGCTGCTAGGCTGGTTTATCTGATATATCCAGATTTATCTGAAATGTTATACTTTGTCTAAAAGTCACAAACCTAAGCTGCTATTATGTCACAGCTATTTTGTCTATAAAATGAAGGAATTCCTAATCCCAAATAAAGTGCTTTTTTTTTTTTTTGGAAGATGTCTGGCTATTTCACTTGAGTTAGAGAACATGAAGCTTTGAATATTAAAAACTTATTTTATTTGTGTTCCATGAATGTTTTTATCACTCTTTGGATATCTAAAAGAATGATTCATTCTTGCAAACAACAGAATCTGTCAGAAACTAGCAAACAATAAACCATATGCTTTCTGGCAGGGGGTATAACATACTCTATGTGTGCACAGCAAGGCAGCAGGTTTTAGCTTTTTAGGCTCTGCTTTCATACAGGCACTGGAGAATAACAAGAACCAGCACTAGGCCAGTCTGCAAGTCTGCTTTAGTGTGTCACACTTGGTTTGCATGTTGTTTAATCACTCCATGTCCTAGACCAAGCTGCGCTCCCCTCTCAGTGACTTGACTGAGGTAACCAAGAGCCACCTGACGTTCTGCTTTCACAGCTCCACCATTTCATGCCTTTTCAGAAAATGACTTGACAAACTGGCATGGAATACTACAACATGAAACAATGAATCTCAGCAGTCACTGGAACTGTTAATCACTTAGTTTTAGCAACTAAGACTTACGTTGCAAATCTGTTCCTGGTGGCTGAAGCACACAGTGGCTCCAGCAGGAACAGAAATGCCTGAGCTGAGTGCAAGCTCAGCACTTCTTTGTGTATCTGCTCTTTTCTAACATATGCACCACAAGCAAAGACAAAGTCAGTTCTTCCACCATGGGCAACATAAATCTTTGTAGCCTGCATTCACATTGATCTAAATGTTTGAGCCAGTATCTTGTAAATTCATGTTTAAAATGTCATTGCAGAAATAAAAAGAAAAAAAATTAAGATTAAATTTGAAGCAGTACCCCTCTGCCTCCATATCACAGTTGAAAAATCACACCAGACTGGAGAACTGCTAAACTATGAAGTATAACATTGACATGTTCACATTTGGTGGTACTAATATCAGCATGGTAGTGAAAATGAATGCAGATGCATGCTCAGTTTGCGTCCAGCCACAACAGGCTATGCAGGTGAAAACACAATTGAAGGATGGAGCTGTGGGGATGGGCAAATGTAGCATTTCTCCAGAGAAGCCAGACCTGCCCCTGCCCCTCAGTGCTTAGATCACTGCCCCTGCCCCCTGAGAAAGGAGTTGTGCTATTGCTGCCATTTCTGCTACTGCCTTGGATGAATCACTTCTTTTATAAAGAAGGCTTTGCAATATGGAAATATAGTTGATGATTAGGAAATAATTTTCTATTTAAAAATGTAAAAAGTTGGAAACTACCTAAATCTATAATTTTACAATGCAAAGCTGTGCCAGACATTTAAAATTCTTGATGCAAGGAAGACTTTTATCTGTTAAGGCTTGTTATGATATGTGATTAAAAAGATTTTTTGCCTTTGGGGGGCAAAAAATAAAGGCATTAAACTCTGAAGAGGCCTCTCCAGTAAAGGAACAGCAGAAGAGCAAAGAGTTGTCAGGGAGAAGACATTGATACCTTGAGCTGGAGGAACTCAAATGCCAGTGATTTAGATGGTTCTGGGAATTGGCAAAAACTGATAGAAAATGAAAACCCTTAACTGTCAGGAGAAATGCTGCTACTCCTTGGAGCATCCCTAACCTGTCAGAATAAAATGCAATGGGAAGAAAAATACTGTAATCTCTAATAGTTAATACTTGCAAAAAGAGGCACTAGAAGAGAGCTTGTGTCTCTTTTCAAATTGACATGACACCTTTCCTCACAGTGTTTTTGCAGTTGCCATAGATTTTTTCCCCCCTCCCACTACAGGACACATACTTCTAAATGAGTCAATTCAAATGAGTTTCTCTTCTAAAATAATCTTCTGGATTTGAGAAACTAATACTATCTTTGTTCTCTAATTGAATTTCTTTTATTTCATATGTGGGGGGAAAAAAAGTGTGTCAAACATAATTTAGTGATGAAAGTTTAAAAGACAAAGAAGTCTAAGCCTGTCAAACCTTTTATTATCCCATGCTATGCTAAAATAATGTACTTTAACTCACACACCTTTCTGGGGATAAGGGTGTCAAGAAAGAACATTCAAGAAGTTTCAGAGAAGAGCTGAAATGACCATAGGAATGGAAAAAGCCTGTCTCAAACTCGCATCTGAGAGCCTCTTTTTCATACTAAAAATCAACAATATAACACAAAGCTAAGGAAATGAGATCTACTTCTAAAATTAAACTATGGGTTTTGCCACAAACTGTGCTGCTTGACCTACCTGCATCACTTCCAACAGCAAGGCACCTCTGAGATGTCCAGTGCCAGAGCATGCTGCCAAATTTTGATAAACCAGGTTTCTCTGGAGATACTCCAAACACTGTAGACTCCCACCTTGGCTACAAGCAACTCCCCTGTTTCATATCTTTCCTGGGTACCACCTTGGGTATTAATGCAGTCAAAATCAAATTTGAGGCATTAATACCAGAGTGGTAAGACACTTGATAGAACAGAAATAAGCTTGGCATAAATTTATAGGGATTTAGTTCCTATAAATCTGAAGACCTGCATTACATAAAGGAAATATAGACCAGAGATAATAGACAATTAAAGGGAAATTAAGTGAGTAGCCACACCCACTTTATTAGATAATTTTGAGTTGTTAGAACTGTAGTTCTTCATGTAACTAAGCTCCCTTGATGCTACAGAAAAATCTGTTCATGAGGAAAGGATAAGAAATTAATTAGATCACAAAGTAGTGGCCAACATTGGAAAAGCAACAAGAACTAATGACATCTAAGTTTGTAAGATGATTTACAATTATGCCATTTTAATGATCGGTGCTGGAACTTCTGGAACTCCTTGCAGAATTAGGGTAATACATTTAAAAGTACTAAAATTGGTCAGGTTAAAAAAAAAAGCAGCTGTCCTTACCTCAGTATTAATTCATGAAGCTGACTGGGAGATAGGGAGGGGACTGAACAGAGAAACTGGAGTGGAAGATCTTCAAGAACAATTAAGTTGATAAATGAGTACTACCAGTTTCACAATAAAAAAGGGGAAGATTTTTGGCTAAAAGCTTACCCGTATTTAGTACTGAAGTGAATGTTGTCAAAAATCAGAAAAGCTCCTTAGAGACAAAAATGAGAAAAACAGCTTGCACTTCAGAAAATGTGATTAATAACAGTGGCTGAAATTCATCAAGGAACTGAAAAAATTAGGGAAGATTAATTACTGACTGCAATAAAGACAGCATTTAAAAAAAAGACTAAAGAATATTGGAAACAAATTGTAGGTAGAGTACTTTCATTTACTAACAAGACTGGCTGAACTTTTATGAGACAGAAGTGTATTAAGTTTTCAATAAATATTTCTTTTCATCTGGGGTAAGGGCGGAGGTATTGCTGAGTAGAGTAAGGTGTTGTCCAGTCCATTGAAAAAAGGAAGAATATGCCTGGTTACATCTACCAGGATTAGGATGTTTCTGAGACACCAGGAGTCTCAGGCATCAGAATTGTGGTGCAATTCTCAGAGCAAATATGCTGCCCGCTGCTATTAACTTGGAGTAACAATACTGGGAATTCAGCAGTACTAGAAAAATGTACATGTGGTGCCAGTGTTCCAAGGTGGATGATCTAAGTTGATCCTCAGTGATAAAAAAAACTGTGGGAAATTGGCAAATGTGAAATAACCAGGAGTGGAATACAGTGAATTACCAGCTGATGTGTTTTTATTCAGAATGGATGTTTTCAAACAAATGTGATTATCTACCAAACATGTAATTTGAAAGACTATAAATATAACTAAGAGGATGCAATAGCACCTATAAAGTATCTATTTTTGAATGCCAGTTAAGTGGACTAAGAATTGTCTGATACCTCCCAGTTCAGAAATGATAATTTGGAGGCCTGGTAAAATTGGCCCATTCCCTTTAGTTATCTATGAGTAAATAGACAATTATTGACATTTGTGACCAGTGCAATGGCTGCCAAGACAGGCAGCTGAAAGGCCAGGATTGCCATTAAGAGCAATCAAGCTACAGTTTCTTAAAATAAGCCAGGTATTAATAATGCCAAGCTCAATATGAGCACTAAACATCTGTATATATTTCAGTCTCCCAATTTAAGCTGACTACCAGAGATAGATGCTGCAGTTCAGTTCCATACATCTAACTTGGAATTAGTCCCAGATTTCCCTCCTCTTGTCTTGTGAATTGAGGTTCACAGCTAAATCTTCTTGTAAAGTTGTTTATTGTGTAATAATTATTATAAAAGCAAATGTTTATTGATGTTCTTAGTTATGGAGATAATTATTACACCTCTAATTTCCCAGCTAAACCTTACTAAATGAGAAGCTATTACTATGATTTACTGTGGAATTAAAATTTTCTACACTTTACCACACCTTTCATTTAATTAAATAAGGGCAGTAAAAAGAAGGGAGTGCAACTTCTGGTTTTTTGGTTTTTGTTTTAAAAGACAACTGTCAGTTACTGAATGAAGCAAGAGTTAGTATGCATTTATGTACACATTCATGTTGAACACAGACTGACTTCCCAGCTTTGCTAAGATGATGATTACCTTAAAAGAATAAATGGCATGAACATTTAGTTAAAAAAAAAATTTCAAGAGTTAGCTGAAATCCCTGAGAATCAATAATGTAGAAAACAAACTCATGTCACAAGGGGTTGACTTTCTTTAGGGGTTGCTTGTTTTCATGAGAATGCTACTTCAGTTGTGTCGTGAGGACAGTGGGGCAGACAGGGGAGCAGTAGCCATGCACAGATTCCTGTAACATTTTCTGTGAACCTGTCAAGTTGTTTCGTTTTTATAAAATAGGGATATTATTTTCTCTTTTCAAAGAGTTTGTGCTCAGTTAAATTCCATGTGCAAAGTATGGAGACTCTTGAAAGATACTGCAAAACCAGGGGCTTCTTCCTTAAATAAGGGACTCTTAAGTGTTACATTAGGAGTGAAGATAATTACACCTTCCACTTCACACCACTCCTTTGAAGACTGTGATATATAATCCACTGTCAGTATTTCCTAAGCCCTTCTTTATTCTTTTTAGCCTAAGTAAGGCTTTATTATGGACCCAAACCCCATGATTAACATTATCCCTGTGATTGTTTTCCTAATTTCTGGAAGAAAATTGTCATCTCAGATGGTCATCCAAATGCACGAGATCACTAAAATACTGCAGAAAACATACCCATTCCTGATTAAAACTTGAAATTAAGACTACCTTCCAATATAATATTCAGAGTGCCTCTAGTTTTCAGTTCAAGGGAACTAAAACCAATGAAAGTGAACTAAAAATTAAATAATTTTATGACATTATCTGAGAACATATGACCAAATTTGTTGTCCCTACCCGTATTTTTATATTTTTAAAAATTTGATTTTATTTGTTTACCTCCTAATCACACGCATCCATACTGATATTCATATTTTATTAGTGGTATGGAATAGTTAAAGTCTCAAAACATGTATGCATATTTTTTTTATTATGCAACACATACAAGTTTGAGGATTGATCATACTCTTTTCCCTCTATATTTGATTATGGATGCCTGTGCCATAAAACAAAGAGAAAAATCAGAAGGCTTTTCTAGGCCAGTAAGATTCACTGTCAAAAAGGTGCATTTTAAAGCAATAGAGAACTTTTCAGAACTCTGTCTTTAAAACTTAAATTTTGTATGTTTAGCAGTAATAAGAAAATAAAAAGGTTCCATTAGTAACTTTTAAGAATCTGGAAAGCATTGAGTGTCAAATTTATCTTGAAATCCTCAAATTCAGTCACTCAAAAGCCTCTCTTCCTTAAGGCTGCTCTAAACAGCTCTTCTCCATTTATTACCTAGCTCAGATTACACCAAAGCATAGTGCAAAGGCCAGGGGAACATCACAATTTCACCCATATTTTCTAGCATCTGTACTTTTTTCACAGGTGTTGCTAGAGAGGCAAAACCACTCTGACCTTAAGGTCAAATCACAGGGCACTTAGGTGTTGGCAGAACAGAAGGAGCTCAAATAACCATTATTTGCACATATGGACCAAGCAGGACTATAGCACAGGCATTTCATTTTCCAGAGGGAATTTGGAAAAGTGTCAAATATGTGCCCAATACAACTCTATCTATCCTCTGCTGCTCATTTAAAGCTAGATTTTATTCCCTGTGTTATTTTTTAATAATCAGTGGAACTATTTTAATCAGTTACACAAGGAGTAAAAACAACTGGCCTGGCCTAAACCCTACCTTTACACTGTGTTGCTTACTGGTCTCAAGTTCTGTTTAAGATTATGAACAGAGACAGTACCTCTAAATCTCTCTAAATCAGAGCCCTAGGATAAACCCATTTCTCCCTGTACAAATCTGTAATTTGGCACAGGCAATAAACCAGCTTCGTGCAGATGCATCTAAAAATCTCTGCCATGTGTAATGTCCTGATTTCAAACCTCTGAAGTAACTGGCATTGTTCTTATGAATTATTTCAGTATCCTGAGGTCTCTAAGATGTTACTGGGTATCTTTGTTTCACTGGGCAGTTACCTTACTCCATCACCTGCTGACATCTCTCTCACACATGCTTAACTGAGCAAATTGTGAAGCAAGTTTTAAAAAACCAAAAGTAACAAACAAATAAGCAAACCAACCACTAAAAAACCCAAACAAAATTCTCCAAGTTACTCTGACTTCCAACCATCTCTGCAGTGAAGGTCTCTGGAGTTAAGCTGGTGCAGTGACACTGCATTTGCTATATAGCACCAGAGTGTAAGCCATCTGCATTGATACTAAGGTTAAATTCCAATGTCAAGACAACTGCAAGGAATCCATGTGCCCTCCCAGGAGACTTTCTGCATCACTGGTGGAACAGAAAGTAGTAGATGCTTTTCTTTTCTTCTTTCTTTTTTTTTTTTTTTGCTATAACCAAAAGCCACGAACTGCTTGTAATATATTGCACATGACAAGGCATAATCCACCCTCTGCACTAAATGTGTCGTGGAGTAATGTTATGGGAATGCAGGGATTTTGAGTGAGCATTGTATATCTCAAAGCATCAGGAATACTGAGCAGCACTAATATCTAGAAATAACTTCTTGCCTGTGCTAGGATTATTTTTGAGGTCTTTTTCCAGTTTCTTGAAATCAGCTGTCATGTTACAACACAGAATATAAAACACTTGCAAATATTCTTCAGTACTAAACTCTTGATATGTCTATTCAAAAAACAGCTACAGAAGAGTTTTGAATACAAATAGAACAGTTCAGTTTGACTTCAATGGCAGCTGAGTACCCAGCTCCCCGAGGCTCTTCAAACTCCCCACTACCACACCCCCCTTACAAATAAGAGGTTTTGCTATTACATGTTCTGTGCTTGATAGAATTAGAACCAGAAGTATAATTGTATTAAACATTCTTCTGGTCAACCTGGGAATCCTATTAACAATATTCTAACAAACCCATTGAGAGTCTGCCTAAGTAATACTGAGCAAAATAGTACTTTCTCAAAAAAAGGAGGGAAAAAAAGCATCAATATGTCTGACACAAGTGTGCACTGAAGTGCCAGGAGACTACTTAGCTCAAGTGCTCTGTTTGGCATCTTGGCAGCACACCGCAGAACAGGGAGACACCTGACAAATTTTCATTAAAGTTCTATGAACAGGACAGTTAGGCTGCCAGGGACCCTGTGTCAGTGCCACTGTTCCAGGAAGTGCAGAATGGGGTGGTACTTCTTCAAGCTGAGTCAGTTTGAGTCAGTGTCTCGTATCTCTGAACACGACTTCATGACATGTAAGTAGAATCATAGTTGCCACCCCTGCAGCCTTGCTTTTCTAGTCTGTATTTTCTACACTGTTATTTTAGGTAGCAGAATAGATGAGTTGCTGGTGCTGCTCTCTTCCATCAACCTATGTTCTTGCAATGAAGGAATCAGGTCAGCCTGCTTGCTTTCTCTCTTACATGCACAGGCACATACACAGAGGAGATTCTGCACTTAAGGATGTTATTTTTAATTCATGTGCAGCTCACCCTGTATGGAGAAGGAAGAGGGCTGTTATACAACTATCTAAGCAGCAGGATCAGTCTCAAAGATAGCAGGTCTTTGAATGAAAGATATATGAGGCATAATGAAAGATAATGAGGCATACATCTTCACATGAATGTGTAAATTAAAGGTACCGGTAAAAAAAAAAGCTGTAGATAAAGCTAGAAACTAAAAGATAAGGTGTAAGAAGTTGCCTTTTCCAGGCTCTGTTAGTCAAGGAGAATACAGTCAGCATCTGACATATTCATCAGTTCAGTGAATGCCTATGTACCCTTGACATCAGCAAATTAAATCATTATAAACAGTCCATGAAACTCAGAGTATATGCTGTATTATAAATTCCCTTAAAAAGCTGTGAACTCACAAATTACATTAAGCTACTCAGGACAGCTCACAGAAAGACAGCAATACATTTTACAATCAGTGAATGCAGTTAATACCTTCTCACTATCATTCCATCATGCTGCAGTATGACAGCACATATAATGATATTCATCCTTAGTCTCTACTGCTGATAACAACCAAAAATTCTCCTCAGGTTGTACGGGAACATTTAAGTTCCAGAACAACTTCTGCTGTACACTGTAGTTCTTTCTTCCTTACCTTCAGCTGCCTTGATGGTGTAGCCATTCTCTTCATTTGGTGGCACCTCCAGGAGCTGCATGACCCTGTCCAGCAAACCATGGATGATCTCAAAGCCCGGGCTTTTGTTGTAATAAATTGCACATAAATGTCTGCAGTTTCTTGCCCCTACATCTGCAGAAGAAGGAAGCAATTATGTTACCTGGGAAACTTTATCACACTTCTAACCTTGCCTTTTGCATCACTTTTCTTCTGTTGCCCTGTGAGGCACTTGTGGCTGAAAGGAGAAATAAGTATGTAAAATGGCTTCTCTGACAGACCTGTCACATAGCCTGAGGAAATAATGGAATTTATTTAACCCACTGGACTCTCAGTCAGAAATGCAAAGAAAGATATAAAGTACCCTATGCCTTGAGCAGGAAAGAGGTTTGTTATATACAAGTATCTTCTATGCAGTGACAGGTACCAAGCATAAAGCTAAGTGTTAAAGAAATTTAAAATAGACAAGCCAAAATGCAAATCCCCAGTAGGCATGGAGAAGCTTGTGATGCTGGTGGGAAAGCTAAATATTTATAGAACTTGGCTGTAGAACAACTACCAGCACAAAACAACCAGCCCACAACCTGAAATGAGTATAATAATGTTAGCATGGTGATCTGTGAAAGGACCTTAACACAGAGGTTCCCAAATCACAACTGTTGCTTTTTGGGACCATCTTGGACATCCCTGCAACCAAGTGATTATGAAAAATGTGCTACACTGCACAAACTCAAACAGTGACATGAGTATCTCCAACTTTGGACAATTCCTTAAGTCAAAATCCTGCCTTATGCCTTCTGATATTATTGATTTCAGCAAAGTATGTTCCCTTTCTTTTAAATTTTCAGAATGATTAGGTAGCAGTATGTTGTTATCCTTGCCCCATTGCAATGCACGCTGCCTAGTACTAGTGTGGCCTGCTCTTGAGGGTTTACTCATTGTGGGTTTCAGCATTTTGATCAAGTCAACAGGAAAGCCCAAAGGAAAAAGAAAAGGAATGGGTTTTTCAGGTAGCACAGAGTTAAGTAGTGAAACTTCTTCACCACAGTATTTTGTGGATGCCAGGAGTTTGCACAGCTCTGAGGAGGCAGATGAAGTCCATAGCTGATAAATCCACTACTTCTTACTACAAAGAACCACATTTATGCTGGGAAGTCCCTGAGCTACTCCTGGCCATAGAGCAGGGGAGCCCTCTGGCAGCAGCATCCACTTGTACTTGCTCGCCTGCTCCTGCCCTGACAAGCACTTTTAGCCGTCAGTTAAAAGTTAAACTACAGTCAGGGCATTAATGTCTACCACATGAGAAATTAGAGATTAAATGAAATTTACGTCTTGTTTATTTTCTCCAGCTAAACAGTAACAGAAAAATCTGTCAGGAACTAAACAGGAAAGCATCTATCAAGTGACCAGAAATACACAGGTTAAAACAGACCATAAAAGGCAGGAGCAGAGCCTACACATAAAATGAATGCTCAGCCTTTTTGAGACAGAACTCATTCAAAACTTCTAGGGCAGCTACTTGGTACCACAGCTGCAAGTTCTCTCATCAGTCACTGAAAGCTGAACTTACTGTGGCAGTAAGTCTGCATTTGTCACTCAGCACTTTTTCCCTGTCATTGTAATAATGTGCAGTGTTAAATAATGCTGGAGAATGCAATCATGAAATTAAAATGGCAACACAGGAAAGTAAAGGCTACAGAGAAAATATCAATAAATGCAGCATCTGATTTTGGGTCTGAGCACTCTGGCTGCTCTGCCCTTGTGTCACATGTGTCTCTGTTTCCCAGCTCTACTGAGATACCAATCAGTAGTGCACTCATAGATGGTCAATGATTTATTTTCATGTTGTATTGAGCAACAGAATAGAAAAAAAGTATTTTCCCTAAGACAGCATGTTCTTTGGGCTACAGGTTCAGTAAAATGGTTTCCTTCTTTTTATGAGTAATTATGGTAGCAGAGTTTGTGACAACTATCTGAATTTTAATTTCATTACGATTAAGATAGCGCTGCCTTCAGACCAGAGTTGTCAACTAAAGCATCAGAAATAAACATACAAAACATTTTTTATACCTCATGCTTTCAATTTTAGAAAACTTTGGTAACGGAAAGGTTGCTTTTTCAAGTGTATTAAAACTTACTCCTTTACAGAGTTATATCACAAGAGAGGAAGTTCATTCACTACAAGTGATAGGAAGAAAAAAAGATCTTGGGAATTGTAGGCACAAGCTGGCAGATGTTAGAAATGCTTCAGTTCTTTATAACTCACTTAAGAGCTCTCGTGTCATGCCGTGAAACATTTCTATTTTTCAAATGAGCCTGCCAAGTATGTCAACCTAAATTATATATAAATATATCTGTGTGTATATACTTCTGAGACTTCAAAGCACTTCCTGGGGATGCTGCTGGAAAACAATCCAAAGGATGGGCAGCTGCTCAGGAATATGTGAGCCAAAAGAGCAAAGGGGAAGATAAAGCAACCTGGTACACTGTTCCTTTCCAGATTAAAGATACTTCAAAAAAATGACCTGGTGATTGGAAAGGGGGACACCTGCTCATGCAAAACTTGTCTTTTAGCCTCCCAAACTATTTTCTGCAGATAACCAACACTCCCAGACAGTTGGAAATATGCTTCAAAAGGAGGCAGCAGCTGTGTTCACAAATGATGTAAATTGTGCTAAATGTGTGCTACCATAAGCCTGCCAGATTCTCCAAGATCACTGGTCAGAGGTGATTTTCTAATGGATTAATTCCTTTTGTTGTGGTGAGAGAAAGGGTATTCTCTGTTAGGCCTGGTGGTAAAGGTGCTGACTTATACCCTAAACTAGTGTAAGTATCCTACCAGAAGTGATTACCTAGTGTTACAAATTAACCACACAAGTGCTGTGCAACATATCCAAAATCAGCACACTTCCTTTGCCCTGAGAGAAACCATTTTTGCTCAGATTTGGTTCCATTTAGTTATATTACATCTGCCACACATTTTGCTAATTTAATATATCAAACCTTTCTGCCAGATAAGTCTGAAGAGAAGGATGTTCAGTTCGCCTTGGTAAGCAAAAGTTCTGTGTAAGAAGGTGCTTTATTAAAACCCAGTGTGTTTTAAAGACCTAGGTTCATTCACACATGGATGACTGCAAGATGCCATTTAAAACAGAGTTAATGTCAGTACTCTTTTGACCCATACTTTTGAAATTATTAATTGGAAATTCTGCATGCCAAAATCATGAAATAATAAAATGAAATTAAGTCAGCCTGATGACATAAGCCTTGTGCAGGAAATCTCATTCCATATGTGAGGACAACCCCACATTTTTCAGTTTGCAGTTGCCTTTCTCTGCCTCCAGCCCCGCCCCCCTTCAAAATGGTTATTAGGCAAGTTTAATTTTGGAAGTCAGTTTGGGAAAGACAGTACTTATTCTAAACACACCATTAAAACCCATTTCAGATACTGTTCACAGTCTGTAAGTGCTCAGTCCATGAGAGGGCTGCCCAAGAGCAGAGAGCACAAAGCTGCTGCCTTAGAAGTCTTTGTCTGTTACAATGATTCCCATCAAAATGAAATACACCACAAAATCATTCTTTATAAAACTGTTAAGCAGCCATCCACATAAATGAAAGCTTTCAAGAGCTACACTTGACACACATGGAATAAAAGTAACAATTTAACTCACAAATTTTATAATGCCAGAGTAAATGTGCTCCTTAGTCCAAGATAAACAGCCCCACTCTTGGTTCTGAAGAATGCTGATGCTATTCTGCCATCTGTTCCACGTCTTTTGCATTCTAGCTAACTGCATGCCCAACAAGGAAGGAGCTGCACCACTAAACTGTCTGTATTTAATAAAAAAGAGCCTACATGGTTTGCTAAAACTGCTTGTTTTGCTTGGCAAGGCTCTTTTTTCCTTCAAAAAGGAAAAAAGGTAATCTACAAATTAAATTCATCAACAAAGCAATTTACTTGCCATTTTGTTTATGCCTCGTATAAACCTTTGTTTTGCAGATCCCAGATACTTTAAACACAACCACTAAAATCTGAAACCAGATAATGAAACAACAGAACCATTTCTACCACTGAATTTAAAGTAATGTCAGCCTTTTTACTGAGAGGAAAAACTCCATTGAGAATTGCAACTCTTCCCAAAAGTTGTGCCTTGTGCACTCCTTTTCCCTCAACATACCCTAGAGAAAGAAATGAATCAGTAAAATTTAGGCAAATTTTTAACATTTAAAAATCCATTTTTACAGTTTGTTTTACTGTGACATATTTTTCCAGATAAAGGTAATTTAAAATTTTGATCATGTACAATGAAATCAGTGCAAAGAGGCCCCAAAACACAGAAAGGATTTCACTGAAGCTTTTGGAAAATGAACAAACTGCTTTGGCTGTTTCACATACAACAATTAAGGCTACAGAACAATTCCAAGGCAGCCACGCTTTCTTAGCATAGCTGGATGAAGTGGAAAGATAAGGATATTATTTTTACTAATGAGAGAGGAAATTTTATACTGTGGAGCTTTTTATTTATGGATACAGTTTTTTACACAGACTGCCCCATTCTCTACCCTCTATCTCTGCTATCAATCTCATTCTTTGTACTGGTTATCAGCTTCCCAGAAAATAATTTGGGAGAACAAATACAAACAATCTTGTTTAAAGATGATCGAAAAGGGATTCACGTTGAGACACACTGACCCCAAAATCTTCCTCTGAATAACTGTTTTCTGGGATAGAATCTGCCTATCAATAAAACCTGCTCTTCCCAGGCTCGAGACATTCTGCTTTACAGCTGGCATGGCCCTGCACATCACTGAGACTGCAGTGGTCTAAACAGGCTCTGGAACTGTAACAGCAGCATGCCTTTGGTATTTCTGCTTTCCAAGGTTTGTGCTACTTGGAAACACTACCAACAGGTAGTTTCTCTCATAAGTTACATCCCCAATAAGAATATCAATTACATTCCTGATAAGAATACAAACGAGCACTAGATTAAGAGCAAGAAAAATAGGCACATCAACAGAAGCACTTTAAAACAGGTTGTTTTTTGGTGCAACATTGTCATGTGTTTATCCTTGCAGATTTTCAGTATCTGTGACAGATTTTAAGGAATATTTAGATGCCTATTCTTGCACTTTTGAGAGAGCATCTAGAACAAACCACGTTTGTTCTAAAATCCAACCTGTTACACCAAGCTCTTAAATCTTGTGCTGTGCACACTAATAAAAAATCCCAGTGTAGTATGGAATTACTATTATTATGGAAATGTCTATTTTTAAGGAAATACAGATTTACTTACTATTACCATTTGGTATGTAAATGTATTTCCATTATCAAAGATTCTGAGGAACCTTCTCTTCTTACCTGTATTAGGATCTTTTACTACAATGTCAGAAATCTCAAAGAGTTTGAGAGGCAAGGGCATCTTTCTGTTGGCAGCAATAGTTTTCAGCAGCCCAGGAAGGAGGGTTGTACGTGCCACCTGCAGGACAAACAGAGATGCTGCAAATCAAATACCTTCAAAAATATCTCGTTTTTATGTTTTTTTTTGTCCATTTGTAACAAGAGTTTAAAAGTAGTCAAGTGCAAATACTGCACTTATTTCTTATGTTTAAGCAACTTTGACTGAGAATTATTAAACGTGGAAATGTACATTCTCTCCATGTTCTATATACTGCATTTTCTCAGAGCGTTTATATGTGAGCTTAAGAACCCATACCATTTCACAGGTGCTTGAATTGCAGTGCAGAGTAGAAAAATAATAAAGAAAGTGAAAAAAATTCCCATAAATTTACTCACACTTATACAAAAGGCAAATTCTAAGTGCAGTTTGGGAAATATTAAGTGTTATCTAAAATGTTATCTTTATACTACAGGAAAATACTATGTAACATTCAGTCATGGGCAACCTGAAATCTATAGAAAATGTGTTCAAAGAACCAAGCAAGAGACAATCACACCTGTGAATGTATCTGTAAGAACAGTAATGTTTCCTGTGTTTTCCATTCAAACACTTCCTTTGAATTGCACCTTTTTTATTTGTCAGACTAGAAGAGTCTGATTCAGTAAATCTAATGTAAGAGGGGTGGCAGTGACTGTCTGCTCCTTGACTGCAAGTTAAAAGTCACCATTTGCTCAGCCACAGTTACTTCTTATGCTTGGTCATGCAGCATTTCTGTCTATTTATCCTATTTTTCATAACTCATTAACAGTTCCAGCTGCACATTCAGTGTAAGATGGTCCCTGGCAACATCTTGCCACCCTTGCTGGCAGAAGACAGGGGATGGGGAGAGCCATCCTGAGAATCTCATCACAGCTACCATCTAAAGCTGAAAGTTTATAGTGCCTCACAAACAGCCATCCTTCCCAATGTTCAGGGAGGCCTATAGATTTTAAAAGAGTGAAACTATTTTTGCCATAAGGAATTATCCATCCAGTAATAACCCTGCTTAGGAGCACTGCTATGGCAGAGGCCTGCCATCTTGCAAGAACAGGAGTCTGAAATTGTATCTGGCTAGAAGGGGTGCCATGTTTTCTCTTTTTGGTCACACTATTGTTTGTTGGTGGTACATTCTATACTGCTTGCTGTAATCTGTAGTGGTCTAAACAGGTTCCAACAGTGTCTTGCACAACCGCTTATTTGTGGTACCAAATAAAAGGTGTGCAAAAATTCTGTTCTTGAATCTCAGAGTAGCAGAAGACTGTCATCAATACTAGAGAGAAGATGTAGAAAGGTATTTTAGAAACTCAGACAAATCAGATGCACTGAAGAGCCTAAGTGAAAAAACCCACAAATCACAAAATATTAATAGCCCACAGACTTCTGAAACTTTTCAAAACCTTTCTGAAGTGAGTTTACATTTGTATTTCTTAGGCTAGAAAGAAAGAAAAGGCCCTCTAAATTTACCTTCCTTGTACACTAAAGAAAGCATATTAAAAAAAGCAAAACAGCACTCTTGAAAAGAAATATAAAACCTATGGGTGCACTCTTTGCTATTTTCAGAATTGTTGAGAATACCATACTTGAACTTTCACTTTCTGCTCTAGCTAAGATCAAATTATCTAGAAAGGGCACCACAGAATTGAAAAAAAAAAACCAAACCAAAACAAGAGTAATAATGATCAATAATAAAAAAAACCAAACCCAAATGTTTTCTACCCAAAGCTCAGGAAGTTTAGAGATTGCCAAGTCTAATAGTTCCTTTTATGTTGAATAGATTTTCTAGATGAGGCAGTTGATCAACCATCTGGGATTTCCTGCAATAAGACTGCTCAATTTTGCCACATTGTGCCACACAGAGCACGGTACTTTGCTTTCTTGAAAAGCTGATAGTATTTCACACTGGAAGAGAGATTTCTCAGTGAAGGAGAAACAGCAGATGACATGTTCAGAACACAAATATACACAAGCTCTTTAATGCAGGAAATGGAGCTTATAGTTTATAAATTTTATTTCATGTAGGTTCCTTTCCCTCCTTTTTAAATATAGAATCCACGACAATATTGCTTTCAAGATATGAATGATCTCACCTGAAATTCTGCCGTTTTGGGGTTTGCTATGTGCACAGCGTTTGTTGCAGAGATATCCATGCCAAGTTTATCTGCAATATCTTCTTGAGAACACTAAAAATGAGACAAAAACCCATCAAGGTCAAGTAGTTTATTTTAAAAAGACAGTAAGCCAATGATGAAATTTGATATCAAGAATGAATAATGGAATTGTAGCACTGTCCCATAATATATGCTCTCACATGTAACTCTCATAACACAAATTAAGCCCTAGTCTTAAGACTAAGTAGGCACACAGGTTTATTTACAAATGTTAATTACTAACCAAAATAAAGCTGGGTAAAAAAAAAAACCTAGTGTCTATTTAGGCTTCTGTCATGGACTGCTGTCATTTATTTGAAAATCAGGCTCAGATTCCGCACCCTTACTTGCAGTGGGTGAAGTATTTTGTTCTGAAAATAGCACTTGTAAAGGGACTGGTATCTGTTCTTTCACACAAATTAAGACAATCCCTTGAGGGAAACTTCCAGAAAGTAAAGCACTATGAAAAACAGGTCATATGGCCAAGCCTTCAATTTTCAGAGCAGCATAAGATTATTGTAGTTTGCTCATGTGTTGGGGTTGGAATGTTTTTAAAGCCCCTATTCTAAAGGTGTATTTTTAAGCTGGTCAGTAAAACAATATGCATTCACTTTATCAGGCTCAGCCAATGTCTGTGCACACATACTGCAATAGATGCTCCGTCTAAGATCCACACTCAGATTTCCAGAATTTACAACTTTATTAGAGTAATAAAGAAACCAGTAGCAGACTAGGCACGTAATTGAGGATTTGCTTGTGTACTGCAGTCTCCCAGAAGTGTTGCCTTTGCACTGGCAGCACTCAAAAGGTATGTTGATAGACTGTGAGAAAAATGAGCAGATGATACCATCTGAAAAAGTTGATTATTGAATAACAAAAAAATCCCAAATGCACACAAGGAATGCTGAACTTAGGAGGAGAGAACTGTGTTAAACAGTTTTCAGATGTATATCTGAACTACAGCATGTTACTGTGATTTAACTAAATGCATTCTGGCTAAACTGGAGCTCCTCACAGAAGGCAACGTTATTGTGTACAATGGTAATTTGGGGCTCCAACCAAGAAACAGACTGAGTGCATAAATATATAAGCAGTGTTTGTCATATAACACTGGGGTACAGAACTGTAGCCTAAATTATAGTTATCATAGTCATAAGCCTCACACTGGTGTTTTAATAAAGTGCTGGGGACACAGCAGGCTGTGGGTTTCATCCTGCCACAGCAGAAATACAAATATGAAATGTGATATCATGATACACTGCATGACCTTCAAAAATTCTGCTGTTGCAGCTCATAAAGGTTCTCGGTTGTAGCAATGTAATATATTAAATGTTTCAAGCATATTACCTATTTGGTGCTGAAAAAAATGAACTGTATTAATGAGTAAGGAAAAACTTTTTAAGTTTGACTACATTATATGAATTATTTCTTCAACATGGTACTACCACAGATCTGAATACCTCTGTCAGATATTAGCACTGCAGGAGGTAATACTACTTATTGTCCTGGTTATATAAATGCGTTAATAACCAAATATTAAAACTGGAATATATTTTTCAGAATGAGATCAAATTTTGCTTTTGAAGCTCTGTGAAATCTGAAGGTATTAAAGTCTTATTTAGTCCATTTATATTACCAAATTTGGTTGCAATAGCTGAACTTTTCAACTACCAGAAGTGTTTTAGGAGCCTGAAATGCTGCATCTTAAAATATTTGAGTAAATTATCAAAAAAAAAAATCTTTGAGCAGATCACTCTCTCTTTTAGGAGATTGTGTACTTTGAAGGATTTTTACCTCTGGCCATCTAGTAAGTTTTTAGGTTCAGGAAGAAGTTGAGAAATTCCACAGAGATTTTAATAGAATATGTGATGGTAGCTCCCCAAATACTAAAATGTACACAAATTGGACATTTAGGCAAAGGCTTTGAGCAGATCTTGCAATAGAAAGGATTTTTTAAAATGTGTAATATATTTTCAATAGCTGACTATGCCAGTCTCCACGTATGGACAGTTACCCTACACGTTTGGAGGGCATGGGAGTGTACTTAACTTTTTTGGTTTTAATAGTAGATCTCTGATAGGTTCTCTGATCCAGTTCACAGCTAAAGGGTATAAGCAAGTGGCCATGATAAAGATGTTGTTTCCTACCATACATTGTATTGTAGCACAACAACCCTGCTGTATAATTTCCACAGTACAAATTATGCCAGTTGTTAGAACAGGAGTGGCACTTGCTGCTGCAGAGTCCTAATTTTTGGTCAAAGACTATTGGCATGGCTGTAATAATATCTAAAACCAGTGATAACAAATGTAGATAAAAAATATACCATTTTTATCTATCTATCTACTTGTTACCTATATTCAAAAGCCTACCTGTGGTGAAATTTACAGAGGATGTCCCCTTAGTGTCTGTGAATTGTAACTTTTTAATGGGTATTCTTAAAATAAACTCTTTGCAGACTGAATTATCTAATGCAAGGAATCGTGGGCAAGTGACAATACTAAAGAAAAATATAGAAACAGGGAAATCTCAATACACTGTAGTAATACCCACCAGCAAGTACTAAATGTTCATGTTGGTTTTCCAGATTATTGAACTAGGATGAATTTCACATCTGGTGACCAAAGTCTTGAGAGAGATTTGCTGTCTTACAATTTCATCCTATCAAGTAAAACTAAAACCAGTCTTCTTCAGTAGTTATTTCCCTCTCTATACTTAGAACTAAATGCCATATTAACAGTGACTCATTTCATTTTTCTGACCTACAAACTCACCAAATATTATACTATGATTCCAAAGCCCTAGTAAGCAATCAGCTGCCGAAACAGTACTGGGTGATACTGGTACATTTATACAACATATCCTCAGACCATCCTCTGCAGTTTTGATTGCATCACTGTTCCAACATGAGACTGAAAAAAACATGAAATCAATGTAATATACCAGGGCAAAAGTGAGTGCTTCAGTGAATCCAGCAGCTGCCAAGTCCAGTCTCAGAAGTTCTGCGAGCTTATTGAGGGGGAGCTAAAATGAAACAAAACAGTTTTCAGCTTCCATCTAAAAGCATTTTGCTATTCTTTCCTGAGGTGGTTCTGCCTGTTACATGATGGTGAATTCACTAAGGAGGGACTATGCTCGTGTTAATTTTTGAAATTTTTGAAAGCATTAGCCAGCTGCCTTTAGGCTTGCCTGAGGAAATGAATCTCCCAGTTAGAGATTTCATACGGACTCCCTACTTAAACCCTGTCTTTTTTCAAGTACCAGCAACCACTGGTCTTAGGCTTATTCAAATCAGTGGGGCATCTGTTTTGTATCCCATCCATGGTAAATACTTCTCAAGGCAAAGCATGTCAAAATATTTAATTCCTAGGTTCTGTTTTCCCCAAAGCCCTTCTGGCATGCAGCAGTCATTTACTGACAACAGAGCATTCATTTGAAGGGGCAATCTTACTTGATTAGCTATGGTGTACGTTTTCGGAATCAGCATCTGAATGTTGTTATAACCATAAGCTATTGCTGCATCTTCTACGATATCACAGGCATGGATAATGTCTGCTCTGGTAGGAGGGATTTCAACCTCTATATGGTTCCCATTCCCTGTGACGTGTGACTTCAAACACATCCTAGTCAGCAGCTTTGCCAGGCTTGATGGAGTTTCCCTGAAACAAAACAAGAGAGTGATAATTTATGGATTTTGCACTGTATTGACTGGCTTTGTAAAGTAATCAATGTTTCTTCTGCATTGCCTCATATCCTGAAGACTCTGCAAGTGCTTTATGGACTGTACACAGTCTTAGCATTCAAACAGAACCAGCTCAGATTCTCACTCATGAGATGGCCATTTTTCTTTACTTCATAACAGTTGTGTGAAGCAGGGGAAGAACTCTTAGAGTTGATCTAATTACCCAAGATAACCCCTGAATTTTTGATAAATTAAAAAAAAATCAAATAGTCTAAACATTTTTAAAACAATGCAATAATCAATGTCTTCTAGTACCTTTGTCATGGTTAATATAAACTATGTTTTCATTTGCAGTAACCCACCTGATTCCTATTTTCTTGTTAATGTATTCAGGTTTCACCTTCTCTGTTCGATAAGCCAGCTCCTAAAAAAAAAGACAAAGATTTTAAGCATACACCGTGCCTCTATTTCTGCCTAAGAGGATTCAATCTTAGTAATCTAGCTTCTAATTGCTATACTAAAATGACACCCACAGAAGACAAATGTGGAATATTAGACTAAATTTAGCATTCTAAAGTTACAGGATTGTTGAAAATATACTCTAGTATGTGATGCAAAAGCTGTTCTTGGTTAAGCTGGAAGGGTGAATGCAGCATGAAATCCCCATTATTGAAACTTCCGATAATTTCTGATATATGCGAGCAACAGAGTCACTGAAAGTTTCTGGTGACCAGTTCATCCTAAGTCAAAGCCCTAAAGCATAGAATGGTCATGAATGAGATCTCATGGTCTTGTACAGATCAAATGACTTTTAGGAGGAAAAAGAAAGAAAACTTTCTATTTCTTTATTGGCACACAAATACCTACCAGTATTTTACTTAGCAAGTGTGCAACATATTTAAGGAAGTTATTTTGTATGTATTTAAGTATTTCATATGTTTATCTAAACTTCTTGATATACAAATTCTTAAAAACCATAGCATCTGAAACTTTGGGGATTTTTTTTCCTCTATTTTATCTAGGGAAGCTGCTTAGGTTACTGGAGAAATTTCTATTTTGTTGGCTATCTTTTCAGGATTTTACATCTTTCCTCTGGTGATTAAAACTGACATTGTGAAAAGAAAAAGCTAAAATGACACTAGAAAACCTCTCACCAAAAAAACAGTCTGTACTTGCTTGATATATCCGATTTTATGAACTCAACTGTCTTCAGTTACTTTCAGGAAACAGGAGGAACTGCTTTCTTTATACTTATTAAGAGAATAAAAATGTAAGACTCCATTACTGCAAAGAGGTCTGTCAGAGGCTCTGAACTGCACTTGAAGTCAACATTCGGCCTTATAGACCTTTACATAGTTGGTGTCTGTAAAGTGAAAGACTGAAAAATGCAGTGTTACAAGGTTATTTTAACTGAAGGGCACTAAAGCGTCCAGATCTGATAAGTACATTATGCTGAGGCTGATTTCAGTTGTCCATAGGCTTTAAGGCTGAAAGACCTCTTCCTGCATTAATTTTTCCTGATTTGGAACATGTAGGTTTTAAAAGCTTTAGACACAGATTATGACCTTTGATTGCAATCTTTACTTGTTTCTGAAAAAGTTCCTATCACATGCACTCTAAACCATAATAGTGTCTTTTTAACCTCATCACAATTCAGTGGAGCTTCAGAATGAGTTTCCTAGACAAGGAGAAGCTGGAGATGGAGTTATTTTTTGTGGGGTTAGAGAAGGCTCTGGCTCACTAATACAGAGATAGTGCCAAGCTGGGTCTTTACACTACACCCCAGAACCAGCACATGCTGCCACTGCAGAAAAAAACCACAATGTCACTCTTACTAGACTTTATGTAAATAAAGCCCTCTCCCTAAGGACACAAATATATCCTAATGCTGTGCTTACCGGATAGATGTGGGTCTTCCCATTGGGATAAACTACCTCTGCTGCTTCAACACTGAAAGAGACAGAAAAATATAAGTAAAAATGTTTTTAACACATGGCCCAAATGTAATGTCTCTCTGTCTGGAGATTTATACTCACGTGAATGGCTTCTCACAATATTCACTGAACATTGTGACTATGATATCAAGAACAATTTTTGCCTACAAAACAAACATAAAAATCCCATTGAAATCTGCCACCCACTGTGTTCAAGTAGACAAAATATCTTAACAAAGAAACAGGGAAAATATCTCATCTTACACCCTCTTCATTCTATTCTATTTAATAATCACCAATTTCCTAGCAGTGTAGAACACTAGATCAAATTTTAAAAAACATTTTCCTTCTGATGAAGACATTTGTGCAAAACTTGAAAATCTTTGGTTTTCAACATTCTGAAGGAATTGTGTATCTTTTCTAAACTCTGTTCTTTAGAAACATAGGGGTTTTATTACCATTTGGAGCTGGGTCTTCCTAACCTTCTGTCTTATTAGTCATTTTACTGAAGTTCAAGTGAGAATGGAGAGGTTAAAGGACTGGGCATTGTTTAGCAATACATTATCAAATAATCTGGTTTTTTTTGGTTATTTTTGTTTTATTGTTAATATTTTAAGAGATTAGTATAATGGAACATAATAATGAGATTCAGATGAACTTCTCAATCTACAAAGGGGTTTTTTTTTTGATGTCTAACAGTGTAATTTCCTTCATGTAAACAGAACAACACTATATTTATTTTACTATCAAGACAAGCATTAGCAAGAAGCAGTTATCTATTAGTTTGTTTAGAAGCCACTTCCCAACATGTAAATTTATTTGTGTTGTTAACATGTCATTATGTAGTAGGGTAAGTTAAAAGCAATTTTGCTCTTAAGCATCAAGTTAACACACTTTTGGGAAACTATCAATGAATGCACAACCTATATTCAAGAACAGGCAATTATAACTCCTAGGCTTTCATGCTTCAGCTTTGAGTTACAGAATTTGCATATGGAAAGACTTGAATTCAGCAATTATTTGTAAAGCATCCCTGCTTGAAAAAGATAACTAAGTAGAAAAATTGTTTACTTTTTTCCCTCAGCCCAAATTTTCAGTAGGAGACAAAATGAATCTTTACAAAGAGTATTCTGCCAAAACAGGCAGACTTAGTAAATTTTACTCTTTTCAAAGCCTTTCAGATTTAGAAAAAGTGTTCGACAAGGACAAACAGTCTCTAATTTACTTGAATTATTTTCTCATACAAGCTGAACACTTAGCGTCAACATAAAGATACAGTAAAATCAAAATTCAGCTGAAACACAATGCTATCTACACAGCAAGCCTGAAACTGTGTCAAGGGAATTCCACAGTCCTACAACTTTTGTATTGGAAGGCTGGCTCCATACAGGAAATGCCATGTTGTTGTAGGTCTTTGTATTGGAGCTCTATTATCCAAAGGGAAAACAATTATATTAATGCATATCAAAAGCTGGAAAGATTTACCTTTGTAATATCTGTGCCTGTACATTCAATAAACACATTTCTGGTATTTAGGCTTATTTTTGTATGATCTCCTAAAACATGTGAAAACAAAAACATGTTAAGAAATATTAGTTTTATTGCAGTAACACTGATACTCATTTTGTGTCAGAAAGATCACTGTCATCCTCCACAGCTTTAAAAAAACCACTATCTACTGCACCAACATTCAGAGCTGTTGGCTGAATAGCAGTTCTTTTCATTTTTAAATTTATGAATCAAATAAAAGGAAAAAGACAGAACAGACACTCTGACTGGGTTATGCTTTACACTGCAAGAGACAGGAATCCACAGGTATCCTGGCACTCAGCTGGAAAGTCAGCTAACAGAACAGTGGCCATCTGCTGTTTAGGAAAGGGCTCTGCACTGCCACAGCAACCCATCTTCCCTCGGTTTAGTCTCACATTTGCATCAGATGTGTGATGTGTCATTTCCTTGGGCAGGAATAAATGAAATGGTTTTAAAAAAAGTGATTTAGACTAATGACTATCAATAGCCATTTTGTGATGTCCTGACACTGTCTGCTGATACACTACAGGTTGCTCTACGGTTGTGATTTAGGTCCTATATGGGTCGCTTCTAGGCATGAATTTGCTTTGTCTGTACTGGGAGTTATGATGTGTGCATTGAAGAGCATCCCTGGTGCACTTAGAACTTTTCTGAAGTGTCTCTTTTGCAAACTGGATGCAAAGTCCCCCAGTAGTTGGTTCCCTACAAAAGTGGGGTTTGTTAGTAAGCCACAGCAATCTGGAGTAGCTATACAGAGATCTCATTCTGCCTGTTAGGTACGGATGGGCGGTGCACACCTGTAGTGAATTCCATTGCTGGGAATCATGCAGGAATGGGCGTGCATGGTCCTAGAACTGTGTAGGATCATGCCAAATCCAACCTCTTCGTCCTTCCTGCCTTTCCTTGCACCATTCATTAATGAACATGCACCCCACCAGAGGCAAAAGAGAGCATTTGGATATACATGGGAATTCCTGCTTCCTTTGTTTGACCCTGACTTAGCTTCTCTGGTTTAGTTTCCTATCTGAGAAATTAGGTCACAGATAGACTGGAAGGTAGGTGCACCAGAGACCTCAGGGCTGAGGGATCTTGTACTCCCTTATAGCTGTGCTGTGTCTCTTTGCTGATGGAATGTATTCAGCATGTCTGGACTTGCTTCAAAGCAAATACAACCCTTCACTTCAGTGCTTGTAGATAATCCAAACAACCAGTACAGATGTTTACATTGCACTATCTGTTTAAAAAGGACCTCTAACCTGGAAGCCTCTCTTAGATACTGTTCTCTAAAGCAGAGGAGGGCACTAAATTTAGCTCAACCTTTTTAATTGATAAAATATAAACAATATGCCGTGCTTATACATGGAACACACCCAAGTTGGAATGAGCCTAACAAAGAAGGATCAGGCACAGTGGTTGATATCACCTTCAATTCAGAACAGTTTTTGTTACCAGTCCCTGCCAGAGAGTTTGAGCTGCCTTTTAAGAAGATTTGGGTTAGCTGGATAAAGGTCTATTAGGAAGCATACATCCAAAGAGATTATCACTGCAGATTCATTGGTCAGTGTAGGGAAATTTACTGATTCCTGACATATATTTCAGTATATAGGTATAACGAAATGTCTTTCTTAAAGAAGTAATTCTTGTCATGCCGTTAAACGGCTTCAATAAATGTAGTTCTCAAAAATCACCCACAGTTTCTTTTGCATTCAGAGGAAACCCATGTTTAGAAACAATGCAAAAAAGTCTAGACCAATTTATTATTTTTAAGCCATTAAACTCTCGGGAAATCACTTGTGTGATAGTAACAGGGTCCATAAAAACTAGTTCACATTGCTGGTAAGTTCCCAGCTGTGACCTCATAAAATGGAGTACAAAGTTGCAGTTACCAGTTACAGTTATCAGTTTACAAAATAACTTCATGCAGGCTTCTTCTAGCTAAACAAAATGCTTTCCTAACAGAAGTTCCTCTCACAAGGTACTTCGTTGAGTTGCAGAAGGGTATGAGAAGCTAAATGCAGAGGTTTGCAGTAGGACTTTTACATCCTTCTGATGAAGATGAGAAAAAGGAACACTAGCTGCCTAGGGAGGGAGCAAAAATGTGACTGCCTTTACACTGAAAGAAGGAAAGAAGACTATATGAAATTGTGAGTGAATCAATTAAGAAAACATAATAATCCCTATTACACATCAGTGTTTCTGTCAGACATGAATTCACACACAAAACAGCAGTAACAGTACAAAGCAGTCACAAATTAATCTTACCATTGATAATTGGTGGCATGGACAGAACAACCCCATTGCTGTCATAAATGACAGGGTAACGTGGCTTGTTTTCAATCAGGTGCAAATAGTGCCGAAGGTGGCTGTCAGTCTGGAGAAACAAAGCACAGCCTGAATTTCACTTCAGCTCACAGGTGAGCTGCCACAGAGCCACAATCCTTTGCCGAGTGATTAAGGGGAATTTTGAAGGTGGGAAGAATTGGGTTAGAATTAGGTATTTTACTAGCAAAGGGTGTTTATTCCCAGCAGCAGGAAAAGCTTGAAATGAGAGAACTGGATTTTTGGTTTTCTTCAGAAGTATTGAAGATTATTTAAGGATTCTCTCAAACATGCATAGGCTATGCAGTCCAAATGACACCCCTGTTCAACACAGCAGACAAACATTGCCAATATCCTTAGTCTACAGGAACTCTACTTAAAAGTGATAAAAATTAGCACTACAATACTTTTAGTTATAAATTGCTGGATACTGACACATTTATACCTAAATTTGATTCAAATTTTACATTTGTTCTAATGACATAGGTATGTCCTGTACCAAAAACTTAATTTCCTTTTAGTCTCTCTTGTTTTTGAGCTCTCTTACTCTTTAGTCAGAGATACTTGAG
Organism: Aphelocoma coerulescens; assembly: GCF_041296385.1. Classification (NCBI taxonomy): domain Eukaryota; kingdom Metazoa; phylum Chordata; class Aves; order Passeriformes; family Corvidae; genus Aphelocoma; species Aphelocoma coerulescens. The sequence goes on from NC_091023.1 coordinate 9,188,852, forward strand.
GATTTGTCTCTATGGCCAATACATGTTCCAGCAGAGCTGTGTATTGTAATGATAAATAGTGATAAATAGTAGCATTTTCAAATACTGTCATTGGAACTGGCCCACAAAACACTGTCAAATCAGACCTGATAGAATCTTTTCCTAGCATTTGCCTGGTTTCATCAGGATGCTGGGCCAGGAGCAGTGCCAGACTTTACTTGATAAATCAGAAACTTACTACCAAACCCACTATTCTAAGAGTTGCTCTTAGCCCCAAAGGTATCTTTCACAAACAATGAAAATAAAATATTACCATGCATTTCTCATGATAAGCAAAATACGGAATGTTCACTGGCTGTGAAGCTATGGAAGATAACTGTGTTTTATTTGTAAGAACAACTTTTAATAGCAAGGTTATGAGAGATATTTAGCCTTGGAAATTTATCTTCCTACATTTAGTGCAACAAATCTGAAAAATCTCACTTACCCTATACAGATCCATAATTTGTGAGGCTGTGTACTCCTTGGATTGATTCAAGGGCTTAAATTTAATTTCAGAAGGTGCTTTGGCTGTAAAAGTAAATGGACCCGAGATGGTGTCCAAGTCATGGGTACCTATTGCTACTAACGCTCTTTTCCTAGAAAGAAAGAAGGCAAAATAATGTTTTTACTAGTAATACTTGGAGTTTCTTAGAGTATGATGCTCTACACTTCTATGCATTCACAGAGCTTACTGAAAAAGTAGACAGATAATTTTGTGAAGCCTAGAAATTATTTCACTAATAACATTTTAATAAATATTATTACAAACTACAACACTAGTCAAGACAAATCCAATGGGAATGTTGCAAAACACTTCTGTCTGAGCTGTTGCATGATCTAAAACAGCTATTTATGTTGAACAATATTAGCAGCAGACAGAACAGGTAAAGAAATGAGAAGGATTAAGAGAGCTGCTAGAGAAGATTTTCCTTGCCATAACCGTAACACCTCTCTGCAATGGGGATGTGCAGTCTCATCGTGTGATAAAATCATACACACAGACGCTATGCACTACTTTAAATTTGAGCACTAACCTGCAAATATTTTGGTGTAGTTTCTCTTGGAGGTCAATGAAACTGTCGTAACGGTCCTTGGTAAAAGTTATATTTCGGAGGACAGCAGCTACAGCATGAGGCCGGATCTGGGCAGTCTGCAATTTACAACAGCAGCATGCACATTTCAAGTGAGCATCTGAAACTTTGATTTGATCTGTTAATAGGTTCACCCAAAACAATTTGTCTATTGTTCCTCCCACTCCTCTTTCCTAAGAATAGATCACAACGAGCAGAGATATTTAAATTTCTTTAGCTCTTGCTCTGCACACAAGATTTCCAGTCTCACTGCTCTTACAAAATCGTACTGATACGGATCTTGCTGCTTCAGCAACTCTCAATACATTTACAAAGATGCAGTAAACACTTTTACCTGTTCAGTGATAATCAGCCTCTGACCTTCACCCTCAGCTGGTATTACCTTTTCATATCTAGGGAGATTTACCCTAAAACAACAACAGAAGTAAATCTGTAGCTGAAATGCAGGAAACTCTAGAAATGTAGCAGCAATTATATGTAGAAAACTTTCTTGGTAATGTTTCTTGGCATGTAATTAGTTAACTGTGCAAAACTTGTTTTTTATGGGATGGTAAACAGATTACTGAACTAGAAAGGAAGAACTCAACAAGTCATTGCAGAAAAGTGAAATAAATTATTTGGTTTGGTATTTATTACAAAGGATCACCAGAAAGTTTCTCTGCAGAATCTCCTTACAGAGGACGAGTCTCAAATGGAATAGCAATTGAAAACTTTTTAGAACAGATCCAAAACCCAATAGCACTCTAGTCTACTCTTTTAAAGTTATGCAATAGATCCTCTCCAGAGGAACATCTGATGCATCTGATCTACTCAAAATCCTAACAAGTAGGAAGTTCTGTTTGCTGACCAGAAATGGCCCCATATTTCAACAAATAACAAATGACAAAGAAATCTCACAACTCTGCCTTACCTTTCCTTAAAGACCTGCAGTCCTCGGACCAATCCTTCCAGACAAAGCAGATCATAACGGTTGGCAGGAACATCAATTTTATAGAGAATGACATCAGATGCACCCTTTGCCTTTTCTTCACCTTTTTCTTTACTTATAATGTCCTTCTCAGATGTCTGAAATTAAGCAAAAATGTGGTTTTAACCTGATATATCTTAACGCTGACAGGAGTATGACTGTGATATGACGGGAGAAACTGTTTTAATTAGAAGTTTAACAGTGTAATTTGCATTTATACAGCAAATGGACACACCAAATATGAGAAAATACCTAAGACCTCAAACTCAGAAACTGTAAAACAGTGTACCAAAGGAAAAATTCAGTACTAAGATTTTAAGAAAAGAGATTAGAGGAGCAAGAACCTCCAGGCTGTCAGATCCCAGGAGAGATCTGAGACCTTACTTTTGGCAATAGATTGGCAAATGACTTGTCAAATCAAGTTTATTCTGAAATTAAGCATAACATATGATGTTCAGATCTCTTTTGATAAATGTCATTAAAAGGCCAATAAATTAAAATTAAAAGATAAAACCAAAACAGGTCTACTTGAACAAGATTTGCATGGATAGTTATCAGGGCTAGCAAATCTCCACAAGTACAGAATCTAAATCAAAATGTTAAATATAAATTAGTTACAACTCAGCTAACAATGTCCAGAACAAATATTTTTTTTGTGGATATTGCACAGACGACTGCATATCAAACAAAGCCAAACAGATCTTGTAAAATATAATCAAAGCATGGTCTATGGCCATATTTATGCTGCTAAATAAAAACGGGCCTGAGACTGAAGATCAAGTGGCATGGAGTGCTGACCTCCAGAAAGTACAGCACTATGCCATCCTGGAGTCTCTTGCTTCCAAGGCAGTAACTTTTGCATATCTGAGGGGGTTTTTTCCATATTCAAAACACCTGTGTTAGCACAGTCCATTATAACACTCTACCAGGGGATATGCTGGAAATATGCTATACAAACTCCTACCAAATAGAAAGCAACAAATAAAAACATTACTTACAATTTCATCAAGCTCCAAACCAAACTCAAAACAAAGCTCATCAAATTCTTCATCCGCTGAGAAGGAAGAAGGTGAATTTTGATTAATAAGTAGACCTCAGACCTAATTTTGTGTGTGTTTGGAATGTTTGCAAACAAGATGCTATTTTAAAGAAAAAAGGAAAAAGTAATTTAAAGAATTTTCCTTATATTTGCATCTTAATAGCAGCTTCTTTAGTACGTATTCAATTTATTGATATGATATTCTTACAGTCACGAGGGAGGGCTTCTGAGCCTTGGAGCTCAGGTCGTCAGCCAAGTTTGTCAGAGCAACTCTGGCCTGAACAGACAATGAAAACAGGAGGGAATAACTGGGCAGCTTCTGCCACCTGCTCCTATTCTTATCAGTCAGGTTGTTCTACAGAGGTTGCATCAACTGCGCTGTAACATGTGAGTAACACAGCCCTAATCTGACAATAGAGATTTGCACCGGGCTGTCTGAAGACCCACAGCTCCTGCCTAGTCTAAACCACTGCACGTCCCTCAATGCTGCTTCAGCCGAACAGTTCTTAAATCTGTTTCCTCAGCCAGGAAGGAAGGACTGAATAAACCCACACTATTCACTGCTCGCTTTGCTTTCTCCCACCTCTTCTCTCTCCTTCTTGATTTAACTAGATCCTAAAACAGACTGAAACTCCAACCAGACACCGCGATTTCCCGAGAGATTCGGGCTCAAGCAGTGCGTGTGGGGGCAACGGGCTGAAGGGGCCAGGGATAACACATGGCTGTGCCTGGCATGCCATGGGCTGGGGAGGAGCAGGCGGCAGGGGAGCCACCGGCGGTCTGAGGCCTGGGCTTCCCCGAGGGTCCCAGTGCAGCCCCGGGACACGGGACACGCGGAGCGCAGAGGGTGCGGCCGGCGGGACCGTGCGCGCTCAAGGCTTCGCCCCGGCCGGGGCGGGCAGCAGCGGAGGCGCCGCGGCGGTGGCAGCGCGGCGGCCGCGGTGCGGGGCCAGCGCGTTCCGCAGCACAGTGGGGACGCCGGACACTCACTGTAGGTCCTGCCCAGCGCCTGGAACAGCAGGTCCCGCTTCACGCTGACGGTCGGCATGGCGGCCCGGCCCGCACCGCGCCTGCGCCGCGCGCCCGCCAGGCCCCACCGCGTTCCCACCGCGCTGCCCGCGGGCCGCGCCCAGACCCCCGCCCGCGCCCGCCCCTCCTCGGCTCCGTGACACCGGGCCCGGGCGGCCGTGGGGCTGCTGCGCCCTTGTCTTGCGCCAGGGGAGGGGGCGGGCGGCGCACCGAGCCCCGGCAGCGCGGCGGGCAGCTACGGCAGTGACATCAGCGCGCGGCAGGGACCCCGCGCTGTCTCCGGCGCTGCGCGGGAGGGGCCGCCCCTGAGGGACCGCGAGTCCCGGCGGTGCCGCTGTCCCCGTCCCTACGTGGGGACCGCAGGTCCCAGCGCTGTGGGATGGTGAATCCCGGCGCTGCCGCCGTCCCCATGGAGAAGAGGGGGAGGGGGAGGGGGTGTCAGCCGGGGCAGCTCTGTGCAAGTTTCGGGGAGTGTTTTCTGTTTCACTCCGAAGTTTTATTTTGACGATCCCTGTCACGGACACCCCGCGCGAAGCGCCGCGGGCGGGAGGAGGCTGTGTGTGTGTTGGTTTAATTAGAAACGAAAGGCTTGACGCCAAACATTGCAGGAACTCTTAAGTTCTGGGTCAGCTCCATAAGCTCTTTAATGGTAAGAGCCTTAAGCGCTCCCGGGAGTGCCAAGTCTCCGGTTGCTCCAAGGGGAAAAGCCCGCCCGGCCCGCCAGGGCAGCGCAGGTGCTGGGTGTGCGGACGCACCTGGCTCCGCAGGCGCGGGGCTCGCTCCAGCAGAGCGAGCAGAGAGCTCCCCCCGCCCGGTGTCGTCTGTGCGGAGCGGGGGGAGCCGCGCCGGCCGCCTGCGTGAGGAGGGGATATAGCAACCGCCAGCCCCCGCAGCCAGGCCAGGGCTCTGCCCGCTCCCGCTCCAGGATCAGGTTTCCCGCGGCCGGGGCGGGCGGCACCGCCTCCCCGTCCCCGCCTGCCGGGCCCGCGGCTGTGGGCAGCGCTGGCGGCGGGAGGGGCGCGTCCTGCACGGCCGGGGCCGCGGCAGAGCGGCGCGCAGCGGGCAGGTGCGGCGGCTGAGGCTGCGGCCGGAGCCGGAGGCGGCAGGTCCGTGCCTCCCGCGCTGCTCTCCCGCCGTCAGCATGAAGGTCGAGTTTGCCCCCATCAACATCCCGCTAAAGAGAAGGATCCAGACAGTCGCCGTGCTGCAGTGGATCTTCTCCTTCCTCCTGCTGGGTAACAGTCTTCCTCCTTCTTGCCCCTGCCCCAGAGAGGAAAGGGCAAGAAGCGGCTTTTTCCATGACCAGCGTTACCCGTGGGTATCGCTCGGTGCCAGCCCGTGGCTCCACGTGGGTGCCGAAGCGGCCAGGGGCGAGCAGCTCCCGACGATCCCCGGACGGGCAAGAGCATCACACTTCTTTCTTCCCTGAAAGCTTTGGATGGCTTATCCTCTTTTTGGGGGGTCTATTTCTTTCCTTGGGTTCTTCTTCAACTACCATCCTAAAAAGCTAGTGTCTGTGGTTCCTCATGGAGACACCAGTAGGTTTCTGACAGCAACTTTTTTATTGAACATGAGCATAAAGTCTGGTACATGACTAATGCTGTTTTCATTTGTAATTTCGTAAAATAACTTTATATGCTGTAGGTCAATAAAAGTCTTATTTAACAAGGTGATGAAAATTAATGGGCATTGTCAGTGAATTGGCTCAAATGAAGACACTTCTATAAAAATATCTTCACTGACTTTAAGAAAGTGTTGCTAATTCTACTTGGTAATCTTTTTTCACTGATTGTTCCTCTATAATTAATGTTCCTAATATCTTAATAGACACCTATCACTAAGCACCTTTTCACTGCAGCAAATCTTATTCACATGGGTAGGTGTCTTGAACTTGATGAAATTAATCACTTGATAAGGTAAAATAAGCCTTAAGCTCTATGAGACTAAATCCATGGATTGTATAAATTGGGAAGTGGTTATTGAATAGTCTGTTCTGAGATACAGAGCCACTGCTTAGCTGTGTATTACTGGAAATGCTGAAACACTTCAAGATCCTTTATGCTCTAGGATTTACAAGGAGAAAAGGAGTGTGCACATATCTTCCTTGTATGTCTTGCAAGTATATTATCCTTCAGATGGTCTGATGTCTTTCCGATTATTTTTTTTTAGCCCACACATGAGAGGTTTGGGGAAAGTATGGAGGGTATGAGGCATCTTCACAGATTAATCAGTAGATATTCTGCTACCTCTAAATTATATGTTGTTAAATGATAAACAGTTTATGTTTGTGGCTACATTGTAAATAGTCTGTACTTTCAATTTTCTGTTATTGAATTAGGTCTTGGCATGAGCCATTATTCCAGTCTCATAAAGCAGTGGAAGTTCAGGGGCAGTGGAAGAGAACAATTTTTTTTTCCTAACGTAGCAATACTGCTGCAGAAAACCACATCTTTCTGTGCTTACTAGAAGTGATCGGGATGCAGAAAATCCTCTCTCTGTAGTTTAGCAGGAAAAGTAGGCAGCGGTCTTCTGCAGCTGGGAATGCCAAGGAAAATCAACAAGGAAATGGTCTTATGTCTGGTTATGTTGAGTATAGTGAGTTCATATGATCATGAAAAAATCAATTTGCAAGAATGCTTGGTTAGCAATTTGATTCTAATAATAATTATCTGTTTGTGCTTCATGGGGATGTTTATCTTTAGAGCTGACCAAGGTGACCTTGTCATTTCGTAGGTGGATGCCTTCAGTCATAGGGCAGCCAGTGATCTGGCCAAAAAATTTCACTTAGCTGCAGGAAAATTCATGTGGATGAATCCTAAATTACTTCAAGCAGTGAGAAATGGGCTGGTTTCTGATGTTCTGGACTGCCCCTGTGTCTGGATTTTCCAGCTTTTTTTTCTTTTCTTTTTTTTTTTTTTTTTTTTTTCCTGAACAGCTGTTGCTTGTTTGTAAGCTTTTGAATTCAAAAGTGACACTTTCAAATCAAGGAGGGGATGCCCCAGTACGAGTGAAATACTGTGTGAGTTCATCACAGAACAGACTGTAGGTTTAGGCATTCTTTGGGTGTTTGTGTGTGGCTGGAACTAGTTTATGCCAAGCATGATCTTACGTTGATTGTCTGACTTGTGTTACATATCTGCATGTGAAAACTTGAACAGATAATGCCCTATGACAACTAATGATTCATAATACAGATAGAGGGATTCTGTTTAGAGCAATGAATAAATGGGGTACTGGCTTAACTGCTAAAGTTGCCCATCTAGGTATGTTGTAAGGTCCCATAGCTTAGTAAAATGAACTATAGGACTAACAGATGAAGTAAGATAACTCTGAACATTAGTGCCCTGATTGACAAAAGCTGAATTAGTTAATTATAGGCTTCAGATCTGGGGAGTGACATGTGAAAAAGAGATCTGGCACACTGAGTAAGCTGAAAGGGGAATGTGAGCCTATTGCAATTTAGAATTCACAATGTCACTTGGATAGAAGACTCTTGGTTTCATCTTCCTGGCTGAGAAATGTAAAATGTCCTTGCTCTTCAGGCTTGCTTTGTTGTAATGCTGCATGGTTTTCTGAGACTGTGGAATTGATGACTGAAAATGCCCTCTTGCTTGTGTGACTGACAATCTGGCCTGAAATACAGACATGCAATAGTTGTCGAAGCCTAAATCTCATCCTTACTGTAAAAAGAGCTAATCAGTCAACAGATACTGAAAAAAATATCAGCAGCAACCTGGTACAACAAAGTTCTGCTTCTTCATGCAGTGTACCAGCTTGGGCTGGATCTGCACTACAGATCTATTGCTTCTGCTGTGCAGTGTAGGCAGAGTAAACATGCCTCTGTCTCAAAAAAGCTGTACAGATGTGCACAGAATTTCATTATATACAAAAGGAACCTCTTTAAAATTCTGGCTGTAAGTTCCTGTGCTTCCTTGTTCTGTGCTGCAGGCTGCCAAAGTTCACCCTCAAAGGGAAAAGACAAGTTTTCGTTGTAACAGTGATTTGCCTGTTCATTATCCAGGGGCATGACACCAGAAGCAAAAATAAGTTCTGAAATACTGGGATATGTATGTTTCTGGATGAGAGAAATGCCCATTAACAAATTCCCACCATGTGTTGGCTGAAAATGCCATATGGCTTAATATCTTGTGTTCTCCAAGTGCAGCAGACCAGAAAAGTTTGGGTATAAGTTCCATGAAAGAGGAAAGTGTTTTAATTGGGCTTCTGTCTTTTGAAAGACAAGTGTTTTCAGTCTTGAGTCCAGAAAACTAAAGCTGTTAAAACTGAAAACTGGCAAATGCTAAAATCGTGCTATTTCTCACTGTATTAAACACAAATCCAAAACAGCTTCAGGCTGAAGCACAATGTCAAGCCATTAGTGTTATACTGCTGAAACAGCAAATACGTGAAGTTTTGCAATTTCATAGTACCTACTTTGGCTAAAAAGCCAAACCAGACAATTTTCTATAGATGGTAGTTTTTTATGCTTGTAATTACTGTTATTAGAGATGCACTGGCTTGGCCGGGGCTGACAGACCTAGGGCAGGTCTGACCCTGTTCCGAGCTTGTGCAACGCCCACACCATGTCTGCCTTGTGAGGCTGTGTGCTGTCTGCTCTTGATCACTCTGTGCCGTTGTCCAATGCAACTCCAGGCAGAAAGTCACCTGGAGAAATGAAATCTCCAAGCCTGTAAGTGCTGCTGGACTGACAAAGCAAAGAGGTTATATAACCCCCATTTTGTGTCATAGATTTCATGGTGCTTGTGCACTAAAGAAATTGTCACTGTCAACGAGTGCAACAGATGTGCTTGATGTTTGCAAGAAATCTTTGTTTTTAAGCTTGGAAATATTTTTCTTAAGAGCTTTGAATTAATTTTGCTGCATTTACCAGTATGTCTGATACCCTTCTCTTGGGAACAGGGGTAGGTTTTCTGTTTCTCACACAGCACACTGCAGTTGAGCATTTATTCTTGGTGTGTGAGCTGTGTGCCTCAGTACTGCACATCTGTCAGTGGGGTTCAGTTTGTATCAGGAGGTGAGTAGTACCCAGGCAGGAGGTAGATCAAAGGATTCTTTTAAAGGCAAAACCATTAAAACCAAGAAAAAAATCAGTGACATTTGGTTGAAGTGTTGTTTTCCCAGTGCTTTAGCCTTTTGTTTTCTTTTCTCTCTAATGTACACAAATCAAATGACAGTATTTTTGAAGAAAATAAAAATAGAAGGTGAGTTGGTGAGCTATGTTCCTGCTAACTTCTGTGCCCCTTATGTGAAAAGGGACAGTGGAGTTTGAACATGTACAAAATCAAATGCAAAACTCAGTAACTTGAGTGGAGTGGTGATGTCTTGGGCCAGACAATGAGAGAGGGAAATGAGAATTTAACCCTACAGCAGGGATACCAGGGTTTTTCTCTGAGAAAAAGTGATGGTAGGGGAGAATGGTGCATCTTCTAAGGCTCACCTTTGGGGCCCAGCAGTGTCCCTGGTCTCCTCACTGGGGGTTTAGGAAGTGACTGTTGTGCAGGCGCTCCTGTGTTTATTTGCGAAACCCTTAGTAATACAAAATCAGTATATAATACAAGGTATCCTTTAATATGCACAAAGCCACAAAATAATATGCTGAAGACATTGGTACATATTAAACTACATTCTGTTCTCTAGTGATTAAACTTCTGTGCATGTCGGCTGAAGCAGTCTGTTAACTGAACTTGCTGGACCCAGTTTTGAGTTGTGGATCTGGCTTCCCCAAAAGAATAGAAATGATGAAACATTTGCCACAGAGTGTGAGATTACTGCTGGAATAATAAGTGATTTCTGTGTTGAGAAAGCAGGTGTCAGTGTAATGTGCTAAGGCAAATATTAGCCTTTCCTGCAAACATGCCATGTTGGTTTGTTATCTGGTGCTGATTTAATTCATCAGCTATAGCTGGATAACTAATATAGTTTTGTTTTTCCTCAAAGCCTTTTTAAAAAAAACTCTTTTGACACTTAAGAAAACTCAGCTAAGCTCTGTGAGTCTTTCCTAGCAAGCTGGCTGGTATTGCTGCTTGTTTTTGAATACTCTGTATTCATCTATCCATGAAGTTTATTGGTGGCCTATGGGTAGGGACTGAAGTGTGATTGCAGAGAATAACAGGGTACTTACTGACTAGTATGTGTAGGAATGCTGCTTCTGTTACCTACGTCTTAGGGAGGGAATTTAACCATGTGTCTCTTTGTTTGTATTTCTCAAAAATAAGAAGAAAAATGGCTCTTCTGTGTCAGGCCAGAGACCCTATACCTGAACATGAGTGATAGTGAATGCCTAAGGAGAAAGAAAAGAAGTGGGAAATATGTAGACTAAATTTGTCATTCTGTCTCAGGATTTGGCAATTAGTAACTTGGGGATTTATGGCATCCAGACCACTCTACCTCCAAGTCAGTTGTCTGTAGTGCTCTGTATCTCTAGTTTATCAGTATTTGCAGTGGAAGATCTTGGGAACTGGAACCAAATTTCAGCATAAACAGGCCTTCAAAGCTTGGCATCTGAGGGTTTATGTTTGTTATCCTAGTGCTGTTGAGATTCACCTTCCTTGGTAGGAATGCTCAGATATCCTTGTGGCTCCCAGTTGTAACCAATAACCTGACAAATGTCCTCACAGGAGACTGATACATATTCAACAAATGCTAGCTGCCCAACCACCTCAGTTCTGGACATGGCTACCAAATTCCTGGGGATGCCAACAGTTTTCCAGTGCAGTTAGTTTAAATGAACTCCCAGCTTTTTCTTTGCTGGCGAGTCCTTATCTGCCATGGATAAAAAGCGTCAGCAGGTTCCTGTGTTACTGGTAGAAAACTGTATATTGACAGAATTGCACAGAGTAGTAGGCTTTAAACAGGACAGTAGTAACATTACATCTCCATTTTTTAAAAAAGAGGCTTTCTATGTAAAAGCTGCAGAGCAATACTCTGCAGAGGCATAAACTTGCTTACTGTTGCTTTGGCAGGCTGCCTGTTATCAGGTGTTGCCTTTTGTCTCAGGTCTTACTTTGGTGGGAATACTGGAGTCCATTTGCTGTAGTTGTTACTTCAGTTGAATTTCTGTCATTTTCTTCATGATATATATAAATAATTTAGAGAATATTTTCAGAAATTAAGGCTGATTAATTTTTTGTTCCTGCATGAAAATATCCTGTAAGTGGGGAAAATATTTTTTTTTTAATGCCAAAATCAGCTGATCAGTGGTAGATTGGGGGATAATTGAGAGGAGCAAATGTTCACTAGGGATGAAAACATCACTGCAATTCTCCTGTGTTCCCTCCAAAGTTCTGTTCCCAACCCAGCTTAGGGACATTGCTGCTATGAAAACTAAGGATGAGAAAAGCACTGGCTTTTTGTAGATACATCAACATGGTTGTTGAAGAATGTAATTTTTCTTTTTGTTTTTTTCCCCCCCATGTCTGTGTGGTAAGAAACTTGCTTTGTGTATTGGTACACACATGTACTCATAAAGCCCCGGGAGGGGCAATGCTAAGAATCACTTCTCCACCTGTGTATTCACTAGGATGCCAGGGGATAAAGATGGGGTTTTTTACCATGTCCTTGGTGGGATGAGGTTCAAATTGCTCAACTCTGAATGCCTCCAGCTCTTTTAAGACAGAGCAGCATAATGTGTTTAGAGAAACCTTTGCTAATGGTATGTGGGACATGGCAGGAACTGGCTCGGAGCTGTCCTGAGTTGCTGGGCAGTCCTGAGGTTTTGGAGTGAGCTCCTTTGCATGGTTTTTGGAACACTGCAGAGAGCCTGTTGTGCTCCTTGGGGCGAGACCAGCACCCCTTGCACAAGGGACACACCTGCACTGCCCAGGCATGCTGTCCATGACTGCTCTGAGCATAATGGGAGCCTTCTCTTCTAGGGACAATCTTACATTCGGTGGCTTTCACAATAGATATTAATAAAACATTTTTGATGCCTTGGTAACTCCAAATGCATTTGAAGCTTCCAATTTCCAGATTTAACTTGTGCTGTTTTCCTGCTTCCTATCTCTGATATTTAACTATTTTATGAATTTGGTGCCCCCAGCTGCAAACTCAGAGCCTGTTTAATGATTGAAGGATCACGTGTATAAACATCATTGGGCAGGATGGCTGCCAGTGCTGATAGCTAACACTACATAGAGTGGTTTTCATCCATTTGTTGCAAAATATGAGTATCCATGTGTTGTAAATGGGAAATGGAGAAGTGACACATCAACATTGGCTCACAAACCCAGTGTTCAGAGTTCCATGGCAGTGATTTGTCTTTTAATCTATATTTCCTCCCCCTCCACCCCCCCAATCCAATATATCACAAAGATATTTTTCAAAGCTCTAATTCAAGTTCAACCAAAAAATTATGCTTAGAGCGTACACTGTAACTACACCCAAGTACATAATTATGCAGTAGAGTGACAAATCCCAAGTTATTCACCTTTTGCCTGAAATTTGTTTATGAATTTAGTTAAAATGGTTGCTATTTATTTGCTCACTGTCTTGTTTGAAGGAGAAAACATCAGGTTTGTGTTTATATGCTCACTGGTTTTGAGTCATCACTGTTTAGCTCATCTTGCAGGCTCTTAATACATTGAAATAATGAGGAGGTATGGCACAAGGAATTTGCCTGGCATGTCTCATTGGGAATGCAGTAATCAACTTTGTCCTACAAGATGCTGAGCTCCCCTTAGGAAGCGCTAACAGCGTACTTATCTCCCAATACCTTGCATGCTCTCAGGAATGTGTCCTAGCTAAAGCAAAGCAGCAAGCTTGTTGATCTTGTGTATGTTTGTCTGCATAGGATTAAGTACAACTATCTGGGCCTTCTCACTGCTGATGTAATTAGCTCTCACAGCAAGGATGCTTTGCTACAAAGCACTTTTCAGCTGTTTGCTCAGGAACTGATAGTAAAAAGCCATGTGATTCTGTGTTAAGCTGAAAGTGCTTCTGAAAGGAAGGGTAAGAAATAGAACTACTTACCAATTTTTGCATAACAACTTGAAATTAATTGATTTATAGCAGCTAAAAAAAACTTCTCATACTTGTTCAAACTTAAACCAAGAACCTTGGCATCCTGTCCAAATTAGCATTCCTAGAAATTTCTGTAGTTTCAGAATCTCTTCTTCAAGGAACAAGTAATGACTTTTCCTCAGTAGATTTCTGTGCCCTACTTTGAACTGATGATAGCGTGGGATTCTCTGTGAAATTGAGTGTCATATTTCACCTGTGTTACTTGTCTTGCAATAATGATGTTCCTTAGAACTTGTTTCAGTTCTTGTGAGCTTTCCACATTGACTTTGAGGGTCTGTGGGCCTCAGTTAGCTGTGGTGTTTTTCAAGACCTCTTACTCAAGTGCTCTTCTGTGGAAGACTGGGGTTGCTTGTATGAGGAGGAAGCAGTGAGCTTCTGTACTGAAGAATTCTGTACCGAAGAATGGAGTATCCTTGAAAATGGTAGATTTGATCCTGCTCCTGCTTTTGTTTATGGTAATTTCCTTCTCCCTTCCTCAGAGGAAATGCAATTCTTTATTTTTCTGATCATATTCCTGCTAGAAATGTGGATGTTCATCCCCTTCTTTCCTACTCACTATAACCAGCAACTTTGCTTGCTGTGTCTGCTTCTGGATTCTGTGGTAGTTCTCAATTGCCCCATGACAAGATATCCAATTCTATTCTGAAGGCACAGTCAAGCTAGGCACACGAACAAGCTGGTTGAAGTTCAGAAGAAGTAAATATTCAGGTTGGAGGAAATGCAAGTCTGCCTGTAGACCAAGATCTCAATTTCAGCAGCTCAAAACCTGCTTAGTCTAGGGAATCTGCTGACTTTTCAACACCCAAGTAATATCTTTCTTGAATAAAGGTGATCTGAGCTAGGATGAGTGGGTTTTACTCTTGGTACATCTGTTTATTGTAAAGTTTTCAGTTCTGGTGATATTTACATTGTGTGAGCCAAATTACTGCCTGAAGTATGTCTACTGTTTCTTTTTAATTCTGCTCTATTTAGTGGTGTATTTAGCTCAGTATGTTTCACTGGTGTAACTTCTTCTAGGACTTCACGGGATATTGCCCTCGTGAAAGCCAGTCAATTGTGAGACATAAAGTACTGCTTCTGCATTGTAAAATATCTCTGAAAAACGCCGGGTTCCTGCAACTCTGCCCATTGAGTCTTCCAGTGAGAACTAGGTCCTGTTTTGCTTGCCATTTTATAAATTTATGATACTAAAGCTCCCTTGCAACCTGGACTTCAGCATCTGTTCCATGAGCCTGCTGGGGTTTGTTCAGGAGGTGGCAGAGCAAGCAGGCTGCTGCAGGGGTACCACAGGGCAGAGAGCAGCAGGTCCTCCTCCTCAGATATCTCTGACCAGGGCTGCTCAGCGTGCTGCAAAACTGTAAAATTCTGCAAGTTCTACAAAGATAAAGTTTTCCATAGGATTTCCCTGAGTAATTCTTTCAAGGTTGAGCCCAAAGTAACGCACTGTATTTAACCAAACAACTTTTTCTTGCTCTTCGAATTGTGTATAATACAATTCTTATGTATCACTATTGTAGCATGATGTTACCTTTCTTACTAAATTGGGTTTGAAAGTATCAGGACTTACCTGCTGTTGTGTTCCCACGGCAGCAATGAACTTCCTCTTTGACTGACATGTTTAGTGGCTGAAGCAGAACCTCTTAATGTTTTGGTCTTGTCTAGTGCATCTCCTTGGCCACTGACAGCACTTTTGGCTGGGAGTAGAACTACCACCCTCATATTACAGGTAGAGAAGATGAGAAACAGAATAGAAAATGATTGCCTAACACCCCTGTAATTAGAAAAGAGATGTTTCTATGGCTCCCTTTCCCTTCTTTCCTTTCGCAGCTTTCCTTTCTTCTCACTCCCTGAAGCATTACATCCCTGTTAGCTCTTGCTGTCTCCTTTTATTTTGCCTTAGGTAAACCAGATGCTCTCTACCAAATGTCCAGTTGTTCAGTAGAGGGAGAAATAACAGACTGAGGTGATACACTCTTGTGATGTTTCGCCCTCAGTGTAACAACACCATGTGGAATAAGCTGAGTTCAACTTGTATGCATTTTGAGTGAATCTGTAAAAACATATCAAGGCTGGGCATTTGGGGTCTTAAAAGGACACCGATGTGATTCATGCTTGCTATGAATTGAATCACTTTTTTTCTCTTGTAGCAGAGTTTTGCTGTGGATTCTTCGTGATCCTGATTCTGGGTAACTTCTGGTTCCTTGCTGTTCTGTACCTGCTGTGGCTCTACCTTGACTGGGAAACACCATGTGCTGGGGGCAGACGGTCCCAGTGGGTCAGAAGCTGGACTGTCTGGAAGTACTTCAGAGAATACTTTCCCATTCATGTGAGTAAAAGGTTTCTCACAAACAGCTTGAATAGCCATAAGCATGGGCAAACATCTAAGACTCATCTTTGGTAAAATTCTAATACTTACTCCAGGGTGAACTTAACTTCTTTTTAAAACATGGGAAATCTGAGATTTAGTGACAAAAGGGGACAGGGCCTGGTTTTCTACTTGGACTGTTGGGTCATAAGATAGTGCTTCAGCACAGTAAATGCTAGACATGGTATCCTGACACATCTATTTAAGTCTTGTTTATCTGTAAAGCAGGACAGTAGTTTTAAGCGCTCAGAAGGAATTGCATTGTCATTGCTTTGATGTCCTGTCAACGTGCAATCGCCATAGCTGTTGTTTTTGAGGTAAATATTATAATGCCCACCACTGACTTTATTTTTCAGCTTATAAAAACTTCAGAACTGAACCCAAATCACAACTACTTACTTGGCTTTCACCCTCATGGGGTCCTAGTAGCTGGAGCCTTCGGAAACTTTTGCA
This sequence comes from Aphelocoma coerulescens, assembly GCF_041296385.1. Taxonomy (NCBI): domain Eukaryota; kingdom Metazoa; phylum Chordata; class Aves; order Passeriformes; family Corvidae; genus Aphelocoma; species Aphelocoma coerulescens. Next base: position 9,204,856 of record NC_091023.1, read on the forward strand.
CCGATCCTACTTTCAAAAATTTATTTCCTGGGCTTACTCCATATCTTCATATCATGCCCATCTGGTTTGGCTGTCCCTTCTTCAGAGAATACATAATGAGTGCTGGTAGGTAAAAGCAGAATGTCTCAGCTGTTGATCCATATTTTAGCTTCTATTACAAATGTAGAGTCTATTCCTCTACTTATATATGGTAAGTAATTTCAGAAGGATCAGTGTTGGTGCTAAATTTAACCTCTATTTTATGATGAACTGTTGTGGCAAAACAATTTGAAGGTTTTATTAATAGCTCTGTAAACTATATCACTGAGTTGTTTTTTTCTTTCTGAAAAAAATTGCTGGTTTTCCTTTGAACTGTGAGACAGCAGTCCACAGTACCCATTATATACAAGAAGAGAAGGGCATAATAATTTGTAATGTTATTTAGTCATTAGGCAGGCACTTGTAAAACAAATTCAGGCTGATCTCTTACCTGAAGGGCTTAGTCTTACACACTACAAGTATCTTTCTACTCAGAACTTAATTACCTGCTTCTGATTGAAGTCCCATGTTGCAAATTTGTGTAATTGTAATTGCGATGTAAACTCTAAAGAGAGGGACCTTTTTTCTCTGTTCTGAGAAGCATGTCATAAAGGGGTGATATTCATGACTGGTGCTGCAGTAATAAAAGATAAAAATAACAAGCAATCAAGTTGGGGGAACAGAAGGATGAGAAGAATTAAATAAGGACTAGTGTTCCACCCCAGTGGTTTAATCCAGGAATTATTTTACTTAAATTCACTCAACTCCAGCATTTAAGTATGTTCTGATGCACAAGACTAGCTTTGGGAGACAGAGATCTAACTTAATTCCTGACTGCAACACAGATGCTGCAATCTCAGAGAAGCTGTTCCACTGCTCCATTCACAGAACCATGCCTAGGATCCTGCCCATATTAATATCAGAATTACTTATCTATGTATGCTTCAACATACCAGAGAATGCCTTTCCATGCAAATGTAATTTCTGAGGGTGTTCTTTGAGACTTGACAAGTGAGGGATTTGGCAGTGTTAGACCATTGCAATTTTAAACACTGTCTTTTAATCATTGTCTGGAAGTCAGATTTATATGTTTTTGGCATCTTGACCAATGAGAACAAATATTTACCTGCAGGATGAAAAACAACTGCAGTAAAAAGCACACTAAAGAATAGCCAGCACTGGAGCTCGGTTTTCACAGGTATGCAGCTGATAAATGAGAGGGGACCTTTGGTCTAATATACGTTATGAGTCCAAGCATAAAACACTTGCAAAATCCTCCATGTCCTGAAAGCCATGCTCCTGGCACAGTGTTTCATCTCCCAGTCTTTTTCTCCCTGTCTCCAAAACCTGCAGTTGCTGCCTCGAGAAGCGCAGTTTCAGCACTCCTGGGCTGCGGTGTGAGCACGGAGCAGTGCCCTGCATGCAGGCTGACAGCTCAGCTTTGGAAGGAGGCAGATTTGTCCTGGGGAAAGGCAGCAGCTCCTGCTTTCCTTTCCAGGGAAAATGCATGCTGACATGAATGAACGTCACTTGAATTATTTGTGAGTCTCAGGTCGGCTGCATTTTCAGAGTAACAGTGACTGTGAAGGCATATGTGGCAAACGGATGTAGCTTTTTACTGAGGTCTGAACATGCTCCAGTAGCAAGCTGTTCCTCTTGATGGCCAGCACTCAAAAGTAGATCACAGTCATCTTCCCTCTCTTATGAAATTTTTATAATCCACATTGTAAAGTCCCTATTAGAAAAAAAACCAAGTGGGTAACAGGATATCCAAAAGGATGTTTTGATACCTGTAAAACCAACAACAATGTAAGCTAGACATGATCTCTTAATTGTCACTCAGAGTATATGAATTCAACACAGTGTAATTAAACATGGCTTCTGGTAAATGGGAGCAATATAAGCCTTTGAAATAAAACTTAGGGCAAGAAGGAACCTTTGAAGGATTAGGTGCATATCTGTTAGAAAAGGGATTTTTCAAAGCACCAAGTCCAGAGCAAGATCTAAGGAGATGATAAAGTCTTATACAGCAGTGTGTCTCTGATGAAGTATCTGGATCAGCGGAGTACCAGAAAAGCTTCATATAATCTGCTATTTTAGCCTAAATATTGATGAGTGCTGGGGCCTGGTTACTAGAGAATGAGCTGATGCAATCATTGAGAATGGTACAAGTGAGTCTTTTCTGCTTCTTCTAATGCTGTCATGACTTTGCCTTAGATGGAGCTACTGCTTTAAAGCTTTGAAAAGAATTGAGGGCTATGCTTGGCACTGTAGCTCCATGTTTGAGTTAACAAGTCTTCTGTTCATTCTGTTAACCCCTCTATGCTGTATTTATATGCACCTGCTGCATGGCTTTAGCTGCTGCCTCTCAGCAGTGCCTGTTGCCATTCACCTCTTCTGCTCTTGGGCACAGAATCTCTCTGAAGGGGAGTTAAGTTGGCAGAAGAGCACACCCTGAAGAACTCAAAACTCTTGCAATAGGCAACAGAATTTAACTCATCAGTGTGAAATCAAAGCACGTGCCCAAAACCAAATCTGTTGCAAATTGAGGAGGTTGAACCCAAATCTTTGAAATATGTTCTGTGCTGTTATAATTTTGAAACGCCATTTATAGATTTAAAAATATTCTTAAATTCCACTGTACTTTTACATGAAAATCCAGTGGTCACTCTAAAATGTTTCCTCCTGAAGGAATGGTTTCTGCATCCAAGGAAAGTGTCTCATATGTGCTGAACAATGAAGGAGGTGGCCATGCATCCGTCATTGTGATTGGAGGAGCAGAGGAATCTCTGAATGCACATCCTGGAAGTTTAACACTGAACATCCTCAAGAGGAAGGGCTTTATTAAAATGGCCCTGAAACATGGGTAGGTCTTCCATGAAGCATGCTTTGAATGCAGATTGATTATTAAATATAATTCATATTATATTAAATTAGAGAATTTGAAGGAGTTATTTGCCTAAGAACATGCAGATGTCTGGCACAGGAGCTAGTCTGTCCACCTAGATCCAATCTGGGACTGTTGAAAACTCCTTTGACTTTCATAATTTGTAAGAAGTAGGTGTTATTAGCTTATCTTGTTTCATTTCTGTTGTTTCTTGCCCTAGCAAAGAGTAAGAATTATGAAATAGTATTAGTAAACTTGGGCTGGTTTTGCTGTGTAGAGCAAACATTCTTCTTTCTACTCTGTAAATTGAAGATACATTAAGGTAGAATTTTCTGAACATTTTAAGCAAACAAACAAACAAATTGGAAAGCCAGGCCCTGTTTTATTAAATCACTGAAAATTATGGTCTAGGAAGATTTGTTTTCACTATTATTCTAAAGACTTTCTTTTGAAGATTGCCATTTGCAAAAGTAAATTCCTGGGAATTTTTGGTGAAAATCTCAAGAAAAACTAGGTAACTTTTTACTATCAAGCAGCCATCATGGTATAATTAAACAGAGATGGTATCAATATCTTTTGAGTGATTTACATAGTATAAGCTGTTGTGTTTTTCCTGGACTGATCTAGTTGGTTTTATATTAGAAATATTGGAACCAATGATTTGTACCTGCTACGCTTTCTGAACAGCTCCCAGGATTATGCATTGACATGTGAAGCAATAAGAAAAAAATACTAGTTTTGAGAAATCTGTAACAGCTTTTTAAGCTATTAACTGGAGAAAAGGTTGTCTCTGAGAAGAGGAGCTCTCTGCTTTTTCACAACATGCAAAACACTAGAAACTGTTCTGTGCCAAAATTCCAAGGGCACACGTTTCTTATACATATCACTAGGATTCTCATAAAGAATTTGTTTGCTAATAGAATGTAACATTTTAGTATAATTTGTACCCAGAAACAACTCTTGTGTATTTGAATTAGGACTTTAGTGTCTAAATGAGTCTTTACTCAATTTTTGCTCAGCTGTTGATTAATTCAGTGGGATCCTCAACACTCTCACTAGCTTTTACTTATTTTAACCATAAAGTTTAGAAGAATAGTTAGGTACTTTTTTTTTTTCTAAGCATGTTGACAAATGTCTGCTCTGTCATATCACAAAAGTTGGTGGTGGTTATCTCTTATCTAAATTGATTTGGATTGAGAAATCAGATATACCTGTGCCTCTCATGACCTTGATTTCAAAAGTATCTCCAACACATAACAACAAGAGGAGAACACTTACAAAACACAGGAATGGCCCCTTTACTTACTCGCTTACTTTGATTCCAGTGATGGTTCTTCTCTTTCTGAAAGGGTCTTAGCTGTCTAGAGCCCTCCTCTGGGTGACAGTGCCTGTCTCTGCCTGAGTGGCTAAGGGCTACACCTCACATGGCCACTGTAACCAGCAGGCTACAGGTCATTTTTACAAACACCAGCACAAAAACCTCCTTCTACATGAAGCCTAGGAATTCTGACTTCATATCTCTCCAGCAGGGCTGTGGGACAGGGCGAGTCTGACAGAGCTCTTGCCCAAAGACTTGGCATCCAGTAGTTGCTTCTGGTTTTAATGTTTTCTTTTTAACAATTAACAAAATGGGAAGAAAATTTCCAACTCAAGTGGAAACGAAAGGGCAAGCAGGGCTTGTGGAATGCAGATGAGAAGACCCACCTGCCATCAGTGCCTGCACACATTCCTGGTGCTCATGATCTGCAGCAGCAAATACCAACACAGGAAGGAAGGGGCAATGCAGAGAGTTGTGCTCTGGCCCTGGCTCTTGTGCTGCCAGCACAGAGAAGCTGTGTTCCTCAGCTAGGAGCTTGTCAAATGTGGCCTGAATATGTCAGCAAAAGTCCTCAGCACTTCTGCAAAAGACACTGTGGTCCAAGGTAGTACAAATATCTGATATGAAGAAATCCTAAAGACACAAAACAAATGATGAATCAGCTAACTTATCTTTAATTTCACAATCTTAAGTTACTTATTTCTGTGTCTCAGCCTCCTACAGAGCATCTTGCAAAAGCCTTCACTACATTAAAACAAATCCCACAGTGTCAGGATGCTATTGCACCACAAGATGTTCCTGTTTGTCTTAGTGTTGTAGTAAAAAGTGGAGTGTTTACACAGCCACAGTAAGTACCAGGCTTTATGATATCTCCTTTACAGGTGGCTAGGTGATAAATCCACTTGAGAAAGAAACTTTGAGCAGACACCAGTTCGAATAGTATGTGGGAATGATAGTCTGTGTGAGTCCTCAGGCTAAAGAAGCTGTTGAAGCCGGTTTTTTTTTTCTGTATAGGTAGATCTTGATTGTCCACAGTTCTTTCCAGCCAGCTCTGTCCTCAGTGCATCCTCCTCAGGCATTCACAGCTCTGCAGAAATTCATTCTGACAATGTTCTGGCAATACTGCTATTTTACAGTAAGGTTTTTCTCGAAGACAGTGGGGGCTGAATAGAGCTAAGATGCAGAAACTAAAATTTAAGTAAATCAAATAAAACAAAACATCCCTGAATCCTTTGGAGACTGTTTAGGATTACCCTGATTTTTTTTTCTCTAAACTCTGTAGAATATTTAATGAATCTAAGCATTAATCAAAAACCATACTGCAGCCAAATTTTTAAATACAATGCTGGGTTTACCGGCTGGAAACAACTGCACCAATTCCATCCACTCAAGTAGTTTGTCCAGGAGCTAGTCAGTGCCTTTCCTCCCAAGCCAATTCATGAACTGAACGAAAACTGAATGAGAATTCATTAGGCTGTGCAAGAGCCAAAGTGAGTTCACATAATTTCTGTGGGTAGGATTTGACCCCGGTAATACCATTATTAAGGCTACTGTTTTCGAAAGTCCAGAGGAAGCAGGGTTTCACTGGGAATTGGACAGCAGAGGAGGAATTTGGCATTGCACTCATGTCTGTGAGGGTGTCTGTTTTTTATCATGGTTTTTGTGCTGAAACCAAGGGCACGCATTACTCCGGTCAAAAGACAAGGCAAAGCCAAGATCTGGTTTTGATGCCACCCAGCTGAGAGCACTATAAGGTTAGCAACAAGGCTTCTTTGCTTGCCAAGGTAAAAAATGGAGTGGAACAAGGGTGGAATTGCTGAAACAGTGGTGGATAAAGTCAAGCTTATGCTATATGCAGTTACGCGTTTTCATCATTCTGAACAGTCACAAATTGCAATAGGTTACCAAGTAACCAAATAGGTTACCAAATAACCAACCAACTAAATACTGCCAAAAGCAAGTTGATAGCTGTGTGCCAATCACTTTTTTTTTTTTAAACACAAACCAGCCAAGGCATTCAAAAAGCAGCTGCACGTGAGAAGAGTTGAATGCCTGTTGCTGATGAAATCTAAAGCTGCAGAAACTTTCTGTGCTGGTCGTTGTGAAACTATGTGATGCTGATGTGAACTGCAAGGCAAGTGCAGGCTGATGTAGAATTCTCAGTGTCCTCTTTGTTTTACAGGGCTCATCTGGTCCCGGTGTTTTCCTTTGGTGAAAATGAACTATTCAAGCAAGTTGCAAACCCCAAAGGTTCATGGCTCAGAAATGTACAGGAGAAGTTGCAAAAGATAATGGGGTTTGCTTTACCACTATTTCATGCTAGAGGAGTATTCCAGTACAGTTTTGGCTTAATACCTTACAGGCAACCTATACATACTGTTGGTAAGTTCCCAGCACCTTTTCCAATGTGTTTGCAAATGTTTAGAAATTCATCAGTGTGCTGCTAATATCTGTAAATTTATAAATCTGTTGTAACAGAAAGAGTTGATTGCTGTGCATCTCAAACAAGTATGTGAGATTTAAATTGTTTTTTGATTGCTGTCCTTCCCTGTTAAAAGGGGCAGTTCTTTTCCCTCTTTCCCCTTTCTGTCCCAGGCCAAATCTTAGTCTTCATTCTCAGTTATCCATAGGCTTCTATCCTAGGCAAGCCATAAAGAAATCCAAGAGTTGTCCAGTTTTTACGAGAGGGCTGCCACAGCTCTGCAGCTGCTGCTGTGGGTTCTGGATGCTGTAGCTGTTTTGTGAGAAGCCCAGACCTGCCATTTCTTAGCTCTGCAGAGAAGTAGCAGTTGGATGTTGCAGCTGATGCACAGCCACCCCAGCAGAGCTCTGGAACAGGGCTACTGGAAGGAGCTTGTGTGGTCCTGACCTGCTGCTCATCAGGACAGAAGGAGAGATGCAGGAGGAAAGGGAGAAGACACAGTGCGGTGCCACAGCCCTTGGGCAGGCTGCCACTTAGATGGCTTTGCAGGTCTTTAGGGTGTTTCCTTCCCTCTTGGTTTTTTCCCTTGGAAAGATCCAGTCATGTTTAATTGTAAGCCTGCATGCCATGGTGACAGCCAGTTCAGGAGAGTGTTTTTCCCCAAAAGCTTTCATTACTGCCCATCTACTCTCACTGGAGTGTGGAAGAGAATATATTTTTAATGGTTTTACTAGTGCTATTGACAACCACACCTTTACAAAATAGGTGATGCTGGGTGTCATGCAAAGGCATTAGCTGTCTGTCTGTATATTTTTTGATAAATAATTTTTAGCCAGATTCTGACCTGAGTGAACTAAAGAAAATTGAGCTGTTCTGGTGTTCCACAAGAGACATTGAAGGTGGTCCTCCCTTTAGTGGGGGGATGATTTGATTATAGTAAGAAACAAATAAAAATATTTATGACAAAAATGTAGCCCTTTTTATGTTAAATTTTATGCAAATCTCTGTTTTATCCGTTCATGCAGTTAAATATTTTGAAAATATTTAGTTTTGAAAACCCACATTATATACAGGCAGGCTAAAAATGTCACTTATTTTAAAGCCAAAAAGTTATCAAAGCTTTGGAATGAGATGTATTGAATGAGATGTATATGCTGCAATTTTTATTTGGGCTGATGACACTAGGACTGTTTTGAAGCTTAAAATGTCTTATTCTTTGAGGCATTTCTTCATCATGACAAGAGCTCAGGAGTGCTACAAATCAGCAAGACCAGAGTCTTGCAACAGAACTTGTAAGAACTCATGAAATCCTTTGCCTTTTGTGTCTCTTTCCCCATGTTTGATAACTATCACAATGTCCCTGTGTCCTTGAAAGTGTGTGGGGTGTTCTTGGTATGGCTCAACATGACTTTGAAAGCATTGGCTCAGCTCCTGAGAGCTGCAGAGGCACAGTGAGCTCAACTGAGGTGATGAACTGTGCTGTCAACATAGCCAAGTATGGGTGATTTCACTCCTAGTTCAGAAGCCATGGATCCACGAGCCATTCAGCTAAGCCAAGATCTGTGAAGTTTGTGTGTTTTGGGCTTGATGAATGAAGTATTTTTGGCTTTCCTTTATGTTTTTTTATTTTATTACTGCTTTTCAGAAATATCAAATATCAAATTAAGCAGGTTCCTTAAAGCTGCACATAATATTAGAGAGATGAGTGTAGTTTTCAATTCCACAAGAAATCTTCATTCTTGAGAGAAGAGACTGTTGCACAAGGGCTTGGGGGCTGTTTGCTGTTTCCAGTCCTGCCTCTGGAAATCCTGTATTGTATGTATATTGATTTCACACCCCTCTAAGGTATTGCTCAATCCAGGGCTGGGTTCCCACCCCAGCCATGTAAAGTCTGAGTTTCAGCACCACACAGGGCCCGAGAGCTGTTAGCAGTTGGAGCTGCAGCAGGAAAATGTAGGCTCGGCTCTTTGTGGTTCTGGCTAGGCTTCCCTTTAGTCATCACTATCCAATCTGAAGTGGCAACATCTGTTGAAAGGGATTTTCAGGTGCCTTTGGAAAAGCTCCTGAAGGTGCTTTTAGCTCTCTGTTTTTCCAGACTTCCTCTGTAATCCCAGTCAGGTCTGTTAAGGTCTTGGTGCTTCCAATGCAAGACCAGCTGTCAAAATCTGGTGATTGAACAACACAGGAAAGACTGAGGTCATGGGAAGCTCCTCTTAGCAATCCACTTTTTAGCCACAGCTTTTTGTGGAAGAGAAGGCTGCCTGCTGGATTTCCATGGAGTAACCTCCCATGGAGCAGGTAGCAGGCTTTGCACAATGCACGGAGAGCATTTTGGTTCCAGTCACATTAGTGAGCAATGGATGGTTCCAAGACACCTCACAGGGTTTAGGGGATTTGCGTGCTACCCTCCCTAGGCTGAGGTCACCAACAACATTTCTGTACAATGATATCCATTGTGAATAAATTGGAAGAGAAATATTTCCTTCAGTCCTGTTCATGTGACTGTGTGGTTGAGGGCACCACTGTCCTCTTAAGCGTGTCCCTCACACTGAGTAGTTTTACTATTCAGATCAGAACAGAAGACAGAAAGTACATTTTTTTTAAATACTGTGTTGAACTTGTAGACAGCACATAACCCATGGGATTGCATCTTGCAGTGTAAACTGCTCCTTCAAGTTAGAGCTTATCACTCTTCTCATTTGCTCTTTTGCGGGCAGACTGAAATGTTGGGCGGGGGGGTTAATTCATTTTACCCGAATGTGAGCAAAAGGAAGTGGAAAACCAGACCCAGGACTCAGGCTTGTGAAGGGCGGGATCAGGCCCCAGGGTAAGAAAACTGTGCTGTGATTCTGCCATCTGGCTGGGAACTGTGGTGGAGCTGTTACAGAAGGGACAGCAATTTGCTTAAAAAGATGTGTCAGTGAAGCTAATGCTGTTGTGTTTGATTTACAGTGGGAAGCCCCATCCCTGTAAAACAGAACTTGAACCCCACCAATGAAGAGATCGATCAGCTTCATGCATTGTATCTACAGAAGCTAAAGAAATTATTTGAAGAACATAAAAGTAATTACGGCATCCCTGAGCATAAATCTCTCATCTTCGAGTAGCAAATTACAAGTTGTAATTCCAAATCTCACGCAAACAGTGTCTGCTGAAAGATGTCTTTCTTGCAATCCATATTTTGCAATCTGTAATTATCCTTATGTAAGGAATACATAAAGAAAATTAAGAAGGGAATATTAGGGATTTATTGATTTTTATCCTATTGGGCGGTGGGGGGAGGGACCTTTGGGATGTAAGCCTCGAAGTCAGTGCTGTTTTGAATGTCCTTTTAGGTTCATGTGTGCCAGAAATGCGAGTGAGAGACTCCACACAGGTATTCTTACCACCATGGTACCTACCCATAGCTTGAGCATAGGAAATTGCCCCAGCATGAGATCACTAGCAGAAGTAAAAATCCAAGAAGTCTTTGATTAGAGGTCGAGAGACTTACCAGCATTTATCAAACATGACAACAGGTTGTTCTCTGAACGTCAGAAACCCTTGCTGCTCTTCCACAGAAATGAAGGTGTGTGTTTTCAGCAGATGGCTACTGTAAACTACTTACATGAGAATTCAAGACTAAATAGGAGCCTTCAGCCCTGAGTAGGATACTGGGAAAAACAGTTTATCCAAGTCATGGAGCAGAGCAAACCTTCTGTTTGGGGAGCTGTGTTGAGTTTGTTGTGTGCATGTGCGTGCTGGGTGGTGGGAAGCACTGAATGATGTGACTTTTCTGAAAATCTGTGCTTTGGATCATAAGTTTGGAAGATGAAGCAGCTTTGGTAGTTTCAGCCTCAGAAGAGAAAGCAGGCACAGAACAGGGGAAGTGAGGGAATCATGGGAACTCTTCATCCTGTGCGAATTAAAAATGATCCTATGTCAAGCACTTGCACAGAAGGAAAGGGAGCCCAATTTGTTCAGTCAGTTCTGAAATTTCACCAAGGAAAGTGTACTTGATAATGCCTTTTTTTTCCCTACTGACAGCTGTGGGGAAGTATGTGTTATGCTGGTGCTGCAGGGTGACACAGTGTGAGCATAGCTCTAGGGTGCAGCATTGTATATAAACTCAGTGCCTGAATTTGAGAAAAGATTTATCCTTAATGTGGATATCCACTTCAGAAAAGAAAAGAAAAAAATCTTAGCCAAATACTTTTTCAGTGAAAATTCCTATGTCTTGGAAATTATTGTGCATGGAAAGAATTGTAGTATATTACTGAATTTTTATGAGATAAATTCTTGTATTTGTTATGTGCCTTCTGTCTGCATGCAAACTTTTCAGATCTGATGTCAGTGAAGTTTGTTCTGCTTTAAGCTGTTTAGGTGCCTGAATATTACATCAGTTAGGTGGTCTGACAGGTTGTGCATGGGCTTATCAGGCAGCTTGGGCATCTTCATTTGGCTTAGTTCAGCACTGAGATGCTCCAGGAATAGCAGCACTGGACACATTGTGTATTTGATTGGCTGGAGGCTCTTAGAGGAAGCACAGCTGGGGCTTTGGGAACAAGGTAGAACTCTGGGAAGAAAATATCTTAGCAAGATGAAGGTGTTTAAAGAAAAGAGTGGAAATTACTTCTACGGAGTGTGCTCTGACTGAAGCAATGCCCCAAAGCCAAACAAGTATTTGCCAGACAGAGCGGATGTATGTGCTCCAAAAAACCCTCCAGCAACAAGTTGGTTTCCTTAAGAGGGCTCTTCCTTCTAGTGACTCTTTGTCATCCGGATGTAAACAACCCTGAGCCAATGCTGAATCCTGCTCTCATTTTCTCTACAATGACACAATCACTCTGGGAACCAGGGCTGGAATTTGCAGTGCCTGAAGAAGCCCCTCTTCCCTGACAGACTGCTGCCAGTGTGCCCACAATTCACCTCTACCTGAGCTTTCTTGGTGCCATGTGTGCTTGCCCTCCCTTCCCACACCTTTGCTGATCACTGATGATCACTGCGGTGTAGGTATCTTGCTTCCTCACTCTCTGTCCACCTTTCCCTGGGTTGCGATCTCTGGTCTCTATGCATAGAAAATACTGAGTGGTGGCTTATTCAGCAGAAATGGGGTTTAGGAACAGGGTTTGAGAAGAGGAAGCACAACAGCTGTGCATGTTTGACACTGGCTTAAGATCAGGATTGTTTCAGCTCTGGAAAGGGCATGTTTCTAAGGAGGCAAGTTTGTTACCTGGGAAGAGGTCTCAGGGTCTTGAGGATTGTACTAAGAGATGATCCCTGAGCAGTTGCTTTTTCTTAGCCAGCTATGTGAAATTTCCTTTGGATTTGACTCTTTGCTGCCTGCCCTGATGAGTAGTGCTGATTATTCATGAAAGAAGAATTTGGAGTCTATGTCAGACTGTTCTCTCCTAGATCATCTGCTCTAATGAGATATTTCCTCTCATTCTCTGTTCTTCTTCCATTACCTTAATGATACAGAAGATCAGGCTGTAAATTTAAAAATACTAGCATTGGGTTGAGGATGGGAAGTAACAATGTTTTTTTGTTGATCAAATTAATCAAAACTTTTAGGGAATATGTGGCTACCGATTTTGGAACAATATCTGGCCCTACAAACAGGCTTTCCTCTGAATTCCATGAGAAAATTATCTGTGGGCTCTGTGTACCATCCATAACTGGCTGAGGTAGAACAAGTAGGGATTGTGTTACTATGGCTACTGATACTGTCATTGCTTTGTAACAATGGTGATGGTAAAAGAAACAAAAAAACTAAAAAACCCAACAAAAAAACAACAAACCAAGAAAATCTCCAAACAAGTATTTATTGTTGCTCAGCTACCACTGCATATTGCTTATGATGGTCCTTCCAAACTACCTTTTATTAACCAATTGTCTAGTGTACCTAGGACTATTTTAAAATAGAACTTCTGTCTCTAAACGTGATACACATGGTGTCATCTAAAATATTTACATCTGTGTTAGTGTGTGGATCTGTAAAGAAGCCCTGCAATCCACAGCCCTGGCAGCCATAGACCTGTTTTGGCTACCACAGGCACCATTCCCAGCACTGGTGCAGCTGCTAGGAGGCTGCCCATTGCTGGAGCAAGAGTCTCCAGCTGCAGTTCCTGCTGGACAAAGCAAGAGCAAGGAGCTGGTGGGAATGGTGACACCACTTCCCCCAGCTGCAACTGGAAGAACTAGGGAGTGCTCATATTCCTGGTGGGATGTCCACACTGCCTGGGGCCTGCTTCGTGGGGTGTTCCTCTTTGTGCCTTTTAATGCCACACGTAATCCCAGGAAAGCCAGCCATCCATCAATAGGAGAAGCTCTGCCTCTGAAACATGCAAACACTGCCTCCCTGATGTGCTCAGGATGAAGTACCTGCCTGTTCTCTCCTGTGTGAACACCTCTGGGCCAAATTCAGTTGGCAGACAGTCAGTCCTCGAGTATTTTTACTTGTGAACTACACAGCATAGTTTACACTTTGTAGCTTTTTATTGTACCTGTAAAATATGAATGTCAGTTGTTTCAATGATAGCTGTGGCAAGGAGGTGTGAGATAATAAAGCTTTGTACCAAAGTGGGCTTGTGCTGACTGGATTTCAGATACTCATCGCTGCTGTTGGGTGAGGATCCTGGCTGAACTTGAGGGGTCACATTAGCCTGGCTGTCAGGCTGTACTCTTATTATGCTGAGAAATCTGGATGGATTGCTTGATGCAGTCTCCTGAGGAGAGCCTGAAGCCAGCTTCCTGCTGGGATTCCAAAGGGTCTGAGGAAGAAGTGACCTACAGCAGGCAAGGCCTGGGCTGTAGCAGCCCACAATCAGTGCCAAGGGGGCACAGCTGGGAAGCTGGAGCATGAACAGGTGGACAATCCTCTGAAGAACTGGTGAAATAACAGCTTTTGGAGTTGAATTCAATTTCAGTATAAAGAAAAGTTTGAATTTTAAGTGCAAGTTGCATGAAGGAGTCCAAATCTTAGTAATGGTATCCTGGAGAGAAAAAGCCCTGCAGAGACTCTGCTTCACTGTAGGAACTGGGGAGCTAAACAGCTGCTTGGAGTAAAAAATGTGTTGCATTTGCCTGTTGGGAAGAGGAAAACCACCCACCTTACAACAGTGATGTATTTAATGGGGTTTGTTTGTTTGTTTGTTTTAAAGTATGGCAATGTAATGCAGCACTAACAGCTGTAGTGACAAGTATGAATTCCAAAGCCTGGGAAAGACTAACTGTATTTTGTTACCAGTTCAATACTTTTTTAATGGAATGATGCCACCTTGCATCTCAGTATAGCACAAAGAGGAAAAATGGGTTAAAAGTGGCCTTGCCTTGTTTTGAAGCAGCCCCATTATGTGTATGCACCTGTGTAAATTGGAGGTGTGTCATGGGTCATCGGTGGATCAACACCACATGCTGGCTTTGCTGAAGTACAAAAAAAAAAAAAAAAAGAAGCAAGTTATACCTGTAAAGCAAGAAATGGAAAAAACAGGGAATGGAGAGGAACTGGACATTCATGCTTCTCAAGGTGCTGCAGCAACACTCATCCTGATCACGACTGGTTGTGATAGGTAAGTGATGTTACCTCCTTAGCCAGGTAGTGGATTCTGAAGGGAGTTGGGTGGCCTGAGGGATGTAAATGGTTTTTCAGCTGATGTTTCTTGAGGTTGGTATCAATTTCATGTCAGCTGAACTGCTCAAGCAGTGCCTATAGAATTCCCTTGTATTTTCTGTTTAGTAGACAGAAGAGAGCTGCAGAAAAGGATGAGAAGAAGAGGAAAAAAAAAAAGGAAATTAGTTTACTTAATGTAGTCGTATGCTGGAGAAATATATCCATCTAAAAAGACAACTAAGAACCATAGGTGAGGAACCATATCCTTTATGGCTGCTTTTCATACCCTAATACTGAATTTCACACAGAACAAGCTTGGGAAAAGCCTTTTCCAGTGCATAGAGGAAGAGGCTCCCTTAAAGCATGAAATACTTCTTGCCCAATTTTCCATCTTGGACAGTAGTAACAATTAAAATCAAGCTTTTCTTGGCTAGCATGAATCAACAGTGGGCTCGTCTTCCCCTTCTGCAGTCAGCAAGCAGTATTTAATCCCAGGGAATTCGTGTGTTAGCTGGAAATCTGGCATTTTCCCTATGTGCAGAGCAGAGACTGTCCTCTAGAGAGGTAAATTATAGTGTTTTCCAAGGGAAATTGTTTAGGACTAATTCTTACACATAGTAATAGGGATATGTATGTGCTTTAAAACACACTGAGGTCCACATTAAAACAGAAGCCAGGTGACTGATTCATTGCTAAAATTTATGCTATTTCTCGTTTCAGTGGCGTTTCTGGTAAGTGACAGCACTGGCTTCTAAAGTTTCAAAAAGTAGGGAACGCTGGGCTGCGCGGGGTTCGTGGGCAGGGCTGCGCGGTCAGGACAGGTGCGCGGGGTGCACGAGCAGAGCTGCGCGGAGGAGGGGCGGAGCAAGGGCGGAGCGGCGGGAGGCGCAGGGAGCTCGGCGGCCGCCAGGTGGCGCGGGCGCGCCGCGGCCCCGCTGACGGGATGGCTGGGGCTGCCCGCAGCAGCGTGCAGCGGGCCCGGGACTCGGGGCCCGGGATGCTGAGAACGGCAGGGCCTCGGCTCCAAGGGGCGGGAGAGGGTGGGATGCTCCTGAACTTCCGTCCCAGGGTAGCAAGATTTAGGCACGTGCTCGCTCACGCTAAGGCGGAGGGACGGAGTCGTGCCCTCCAGTGCGTGGCTGCAGAGTGGGTGGTTCGCTGTTCCCCTCCCTCCCCGAGCACGCAGGGGAGGCGGGTGGGATGGGAAGGGACAGCGAGGAAACGAGTTTGTCCTCCTCCTGCCAGGGGGAGCTGTGGCGCTGGTGGTTGCTCGGGCTTTGAGGAGATAAATGCAGGCTCTGCCTCCCGGATGCCCGGCCTTGGCGTGTTTGTGTTCGGTGCTGAGGAAGGTGCTGCTGCTCGAATGCCTTTATTCACTGCCTGTTTGCCTTCTGCTTCAGTGTTTCACCTGAAAAAAATTCTGTCCACATATGACTTTGTAGCCTGACATTTTAATTCCTGAGGCAGGGAGGAGGAAGGAAGACACAAAAAAAAGTAACACAACTGTTGCTGCTCTGGAAGCTATTGAAATATAGAACTGCTTTTTGATCTTCAAGAAAAAAAAAAATCTGTGATAAAAATGTTTAATCTTTTAATCTCTTATCTCTTTTGCTTGCAAAATCTAATTTTTTAGAATACAAACGGCTTAGGTTTCTAATGTAAACAAAGGATTGATGTGATTTATATTTAATTATACCCTTTTTAAAATAATGATTAAATTTTACTGCATCTGTAAGTCATGTGGAATAAGAAGGGATTTTAAAAATGTGGAAGTTTAGTGTCCCGTGCCCTGACTCTCAGCCAGTGGCAGACCACCTTATCACATATTCTGTCATTATTACTTCCATCAAAGTTTTATCAGCCACAAACCAGAAAGAGAAAAGTTGGTACTTTGACCATAAAATCTGCTGAGGTGGAAAATATTTGTTTAACTGTCATGTAATGCATGAGTTGAGAAAATGGATGTTATTACTGTAGCTGGGTTACCAATGGTGTCGTGTGAAATGCTGTACTCCTGGCTACCTCTTACAAATCAAGACAATCTATATTATTTCAATCTTTAGAGCAGGAAAACTTGAAACCCTGAAATACAACATGCCATTAATTTTTGGGATGTGCCATCTGAATACACTGTATTTGCACTCTTCCAGGGAATAAGCAGGCCCTAAACACACATTGCTGCCAAGGGGCATTTTACCTGAGTAATGGCTGTAAATTAATCCTATTAGATTGGACTCAAGTTGTGAGAAGTGGAAGTTACCAGTAAGGCCTCCCTCCACTTTTCCACCTTCTCCTGGCTGGAGGGATGATGGGCCTTTCAAACTGGATGTTTTTCTGTGACCTATTGGTGCTTATTTTGAAGGAAACATGTATTAGGGTTTTTTGTTTAATATGTAAGTAGTGTCTAGTGGCTTGACTTCACTATGGCTCACGTCTTGATGTAAGGATGTCTTTTGTGGATCTGTCCTCTGGAACTTAAAATTTTTCATCTGAAGATGCAGAAGTGGGGCACGGGGTCAAAGCTCACAATTTCCTCTTGAAATGAGGGGGGTGATACCCTCTTCAACCTTGCCTTGGTTTTCATATCCAGCTTTTGTGCCCAACTGCTCCATCCTGACAGCAACTGGGGAACAGCACAGTTTCTGTTCCCAGCACTGGTCAGCATCTCCTTGCCCTGAGGAGAGTGGTTTCCCTGTGGAAGGGCCAGCCCTGTTACATCAACTGCTCTCCCAACAGTAGCTGACAGCACTAATCTGCATTACATGGGATTAAACAGGCACGGTAATTAACTTGCATAAGCGCTTTAGCAACTTTTGGCCTTGATTTGCAGCCTGTCCTGTATATGTGGTGCAGGGCCTCTATAGGCCGGGCACAGCATGGGGGGGAAGCTGGGGAGAGGCAAACAAAGCTGAAATTTCAGCTGCCAACAGTGTGCAGGCGACAGGAAGCACACAAGGTGACAATGAAATAGCTGTTGTCATTTTTTCAGGAGTCAAGGTGTGCTGAATATCATACTGGTGTTGAAAAGGCAGGATGGGCACTGGTATCCATAGCTCTCACTGAATCCACACAACTGTGGAAGAAATGGCTCCATTTCTAGTCCTATGTTGTGTTATTCCTATGTGAGAAGTGAATCTGTACCTAGGAATTTACTCCTTCAGTTTTATAGTTTTTATTCATCAGGAATCATACCTTTAACTAATTCTTATTGCTGTGCTTGGGAGATTCTGTTCAAGTGTGCAACCCTAAGCTGAACCAAAATGTAGATATGTCCATAATCTCCACTATCCTTGGGTGCTGGATTCTGCTAAGTGACCAAATGTCTAAAGACTTTAAGGCATCCATCCCAAGAAGTACTACAGAAATAAGTCCAAAGCAATGTGTCTTTTCTCTTCACTCTTAAATATATCTGATGCAGCCAATTCAGATCTGCTTTGAATCAGAGGAACAGCAGGGAAGGCTGAAGTGCATTGGCCTGCAGCAATTTCTCTTTCTTTGAAAACAGATGGTACCAGGGGAAAGGTCTCAAAGTCAGCAGGAAAACTTGAGAATATTTCACTTTCCCACTATACAGTGTGTTATCCTGGGTCTCATGTGTGAAGCTTGTTTCACTTTTGCATGAAATAAAAGTAAGGAGTCACCACCACGTCCGCTGAAATTTGTACACCTTGAGGAAAAAGGGTTTATCCAGTCTGACTCGAAGACCATGTGGGTTTCTTGTTTGTTTGACTTGCAGACTCAGGGTCCTCTTGCAAACCTCTCAGGAATGTGTTTTCAAGACCTTTTTGCCTTTCTGGGTGTTTTGTCTTCAGACATTTCAGAGCAAAGCACTGAAAGTTTTCTCATCACCCAGATAGTCCCACAGCAGTGCAGATGCCTTAGGAACTATTGAGAAATATGTGCTGCTGAAGTAAACAGAACCCTTAGGTATGATGGACCTCAGAGTAGTGTCACAAACCCTGTGGGCATGAAGCACTTCAGACAGGCATTCAGTCTTGAAAACCTGCAGTAATCTTGGGAGAAGTTACTCCCAATGAATAATCAGCTCAAGAGCTGATCATTCATTATTATTAATCACCACTTACATGTGCTGAACAATTTGCCTGAAGCATGTGAAAGCAAATACAAAAGGGAAAATTGTCCTGTCCTTTTAGCCAGGTAACAGTAGGTCTGGCCCAGTAGTCTAAACACGGTCTAGAAGTCAGGACAGTGGGTTGGCAAACAGGGAACAAGTTCACAAAGGACTAACCATTTTGTAATTAACAAATCAGAGTTCATTAACTGATTGCCTTGGAACTGGAAACAGGCTCTCATCCTTTGTAGCTGGGTTAAATTCTATGGCACAGCATGATTACTGCTTCCCAGGTACCTACTGCTGCAAACTGCTGGAAGTTCATAGCCAGACCCTAAATCCTGCTGGCACTCACTGGCAGGTCACAGCCTGTGTCACAGGCTGCTTCCCCGGGGCACCTGGAACCACTTCTAAGAACCAGTCTGTACAAACACTGGTGTACAAAGTAGAAGAGAATAAGGTATTTTAGTGGCTGATTTTGCTTGTCTCTCAAAATCCAGTGCTGAAACCCTGACCCTCACTGCAGGGTGAGCAGTCCTACCTGGAGTATCTTGAGAAGCTCATGCCCATCTGAAGAAAACCACTCATGGGTGTGAAATGCTCTGATTCTTGTCTCAGTCTGGGCATGCTGTCAGTGGAGGTAAAACTAGTAAGTGATATTATCATCAATTTGGACCTTCTTTTCTGAGCACTGAAATTTACTTTCATAAAAGGGAGAGTTTCTAGATTCCTTTTTTAGACAATAATTTTTGTTTTAAAAGCTGGTATAAACTCTGTATATGCTCTTATAAGAGATGGAAAAATTAAATGGACACATTTGCAGTGAATCCATTAGTAAAACACAAAATACAAGAAAATGATCCACACTTGAAAGAACAAAACCAAAAGTATTAGGATAATAACATTAAATGACTTTGAAGTTCAACTGATTGTTTTAGAACTGGAATCCTAAACCCCATGTCTTGTTTCTACAAGAATCTGTTCACTTGATTTTGTTTGATGATAGCCTGGCACTCTAAACCTTTGGGAAAAACATAACTGGTTTGGATACCTGCATGGAAATTACCAGTTCTAAAACTGTTTATCACACTATTTGTCTTAAGTATTTCATGGTGGCAGGTGAATAATAATGATGACCTGCTTTATATTTGTATGGCATTATTACAAATTTTGCTAATATATGTGATGGATCCTTTTCAGTATTGGAAGGATGTTCTTCTAATATTGCTCGACTGTATTGCTGTTTGCTGTCTAGGATTTCACAGTGCAGGATGGTAAGAGCTAGAAAATATAGAGAAGACCATGAAATTGATTCTTTCCCTGTGAAATTGCTAATCACATGCCATTGCAGTTTTTACACAGTTGCTTAAAAAACATCTGATTCTGCTTCCAACGAAGATTCGTATTACAGGAGCCCTGTGACACCTTCTGATATAAATACAATTTCTTTGCTTAAGGCAGAGTGGTATTTGTGAAAGGGCATCCTTTCAGCTGTGTGCTGAGATTTCAGGTGCTCCTCAAAGGCCATGTTGGGTACAATGTCTTCTGCTTCATTCACAATTCCTGTTCAGCTTGCTGCCACTCCTGACCCATCTACGCAACAGGAGGGCTGCTCTGCCCTGTGGTGGTTGAGGAGAGGTCAGGCATGGCCTCCCTAGCTTGGCCTGACTACAAAGGCCTCTGGATTGCCCTTGCCATGGTGGTGTCCCACTGGAGTCACTTGCGGCTCCCATCAGTGGGTGGAGTGGGAATGGGGCTGAGGCACTGACATCAATGGGAAGTGGTCTCAGTGGGCTCTGGAGACTGATTGGCTTTACTTAATCTGGGAGAAGGCAAAACCAGCTGTCATTTGGCAGTGCAGAAGGACAGCTGTGCTTTTAATCACTTGCATTAAAAATATATATGAAAATTAATTGGCAAATAGTGTACAACTGTCCCCAGTCGTGGTTCCTGGGCTCCACTGTGGCCACCTGCTGGCTTGTCCCCTATCTAGCCCTGGCTGCAGAGGAGGATTTGATTCCTTCTCTTCCTTACAGTTTTAAGCTATACCCTTGATTGCACATAACAACTGCACTCTTGGCCACTGTCCAGAGTTGTAACCTTGTTGCCAGAATTTATTAAAAAAGCCCCAGCCGGCCCTTTGTATCACTTAATCTTTTCTCTGATCATGAACAGTACAGAGGTACCTTTGTAATGCACCAGCACTGACATTTGATGTAATGCCAGTGCTGCTATGGGCTTTCATTATTACTTGGGATAACCTTCAATTTAATTTTCAACAGGAAAAATAGCTTTCTATTATGTGTTCACTGGCACAATATATTTGAATTTATCAGGTATTGAAATAAGCAGTATTGTTAAAAAAACAGTCTCAGCTTAGGTACAACATGATTTCTCTATAGCATAGTCAGCTAAATCTCCTATTCTAATAATTTATAAACATTTGAAATACAAAGAATTAGAACATGATGCCCAGGTCCTGTTAATGTTTGAAAAAGGATGTGTAGCCACCCCTGATTTTGGATTAGGGGATTGCAGCAAAGGAGCTACAATGGACGGGAGATGTAAAAACTTAATGAGTAAATAAGTAGTTCTACATGCATGTTTGTGCATGTATATAATAAAATCACAGAACTTTCTGTAACTGGTTTCCACTCTGTAGTGGTTTGGTCTAAAATACTCATTACTGTTTATCTTCTGTGAGATAAGAATTAGGAGAAATGCAAAGCAGGCACCAACTTGAATGAATATAAAGAAGTTTATTAACAGACCTAAAAGAAGAAAAGAAAAAAAAAATATACCACCTTCAGAACTCTCCTCCTCCCCCCACCTTCCTCCCTTCTCCCACTGACAATGTAAAGACAACCCTTAAGATGTTCAGTCTGTTTACCACTTCCATAATAACCTTGTTCAGTCCATTTAGAAAGAGAAGTCTCTTCTTGCTCGTGCTATGAAAACAGTATCACACCGAGACAGCCACCCACTTCCAAATATTGTTCAGTCCATTTAGGAAGAGGAGTCTCTCTGCTTGTGATGTGAGTCCCTTCCCCCGACTTGCAGCTTTTCCCGCAACTGCTTTCAAGGGTCCACTCTTGAAAGTTTTTTGGGGTACAATTTTAAGGTTGAGCTGTTCAGACACAAAGAAACAGAGGCCCTTCTCCTTCCCTGGGAGCAAAGGGTCTTCCTCATCTTCATCATTAGAACTATCTCTGGGAGCATCTCTAGGAATTGAGGTTTTTCTCCTTTCCTCTTTGGAGCAAAAGTCCTCATCTGGTTCATCTGGTTCATCTCTCTCTGTCCAAACTTCTCATGAAATTACAGCTGCGGCAGCATCTGCCTATTGCTTACGAGTTGAACACTCCACCCCCCATATCTTCATGAAATTACAACAGGATACTCTGATATATCATAGCTTCACAACAGAATTTCAGCTTTAAGCATCTCCTCTCTCTCTTCCCTCAGGTTTTCAGCTCTTCACAGCAATAAAAGGGTTAATCTCACCTCGGCCTTGCAGCTGGAATGTGGCTTATCGCAGTTGGTCACCTGGCCTCTGCCGGACAGAGGTGCCGCTTTGCTGAATCTCGGCCGCAGTGGAGGGGGTGGTTCCGAGCCGCTCCGGCTGCCCACAGCAAGGCAGTGGGGGGGGGTTCCATGGCTGGAACAGGCCCATGGCTCCAGGCTGGCCGTGGCCCGGCCCGGCCTGGCTGGGCCCACTGGCCCCCGCACGGGGCCCGCAGCCACCTGTGCCAGCGCCGGAAACGAGAGAGAGCTTGGGGGGGGGAGTTTTTCTGTTCTTAAATGTGTATCACAGAGGCGGTCACAACTTTAAGTGGCTTAAAGAATTGTCCATATTCAAACTGGCCAGCTGATAGGTTCTATCAGGTCCCAGAGGAAGCTGTAAGCACCCCTTAGCAAGGACATCCCTTCCGGGACTATGCTTGCTAACCTATGACGCACTCCTAATAGCTCTTAGAAATTCTGAATGACGGCTTTTCATATCTTGGGTTCTCTTAATTATCTCATGAAGCACTTAAGTCTAACTTACTGGAGTATAAAGCAGTCTGAGGGCTGTGATTGCTCTACAATAGCTCAGATCAAATTAATACTGAAGGCAAGGTTTTTATTTATAAGTGTGCCTTAGTTCCATCAGCACTCTCACCATCAGTCCCAGGCTTGTTCCATCTTTTTACATGAAGTGCATATCTGGATTCTCAAAACTATTACACTTAGTACAGCAATATTGATGACATTAAGGGGAACACTTCAGAATTTATATATACACAAAATTCACCTGAATTTCTGTTCTGCTTGGATACCTCAAACATTTCCTGATTGATCAGTAATTTCAAACAATCTTTGCGACAGTGTAAACAGGCACAAAGAACTAGAGAGGGTCTGACAGAGGTTTTCTGATTTTAAGTTTGAAGAGCACAAATCTAAAATCTGACTTCACAGCTGAAGCCCATGTGTAGTTAGGTGACCTAATGCCATGATTTCAGCTGGTTTCAAATTATTTCCCTCGACTAAAAGCAAGTGAAAGAGGACTGAACAAATTAATTCAGTGTGACTGATTTGTGGCTTTAATTACATATGATGTAAGGCAATACCAGTCTTGGGCTGTGGCAGCAGGTTGCTGGTATTCTCACTGCTCACCTGCTGCTCATGCCTCTCCCCCAACGAGGAAACTCCCTTCTGTTTATTCCCTGAGCTGAATCATTTCAGAAATCTGGCTGGGAAGGCAGCCATAGCCAGAGGAGCTGAGAGGGCTGACTAGGGCTGAGGGCACAGCAGCTGAGCAGGGTCTCTGGGAACCTCCTCACTGGAGGAGAAGCTTGGTGGAGCTGCAGCCTCAGATGTGGGCCAGGAATGCTGTGAGGACGCTGAAGAGCAACATCATGGATTTCAATAAGACTCGAGAGCCACCTCTGGATCTGCACCCACCTGAACTCCAGAGGTATTTGGATATAGAGTGAAGTCTTCATCCAACAGATGGCGTATTGGTTTTGCCCGCCTGGTTTTTGGTAGCAGGGGGGCCACAGAGGGGACTCCTGTGAGGAGCTCCTGTATGTTTCCACCATATCCAGCAGAGCCAATCTCTGATGGCTCTGAAGATGGACATGCTGCTGGCCAAAACTGGGCCAGTGAGAGAGGTTGGTAATACCTCTGTGATGACATATTTAAGAAGAAAATAAAAATAAAGTCACACACAGTTTTGGCTTCTAGTCAGAGAAGAGGAGGAGGTGAGAACATGTGAGGGAAACAACATGGAGACACCAACGTCAGTGAAGAAGGAGGGGGAGGAGGTGCCCCAGGCGCCGGAGCCGAGAATCCTCTGCAGACCATGGTGCAGCAGCTGTGCCCCTGCAGCCCATGGGGATCCACGCGGGATGCAGAGATCCACCCGCAGCCCGTGGGGGAGGTGCCCGTGCTGGGGCAGGTGGATGCCTGGAGGAGGCTGTGATCCAGTGGCAGACCCGCTGGAGAGAGAGGGCCCTGCTTCCAGGCTGGAGCAGCCTGACCTTGGAGGACTGCACCCCGTAGAAAAAGAGACCCACGGCGCAGCAGTTTGGGAGGGCTGTGTGCCCATGGGAGGGGCTCAGGCTGCAGCAGGGGTGGTGTGACTGCTGCTCCTGAGAGTGGACCCACGCCAGGGAAGTTCACAGAGAACTGTCTCCCGTGGGAGAGACCCCACGGCCTCACAGGGGAAGGACTCCTTTCCCAGAGCAGCTAAAGAGAATCTTGGTGATGAACTGACCAAACCCCCAGGCCCTGTCTCCCTGCGCTGTCGGTGGGAAGGAGGGAGGGGCTGGAGGGTGGAAGGTGTTTTAAGGGCTTATTTTACTTCTCATTATCCTCCTCTGATTCTGTTAGCAATAGATTCACTTTGTAACTTCAAGTTAAGCCTGTTTTGCCCTTAAAGTGTTTTCTCCCAGTCCTTATCTCAACTAATGAAGCCTTTGTTAATTTTTTTTCCTTTGAATTAATTTTAATAAAGAAGACTCAACAGCAATTGTTATGAAGGGCACTTGTGGAAGGTTTCTGAAGCGTTCAGCTGCTGTGCACGCACTTCATGGAGGAGTTCAGGACAGCTCAGCTACTCAGAGCCTGCCCAGGGCAATGGCTTAGTTCTGCTGCACCGAGGTTCTCTGGGCATCACCCCCAGCCAGCAGCAGCAGCACCACGTTGGAATCCAGCAGGGATGTTGCTGCCCCGGGAACGAGCAGGCACTGGCTGAGGCAGAAAGCTGCATTCCCCACAATCAGCTCAATCCCTGACTCCAGCAGCTTCAGCAGCACTTGGAACCTTTTATCCCACTTCACCAGTTCTTCCTGAGCTTGCCTGCTGCTTTTGGTGCAGATGGAAAGGGTCTTTATGGCACAGCTGGATGTGAGCTGCCCCACAGCTTTCAAGAATTTGAGCATTTTCTTCAGCACTCCTCCTTTCACTACTTCCTCCACTGCTGAGGGAGATGCTGGCACCATGGTAGAGGCCACAACTGGCTGGCTGGAAACGTACCCAGTAAAGCATGCTACTGCCAAGAACATGATTTCAGGTATCGAAAGGTACATTTTGTGGTGACATGGATCCCCAGATAGAATTGAGTCAGACAGCGGGACTCATTTTCAAAATAATCTTTTAAACTCCTGGGCAAAGAGGCATGGCATTAAGTGGATATATCACATTCCCTATCATCCACAGGCCTCTAGGAAGATTAAAAGATATAATGGACTGCTGAAAAGTATGTTAAGGGCATTAGGTAATGGGACATGGAAGCCCTGTGATGCGAACTTGGCAGAAGCCACTTGACTAGTCAATACTAGGGGATCTGCTAACTGCCCTGGTCCCACCCAAACTAAGCCCTTAGACACTGTGGAAGGAGACAAGGTCCCTGCATTACACACAGGGAAGTGACTGGGGAAGTCAGTGTGGATTTCTTCCCCCATGGGAAAAAGCAAACCCATTCGTGGGATTGTCTTTGCCCAAGGACCTGGGTGTACCTAGTGGGTGATGTGGGAGGATGGGGAGACCCGGTGCATGCCTCAAGAAGATTTAACCTTGAGGTAAGAATAACCTATAATGTTGTGTGTTACAGGAGGTAAAGTAGCAGGAGGGACATGAGTTATCAAAGAATGAATTTTGGCAAGGAGCAAAAAGAAGGTGATGATGAACAGGGACAGTGTCGGTGCCCAACTGTCAACCATCAAGTATACTATTTCTCCTGTCCTGACCCCACATCCTGCTGGAATGGAGACCACATGCAGGAATGTGAAAGGACAGGTGATAGTACTTAATAAAATGTATGTTTGGCATAGAGATGGCTTGAGGATTCTAGTAATGAGAGTATATAGATTATATGGGTTCCAAGCACAACGCAAATGGTATGGAATAAGGGATGGAGAATGTTTTGGGTCTGACCGAGGTAAAGTTCACAGCATTTACAGTGCTGTGCTTTGCATTGGTAGCTGGAAGGGTGTTGATAAGAGAGCAGTGTTTTGGCTACTGCCAAGCAGTGCTGTCCCTCTAACACTCCTTCCCCCACCAAAGGGGATGGGTGTGGGCAAGAACCTGGGAGGGGACACAGCCAGGCCAGCTGACCCAAATTAGCCAAAGGGATAGTCCATACCATGTGACATCAGTTCAGATATATCAGCTAAGGGAGAGAGGAGGAAGTGGGGGTATTTGTGAGTTTTTGATGTTTGCTTTCTGGAGGAACTGTTATGCATGCTGAAGCCCTGCTTGCTGGGAAGTGTCTGAACATCGCTGTTAATAGGAAGTAGAGACTGATTTTTTTTTTCTCTTTAGCTTTTGCACATGCAGATCTCTGCTTATTCCTTTCTTTTACTGTAATAAAACTGCCTTATCTCACCCTGCTGGTTGTGCTCTATCTTATTCTCTCCCCTGTCCCAGTGGGAAAGAGAGTGATAGAGTGACTTAGTGGGCACCTGGCACCCAGCCAGGGTCAACCCACTACAGATGGTAACAGAAATTCTCTGACTTGTAGAGGAAGGGGGTTTACTCATGCTGGTTTTAATGCAGCAGTGGGAAAAGGGGGATCTGGCTTCACTCTGGAGCTGGCCATTGCTGCCCAGATGAATCTCTAATGTCTGTCAGGGGCCCTGGCTGATGCTTAGTCCTATATGCTGGAAACCCAGCAAGAGGTTTCCTGAGCTAGGTCTGGAAACCATAAAGGTGTTGGGATTGGGTTGTTAGTAAATACAATATATCTTTTTGTTTTGGTATGCAAGTATTTTTATTTAATGGGCAATAATATTGCATGGGGACCTAGCAATTAATTAAAAAACCCCAACCTCATAAAACAGTTTAACAGAAAAAAGTCCCATAGATGTGTTAAGAGCATTTTTGTTTTGTTTTCCTTTTTGCAAGGTCTTTGTTTCTAAGACCTTGTCTGCAGCGGACTTTTAGTCTCTGCTTGGATTGTAGCAGTGATGCAAACTGCTGGTGCAGATGTGCTGCCACTAAATACACAATGGCTGGAGCAGCAAATACACACTGCAAATGCAGAGTATGGAGGGAAGAAGGGAAAGGAGTGTGCATGGGCAGGCTGTGAAGTGTAGAGTCCAGTGGTAGTTTCTGGTGGTGCATTTGTTTAATTTTGCTCAGGAGGTGAGTAAGAGAGAAGACAACAACTACCACCAGAAAGCATGGTGGTGCCAGGCAGGCAGTACAAGAAATGGTGCAGTCACCTGCCCTCCCACAGGCAGGGATGTCAGGCACTGGCATGCAGGGGAGTGTCTGAAGTGAGGTTGCTGTGCCTCTGCTGAAGCAAACAGGTACATAGGGCCTGTCAGCCTCCCAGGTATTTACCCACATACCTCCGGCCAGTCTGTGGATTCTTCAGTTCAGCAGCAGCCAACACCCACTGAAGCCAACAGCAGCCTGCCTCAAGTGAGAGGGATGTGATTTTGCTTTTCAGTTACCAGGTATTACATCTAATTGAACCTGCTGCAGGGGAGAAAGGCTGATCTTAAGCTGATAATTCCTTGTTTAGATGTGACTTAAAATAACTGGCTTTGGGGAGCAGGAGTGCCTCCACTGATACCAGTGAGAATTGTCATCCTGCCAACACTGGCTGCAGGTCCCAGAACTACCACTGCCAATGACATCAAAGGCCCACTGTCCTGTGTTCCTCATCACCCACTGAAGGACTGACTGAAAATCAAGAGCAAGAGCTGCTCAGGGCCACCAAGGCCTGAAGAAGCTGGCTCAGTTTTAACTCCCCTCCCTGTCTTATTTGAGCAGAAGCTGTCAGCCACCTCATAGCCGGGCTAAGGGGCCTGGAATGCAGCTGGTGAGAGGTGATCACCAAACCTGTCATGTAGAGAGGCTGTTACCACAAGTAGTGCTGACAAAACCGGATACACATGCATGAACTTCCCATTTTTTTTTATATATATCTGGCTTTGTGTGAATAACTTGTCAGTTCAGGACATCCATAACTAGCTCATACTGCCAAACTTTGAAATTTTAGCTCATGATGGAAAAATAAAGGCACGCAGTGGGAGGTGTCACTAAAAGCAAGTGATGAATCCTGGCACCATCAGCATTTTGGATGATGTGAGCACATTTCCATGCACTCAAGAGCCAGTGATCTGTATCCTTATTACTCATTATCACGTATCTAACCATAACTATGTTTTCTGTTACATGGTAGCAGAAGTATGCATGTTGTTTTTCAAGTATGAAAAGGCCTTTTCCTTGTGACTGGAGTCCCATATGCTAATTTGCCAGCTGCTAGACTTTGATCCTAGTCTAGCACAACTGCTGTGAGATCAAGGGCTGTGTTCCACTTACCACAACAAGCACTGGGGACAATGGAGAGCAAGGGTTACAGCTGAGTTGTGTGATGTTGTGAGTTACATGCTGGCAACAGCCTGCTCCAGATAAAATTGTATTTGATGTCTACAGCTCTTGCAGAAAGGGAAAAATCAGAACTTTCAGGGGATCCAAATATTTAATTCAACAGAACTACCTGTGTTTTGGCCTGCCTTTCCCCAGTGCCAGCTCTGTTGAGCTCTTGTTGAAATACGATATCTTCTTGAAATACCAGTGGCAGTTCTTCTGCCTGCATTTCCAGCTGGCCACAGCTGGGCTGCCCTGCAGCTGGCACCTCAAACATGACTTTTTTGGGACTTAGGTTAGCCAATCCCTTATATATAGCCATAGCATATATATATATATATCTCCTAAACCAAGGACTCGGTTCTGTAGGCAACAAGTGTCTCTTGAAAGCCCCACTGCAAGCCTCAATCTAAAAAAAGAAAATGAAAAAACACCTTTACTTGCATTACAGAAAACTAAAAAAATGTTAATAGCAGATATAAGATTTATCCTTCTGGATTCAAAGACTGTCATGACTTCAGGCTTTGTTTATAGAAACTGATGTCTTATTTGCTGGGATTTTTTAAGGTGAAGATGAGTTTTTCTTTTGTACTTGTCTCTGGCAAACAAAACATAGGAAAACCGCGGGCTTCCACAAGACTGACTGTGAGGGCTAGAAGAACTTCAGGAGTGGTGTTTTCAGGAGGTTGGGAGATCATTTGATTCCTTAGAATTGAGAGTGGCTGTTTAGTATTCCTCTAGGCAAAAGACATTATTAAATATAATATCAAATTATTAAATAAGGGTGATGGGGTGTATACTTGTTCCCCACTGCATGATTGTGTTTGCAGAAAAGGACCAATGAATTTCTAAAATCAAACTGCAAGCTGGATTTTTTCCTCACTTAAAAAATAACTGCTCCTTTCATGGTGTAATGACCATGATGTTGATTGTTACCTTCAGTACTGGGTACTGAGGAAGGGATGGATGGAGTAATAAAAAAGTATAAAAGGCTTCATGAATTAGTGTTGCAAGCCGCTAAGTATAGAAATAAAAATGGATCAGTTAAACATCTTTTTTCCAGGAGTTTTGTCCTTTCAGATAGTCAGAGGAAACTTAATATTGCTATAAAATCTGGGATCTCTTGCACTAGTCAAATAAGGAAGTAGTAAGGAGAGTTGAAAGCATTTTAAAGTAAGTTTCTTAATAAATATTAATGTTCTTAATGGTTTGTATAATGTTTTGTTTGCCTCAGATGGAACAAAGCAAATAACACCTTCTTCTAGCTGATCCTATCCTGAAGGTATCGAGATTTCACACATTGATTTGTTATTCCACAGTATACTTTCAGTAGCAACATCCATTATTCACCACCACCTTTATATCACAGTAATTACAGTGTCAGCTGATTAGTCTATTTGTCTATTGCAGACTTAATAACTTGAAAAAATTGTGCTCTAATGTATTCTAAGAATACTGGGCACTAAACCAGCCCTATAGTTTCCAGACATTTCTAACACATCCACATACCTCAAAACTATTGCTTTATTTTTTAACATAAGAGATGAAATAGAACTTTAAGTGTGTAATGACTCAATGTTTATCAGGCCTGAGATTTTGCATCCATGCATCTTTGCAAATAACTCACAAGACTTTTATCTAGGTCTCCAGAAAACATCATTAATTTCTGCTTGTTTACGTAAGAAGCAATTACTGCCAAACCCTTCCCTGGTGAACAGCAATACCTTGCTTCAAGCAAAAACAATGCTGCTGCTGTGTTAACATCCTATTCTGGAAGAAAAGGGAGCTGACTCAGTGCATGCAGTCGAGCCCTCAGAGCTCTCTTACAGGAGCAAAACAGGTTATGTGAGAATATGACCTTGGTGAGCTGTGCTAATGACTGTGATTTAGAATTCCAAGCTTTTGTCTCAAGTAGAGAATTAGATGAGACAAAATGCCTTTAAAACAACCCAAATAGCACTAAGCAAAGTGCAGATACAATTTAAAAATTTACAGTGAGTAACTGGGTGATCTCCAGATAAAGTATGCTCAGTTTTTCCCAAGCTGGGATGTGTGGGAGCTTACTGTACTAAACCCACAGAATATGTGGTATTCAAGGAGGTCCCTTGAATACCTGTGCTGTGGTGGTGCTGGCTGACAGCACAGGAACAAAATGCTCCTTGTCCACTCCCACTGTGGAGCATACTGGCCCAGTAACTTAACTGACTGGCAAAGACCAGCCCCAAATGTATTTTGTGAGTGATTTGTAGTTTGTGAGGATAAATTCATGTTCACTGTCTTCCTGCCAAAGGTAACAGCTAAATAGATTGGGGTTAGAACTTCTTGGCATGGGCTGTCTCCAGAAAGGTCATGCATCAGCATTCAGGAGCAAATGCTGCTTGAGCTCAAACTGGACCACCATTCAGAATATAAGATTTCTTTGAATTGTGGTGTTCTCCTGTGAATGTAGCCAAGTTTCTGTTTCCTATGTGAAAGATTTGGGAGATATCCCTTAAAAAACATTCACAGCACATACAAAGCATTTGTTGTTTCCAATTTTTACACCCATTGCATATATTCTACTTTCATTTCTTGGAAATGCTCATATCTTTGAAATATTAGAGGAGTGATGAGGTACAGAATGCAGTGTCTTGAGGAACACACATATGTTCCATTAGCTGAGAAGTGAATATTTTGGAGCGATGCAGATCATGGTCTGTGTGTTGTTAAGCAAGCGTGGTTGTAGTCTTCCTCACGCATAAACCGTCTTCCTTAATCTTAATCCTTCTAAGACCTTTCCTGTGTCAGGTGAGGACGAATGCTCCATGTGCTCCCAGCTATTACTGGCCTAGTTTCCCTAAAGCCAGACCACCCTATATCTGAACTCAGAGTTGTATCACTTTAATCATCAAAGAGATCACACTGTCTTCACTTACTTATGCCTTCATAGATTTACTTCAGAATAATGCCAAGGTGTAGGAGGATTATAAAATCATACGTTCATTATTGCACCTTCAGCTCTGAAATCCTGAATGAGACCTTACTCTTAAATCCTCCTGCCTTTATCCTACGCATAGTCTCTTTTTATTTTCTGTGTATTTTCTGATTGTACTTGTTACTGCAAGTTCTCAGTTCTATATGTTTCCTAATGTTTTCTAATATGTTTTTTAATATGTTTTCATGGTATAGAATGGAATGTTACTGTATGTAAGTATATTTGTATTTAATTTAGAATTTTTTTTAAATCAGTGATCTCTTTCTCTAGTGCTGCAGTGGGATAGCCTTAAAATATATTGAATTTTGCAAGTACTATTTTTGAATTATTGAATTTCACAATTACTTCATTTAACATACAATTATTTTCTTAGGCATATAAACCCCATCTGCTAGAGAAGTTCTGTTTCATAGTGTGTTGTTCCTGATACCAGATTTTGAATCACTGAGGAATTGCTATGAAGCAAAGGGGTATGTCCATCAGTCAAAACTTAAATCAGCCTCCTCTTATTGCTGAGGAGTGATTTGGAGAGTGAGGGCTCCCTTAAGCAGTAGGTTGTGCGGACTGTCTGGTGCAATCACAAGGAACACTGTAAATGTAAAATTGAGCAGATCTGACATTCAGCTCAGCATTTCCCAGAAGAACCCATGGACGTGTAAGCCCCTGAATAATCCCTGTTTTGACACATGTACAAATGTTTTAATGAGGCTTTAAGGAAATAATTCACTTTTTTCTCCATTCTGCTTGGCACATGCTACTCCACTCCTGCGTAGCTGCAGTGTCTCCAAAGTGCTCTGCAGAAGGGTGATGGACAAACGGCACTAAATAGAACAAGCCCCAAAGCACTGCCTTGCAGGGACCAAGCAGTAGACAGCCTGGCACTGACCAGCTCAGCCTGCCAAATCAGACACCCCTGCTAATAGCCCTGATTTCTTGAAGAATTCCCTAGCTAAGCTTACTGAAATTGGGATGGTACTATACTGCAAAGGAAATCCAAGTGTGTTCAATGAACTTAAGTTTTGCAGACGAAATTTCACGTGACTGATTTGTTATGCCAAAGTGAAATGAGATGCAACTATTAGGATGCAGGCAACCCCAAATTCAAAATCAGTTTTATGTATGAATCATAATGCAGTTTGAATAGTCATTCCCTGAGTGCACTAACAGCACCTTGGAGTCTGTGAGTCACAAAACATTAACACTTGTTTTTTACATAACAGACCCGGGACTTATTGCAATATCTTTCTTTTTAAAGTGTATACTCTAGTTTTGGCTTTTACACACCCCGGCTGTGAGGGGAAGTTCCACCACGAATGTGGTTTGCACAGAAGACAGGATAAATGGAGGATGTTTTCCCAGAATGTGTCTTGGGTACATTTGGGCACCCACCTAAGCCGTGGCATTTCTCAAGCTGCCAAAGATGTGGTAGTTTGCCTCAATTTTCTCAAATAACCCCAAACATCCCATCTGTACAAGAACCCAAATTTAAGCTTCTATTTTAGAAACCCTTGGCCACATTTGTTTTCTGGTTGAAGCCTTAGACAGCAAAACGTTTTTGTTTTATGAAAACACTGCACAGTAGTTGACTAAACAAAACCCATTGAATAAAAGCAAACTATTCGAAGTCTTTGCAGCCTTCACCTGGTAGAGCAGGAAAGCACTTGGATTGTTTTAGCCACTCACTGTCATGTTACAGGGTTTATAATTTGCCATCTCTATCTGTAACAGTACTTGTTTACCATGTTTATTTATTCAGAATTGAAGAAGAAAGCAAGTCTGTCTTGAGAAGGGGCCTTTCTCCATCCTTCTCAAATATCAGGTGCACACAGGGTAATCCAGCAAACCTGGTGAGTCTTACTAGGGTGGTCTAAAAAGCAAAAGGGCTCTGTGCTAGTGCTGCTTGAATGAAGAAACACTCTTAAACCTGTGCTGCACCAAGGTGGGAGGGGTGTTGGTGGGCTGGGCTGCAGCATGCCCAGCACATCCATGCCCATGGAGCAACACCTGGGAACACGGCAAGCTATGGGCGAGCCCAGTCTGGGCAGCTGCTGGGGTACAGTGTGGAAGGCTCAGACATGGACTTAGGCCTGGGCTTGGATGTTTTTAAGGTCTATTTGATGATTAAATTGTATTGTGAGATTCCCAGGATACCACTGTCTTTGGAGCCCATAGGGATGAACGTTTTTCTGCAGGTTTGAGACACCATTCATTGTTTGATCATTTGATTCCTCTTGGCTGCCTTTGACACTTCAGCTCCACTGTAACGTTTCACTGGCCTAGAAAACAACAGGCAGCTTTTGAGCAAGAAAGTTCAGGAGCAGAAATAAATTCTATTTTTAATCCTTCCTCTGATTTTCCATGGGTGACACAGTTTCTCATGGCATGGCAGTTCCAGGGTGTGGCAGTGTTGCCGAGTGTGCCTTGCAGCTTGTTTTACAGATTTAACCTGTTTATATGCTTTCCCCTAATTAGAAATTTCAGGTTTGAGGAGTTATCCTGCTATTAATACCTGAATGACACTGATTTATCGCTGCAGGTTGGCAACAGATCTGTAGGATGAGAAAATACAAGCTTGGAATTTAAAGAAGTACTTTAAGCATTAACAAAGCTGAGCCTGTGTCAAGTGGTGATAAATTTTCCACTATACCCTTGATCACCTTATTATTAATGTCATCAATCTCTCTGTGAAAAGTGGCTCTGGGCATGCCCATATGACCAAGTGTTCTACTAAATAATTAATCATTGGGGCATGTTGCCAGAGTTTGCTGTTTTCCAATTTAATCTTAGCAACTTACTCATTTGTTTCTTTATTTGGATACAGAAAGCTTCACAGATAAAAATGAGTCAAATGTACTGATATGTACATGAGGACTATTTAGCATTGAAACCTCATGTTGCTTGCTCTAGAAATGTTTTTCCATCTTTTGAAGCAACACCCCAAAATTAACAGCTGTGAGAATGATCACTTCAGGAACACAAGCTGTTTCTGCTGCCAGAACCTGCATCCCAACTGGCTCTCCCTGCCCCTTCAGTAGTAGCTCAGCCCTCTCTATGCTTAAAAGGGCATTCAAAATGCCACACTAGCAGGATATCTTTAGAAATAAATTATTACAATGTCAGTTTGATTGTTTAATTAAAAATGACCATGAATATGAATCCCTTTGTTGAACAGGTTATTGTCTGTAGCTAAAACAAAATAATTCTAAGCAAACCATTTAAAAATGTTATCTTCTCTTTAGTTACAATTAATTTAATTTAGACTAACACTGTATTAACTTGTAGCATTCAATTATTTAATGAGTCATGAAGAAAGTTTTCTAATTATAGAGTCATTCATTTTTCACAGGTTTGAAGGTGTACAATGAAATATATTCTGTTGAGACCATGAGCCTTTGTCAAGCCCTTAATGGTCTCTGTTATTTCACATAAGTCAATTTGATTTTAGTTTAAACATATATACTGTCCTGTACTCCTTAATTTTGTGTCCCTCCAAGGATTTTTAGTTGCAAGCTCTCACATCTGTTATATCTGTGACACTGTTGGGTGTCACACCCTCTAGCTTCTTCCCAAGAATCAGTGGGCAGCAGCCTGTTCATGAAAGAGTAACGCCAACCTTTCACACATATTTACCCATTCATAGACTCTCCTCTTTCAGTGTGGCTCGTGGTTTTGTTTTTATTAATTCCTCCTGGATATTAGCTATAATTGGCCAAATATAACATTGGCTTGCTGTTCTCTTTCCTGATGAGTCAGTTGACTGTACTTCCAAATCAGTATTTTCATAAGATCACTTGCAATCTTCCCTACTATTTACTGCTTGCTATTCATCCTCCATTGCTGAATAAAACATATGGCAGTGTTTTTTTTCCTCTTGACTGAATGCCTGAAACTTTTTTAAAGGGAAAGTGAGAATAGTTAATGAGCTTCTCCTTCTGCAAATAAAAAAGAACCAAGCCAAACAAGTATTTGTGAATATTAGGAACAGCCATGAATGTTTTCCCAGATACTCCTTCCCTTCCTGAATGCTCTAGGGTGACACAACTACTTCTTTCCTGCCTTTAAGTGTGCTGTTGTGCCTTTTAAATGAAAATATAAAGAAGCTACTATTTCAATTTCCTATCATTATGCATAACTTGTGTAGGAAAGGCCACTGTCCCCCGCAGGCACTAGTGCAGTGTCTTGTGCAGGTTAAATTTCCAAATATAAACATGTTATCCATAATTTTATTGATGACTCTTACATGTACCATCTATCCCCAAATTCTTTGGTTTGTCCATGGGATACTGAGCATAGACTCGTGCAGCATAAGTGCTAAAGTGACACATGACACCAGTATCTTCCAAAGGCCTCCTCTGTAAAATCTACATTTAAGCAAAAGGTGTGGTAATATCCCTAATATCATGAAAAGCTTTACTTCTGCTGGATGTAAACATAAGGAATCTGTGAAGAACCTCATGAAAATACTGCATACATGTAGGAATCTTTAAATCTGCATGTTGTTGTTTGTGTATATATGTATACTTTCTTAAGCCTTAGGTGTCTGTAAAGTTGAAGTTGCTTTATCACTGTTGGCTGCAGTTGATGTTTCACTTCTGATGCTGAGCTGAATTAGGAGCCATCAGCTCCTCATTTACCCTGAGGACTGTCAGGGATACAGCCAATAGCTGTGTCTATTTGGAATATAATTATAATATAAAAATATATTCCATATATTTATATATTTATAAATATATAATATAAAAATAGCCAGTTACACAGTTAGTGTTTGGATTTCAAATGACTGAAAAGTTCAGGCAAACTTAAATTGATACACCCTGTAATAAAGGTGAGACTGAAATACAAAGTTTACAACAAACCTGTATTTGAAATTAAAAGTTTCTTTGAAATCTCCTTCTCATAAAACTTGATAGTATTCAGATCTAGCAGTTTAATAAGGATCACATTTAATCCCAAGTTACGGATTCCAAGCATTTCTCAAAGTGAGGATTTTGTCAAGGTGTTTTATGGCTCAGTTGCTGGTGATTACCCAGAAGTAAATACGAGGAGAACGTCCAACATGAGATCTGATGCTGAGCAGATCAGCTCTGTGCTGTCCAGTGCTTTATCTCCCATCTTTCTTTACATCAAATCACTTTTGTAGTTTTATCCTGAACCTTTCTTGCCTTGAAAGAAATGTGAAAGATGGTGTAATACAAATCAAGGATTCCTTTCCCTGTACTAATGTTCACAACATATTTATTAACTTTACTCTGTCTCTACCAACATAAGTAAAACTTTTGGCAGACAACCCCTGAATTCCCTTCTGTTGCACAAATACCTGCATTTTCCATCTTTGAAAAATGAGTTTCTTCTCCTTCCTGCTTATCCTTTTTCACTTTTTTTCCAGTCTGTGTGCAACTGTTTTAAATATGCCTCCAAGTGCTACCCATAATTCAGGTAGCATCCCATTTGCTCAAGCAGCTGATGACCTTTATAGCTCAGATAACTCCTATGGATAATGTTTTCCTGCTTTTCAGAACAGTCAGCAGCCATCTCCTGTGTTCCAGTTCTAAACACTCAGAAGTGTTTTTTCCAGTAACTGAGGTGACTGACTTAGTTGGTCTTTGGATTAGAAGTATATACCCTGTTAATCTGCTCTTAGTGAGTACATTCCCATTCCCTGCCATTCAAGTAACTCTGCAGATGACTGGAGATGCAAACAGTGCTTCTTCCTCTGAATCGTGTCCGTGAGGGGAAGGAGGAAGGGCTGCAGGTGGGACACAGCCATGGGCGGTGGCAGCTGCACAGCTTATAAATGGCTCAAAGTACTAACTGCTGATGATCTGTAGATGCATCAGTGTCCAGGCTCCTGCCCTCAGCTCTGCAATCCTGCTTTCCTCTTTCCATGTGCTGTGTCCTCAGACCCCCTGGGCTGTTCAGCCCAAAGGCTGTGCCAGGGGCTTGATCTGCATGAACTGAGCGAAACAAACCTACCCTTGTGACAATGGTGGCTGTCACCACCGCAGAGGCCACCCCGGCACCCGCGGTAACTAAATCTTTCCTCTGGCCTTTGAAACCTTCTTCCCATTTGTTGTTTTTATTTCGCTTATCTTTGGGAGGTGCTCATTTGTTTTGTTTCAGTATTGTATTATGCTGGTTAAATGAAAACCTTTAATTCTGAAGGAACATTTGTAGGGCCCGAATGAGTCAATATTGGCAGAAGATCCTCAGGAATTGTTAAAGAGGAACCCAGCCTTGAGCAGCACTGACCAAAACCTTTCCAGGTGACGCCAGCTCAGGTTACAGTGCATGTCAAATGACTGCTCTCTGTTAGCCCTGCCAGCAGAGATCCAGGCCAGGAACCTCTGCAGCAGCTGCCACGGGTGACACGTTTCTTTAACCCTCAGAACGGCAGCCTCGGGGCCTGCAGCGGCCCCGGCTCTTACAGCGACCCACGCCGGGCGGCTCTGGGACACGTTCATCCCGCTGCCGCGGTCATTCTGACCGGGACACTTGGCAAAAAGCATCCTCCAACGCGCCCCGGCAGCACACGGAGCATCGCGCAGCGCCCGCGCGGTACGAGGGCCGCGGGAACGCCCGTGGGACCACGGCGTCAGCGACGGGCCCGGGGCCATCAAGAGGCTCCGAGATGGAGCGATCGGCACCCGGCCAGGTGCCCGCCAAGAGCGGATGCGTCGGGGCCGCTCCGCGGGAGGGCAGGGGCGGCGGGGCCGGGGCGCGGAAGGACGCGCTGCTGGCGCGGCCCCGCCCCTCGCCGGCCATTGGCCCCCGGCCCTGGCCCCGCCCCCCCGCGGATGACCTGTAGTAACCCCGTTCCGCGGCAGCCCGGCCCCGCGCGCCACCCGGCGCGGGCCAACCAGCAGGCGCCGTGGCGCATACGGAATGAGCGCGCGCGGCGGTGGTGGCGGGCGGTCCGGCCGCGGGTGAGCGCGGGCGCGCACTCGGGGCGGTGCGCGGAGCGGGCGGTGCCGGCGCGGCGTCCCCGGGCCGGGGCTGGTGAGTGCGGGGCCGCGGGCCGGGGCGGGCTGCGGGGCCCTGCACCGCCAGGAGCGCGTCCGACCCGGCCGCGCGGTGTTGCGGGGCCCCGCCGGGTCTCTCGCCGCCTCCGCAGGGGCGAATGCGGCGGCCATCCGGGCCGCGGGGGTGCTGAAGCAGCCCGGTGGGGCTGCTACGGGCCCGGCTGCCGGCGGGGCCGGCGGCTGCGCACCGGCTCTGCCCCCGCGGGAGCGCGCTCCGGGTAATTAGCGAGGCAATAGTCTGTAACAGGCACGTTTATCCTTCTGCTTTGCTTTGTGTTTGGGCTCCGGCGTCCGAGGGGGTGGCGGGAGCGCGGCGTAAGGCAGGTGCCCGGTGCGGCGGGGTTGGTGACACGCCGTGTGCCTTGTCCCCCCCGCGTGCCGTGTCACCGCCGTGTCCCCGGTGCGGGCTCCGGGACCGACCGCGGCCCCGTGGTCTCGGCGTGCGGCTCATGGTCGGTGAGCGCGGGTGATGCGGGACCGGCAGGGCCGGAGGAGGAGCGGGCCGGGATTTCTAGTCTGGTTTCAGGATTGCTGATCTGTTTTCCAGGGTTGTGATACTGGATTTAGTGCTGGGGTGCGTTCCCTTTCAGAATTCGACTGGGAAGGATAGCATCCTTCATTCGCAGGGAGAGCAGTAAGCCTTAAAATACTACTACAGATAGTTCCATAAATAGCATGAAGTTCCGTGTTTGGGACTCATATAGAATCCCTGGGAAATACGAAAACAGTAACCTGCAGAAAAATAAGGGCAGTGGCAGAATAAAAATATTTGTCAGTTAGTTTATGATTACTGCTACATTTTTTTTGCCTTACTGAAGAAAGACGCCCCCCTCCCTCCCCAAGCATTTAAGCAGCTGGTATGTAATCTTTTAAAATGACATACTGAATTTTGTTTAGGAGTATCAGATTCTAGAGTATGGCTTTTTTTTTTTTTTTGGCCTGTGAAATGGGTTTGATAACACCAGATGTGAATTTCTTGTATTTGAGTAGCCTCGGTTTTTAAGTGCTGTTATCAGTACAGAATTAATGAAAAAGAGCAATACCAACGATAAAAGATTTTGGTTACTTTAAAAACTTTGTTAAGGGTAAGGGCAGTCATTTTTACTCAAAATACAAATATTTGAGTTCATATGAAATTTGTTCAGGGGTTTTTTATCTTGTTATTGTTTTAAGCACCATGTAAAGAAAAAGCATAAAATGAAACCAAGAGCCTTAATGTGATTTTTGACTGGTTACATTCTGCTCTTGATACATTCTTTCTCCAGAGTGGATTGTCATTTCATTGTGCAAAAATTCACTGTGGCTTATGACTTTTATTTCCTGGGGCTAAAAAGCAGAAGTATGAATTAATAGATGTGTTATCAGGTCTTAACTATATCCTAAGAGGAAGGTAATGATCTGGGTGCATTCATAAGACTTTATATTCATAACCGTTTGTAGCACTTCTCATACTGTTTGTTCTGTGTGCTCTGAAAAGTTAAGGAAAGACATTTTTAAGCTTGGTAATTCCTTCTTGACCTGTAGATTTATGCCTCCTGAATGGCTGAAACCAAACAATGTGACTTACAGATCTAATTTTCGTTGTAGTTGTCCAGCATGCTTGTATTGTTGGTCCCTAGAAATGGGAGGTAGGTTCACGTTTAACATATGTATGTTCAGTGTTGATGGCTGGCTGACAAACTTGAGTCAGTCTGATGGAGCTGCTGATCTGTGTGGTGAAAATTTTTGAAACTCATAATGAAGTCAGCCTGTGGTATGGATCTGGTCCCTCTTGGCTGGTCAGGAAAACAGGGTTCTTACTCATGGATACAGAATCCTTCAGAGGAGGGAACAAACTTAATAGTCTATTTGACCTGCAATAAGCTGGCACTTGGTTCTGAACATTGTGCTATCTTCAAGTGTCCTATTCCACTCAAAGTAAGGATGAAGGTAATAAATTTCAGCCTCAGTTTTATTCTTTATGTTTCACAGAACTGGGATATTTTGAGAGAGCCGTGGCTTACAGCTGTGGACAAGGAGTAGACTCTCCATACCTGTGCACCTGAGTGCTGTGGAACTTAGACAAAAGCACTATTAATGGCCTAAAAAGAGGTGTCAGGACTGTGGTGTGTAGAATCTGGTTCCACTTTTCAAAAGTGTTCATGGGTGCTTCCCATCTTCCCTGCTCCATCTCTCTTGCTTGGAGGATCCTGATTATGTAAGAACACTGACTAGGGCCTGTTGGACTGAGTACG
Source organism: Aphelocoma coerulescens (assembly GCF_041296385.1). NCBI lineage: Eukaryota > Metazoa > Chordata > Aves > Passeriformes > Corvidae > Aphelocoma > Aphelocoma coerulescens. The sequence goes on from NC_091023.1 coordinate 9,245,252, forward strand.
CTGGTGTGAATAACTTCTCCTTATGGCACTTATAAAACCATAATGCCTGTAAGAAATAACTTCTCAAATCAAGAGATGTGGTTTAGCCATTAACCTAGAAAAATCAGAATGGTATTTTTTGGAAAACTGTTAATCTTTGAAGAACTAGAGGAAATGTCTTCATGTTTGACTTAAAACATGGTGTGCTTTTGCTGAACTGCTGAGCATTTAAGCCATTGATTTCCCCAGCTCCCATTCAGTGCTGATTGTAGGGCTTTTATTCTTCCTTTCTGTAGACCAGTGAATGGTTTGAGCCATTGAGTCATACTAAAGACCCAATTTTTTTCAATGGATTGTCAAGACTTCTGGAACAAACATCACACATGGCTCAGGACAAAGTTTAAAAGACCTATGGATAAAGCATTCTTGTTAAAGGAGATTCAGCTATGGAGTAAATTTCCAGAAAGTAGAAGGAAGAATTGAGTCCTGAATTGTTTAGTAGTCTGTATTTTCTTTAAAAGTATTTGTTTCAGTGGAAGAGTAACTAAACCTGTCTTTGCAACCAACTGCTACTTACTGCCATGGTGGCAAATCTAAAGAAATAATTTAGTCTGATGCTGCACTGTTACTGGACCTAAACACTAGGTTCAGGTGGCCTGAATTCCACTGAAGCCCCTTTTCTCAGTCAATGGAGAATTCTAGGTAGTTTTGAAGAGCAATTCAGAGAATTTACATAAGACACTGAGCGGGGAGCTGCCTGAAAGCCAGCTAATAAGAAATAGGAGGCAGAGGGATTTATGTGGAATTTAGGCCATCTGAATATGGCCCTAAGATGCGACTTAGTACTACTAAGTAAGGTGTATTAACACTAAGAAGACTTGGCTTCAATTTCTATCCATTTCATCTGCTGCTGATTACTAAGCAAATTTACCATTTAAGCAGCTCCTTAAGGGTCGGGGCTTCCTGGCTCACTCCCTGTCGGGACTGACCCCCTCCACCAGCACAGCCTGTTCTGGGGGCAGCTCAGCTAAGAAGACTCGGGGTCGTGGTGGACAGCAAGCTGAGCATGGGGCAGCCTATGCCCCATATTAACAGGAGCACAGCCAGTAGGTGAAGTGAGGCAATTATCCCATTCCATTTGGCACTCGTTAGGCTGCGTCCAGAATACAGCATCCAGTTGTGCTCCCCTCTCTGGGACAAACGAAATGTCGATAAACTGGAGTGAGTTCAGTGGACAGCTGCCAAGATTGGCTTGAGTTGCAAGATTTTGCTTTGTGAGGAGAAGTAGAGGAGCTGTGCCTGTTGTTGAGCCTGGAGAAGAAAAGGCTTGGGGAAGCCCTTCCAGCATGTGTGTGAAGGTTTTCAAGAGAGTGGAGCCAAGTTCTTCACAGTGGTGCGTGGTGGGAGGACAAGAGACAGCAGGTGTGGATTAAAGTCACAGAGCTCTGTGTTTATAAGGCATTTTTCACCCTGAGGTGTGTCAAGTGGTGGGACTTGGTAGAGCGCTTGTGCAGATTCCTTCTGTGGAAGTTTTCAAAGTCCAGCTGGACAAAGCCCTGAGAAAGCAGGTGTGATTTCACAGCTGACCCTGCTTTGAGCTTGAGGTTCAACCAGAGTCCCCCTGATGTCCTTTTCCACCTGAATTATCCCATGGCTCTATATAGTTTCTGCCAACAGAGCAGTTGCAGTGGAAGGTTGTGAGCCAGCTTATTTAGGGCTGCATGTGGTCTGGCAGTTCAGGTTTATGCATCAGACTTGGAGCAGTATAGCAAGCACTCAAGCCAATCCTAAGCAGCTCTCAGATGGCAGGACTTTATTTGCTTAATTATGCAGTTAGAGTTGGAAGAACCTGCTCTTCATCCTGAGGGCCTGGTCTACATCAGGGCTTGCCATGTAGTAAAGCTGGGAGGGCTCTCAAAAGATTCAGTATGCAGCTGCAAGATACAGTTTGGGATCTAATGATTTTGAGTCTGTTGAAGGAAATCACGTGGACAAGGCCATATCCAAAACACACCTGAATGGCTATTCCGAAATGTGGGGCAGGGAAAAAGTGCAACTGTGAAAGAAACTCAAATCTTATTCTCTATTGCCTTCTGAATCGATTAAAGTTGTTCAAAATTCAAAATGGTTTGAATCAACTCGATTCAAAACTTGCAAGGGTCTTTTAGTGGTCCTTGGGAAGGAATTCTCACCCATGTGTTGTCTTGTTCCTTAAGTGAGCCTGCAGCTCATGGGAAGTCAAGGTGATGACTTAAGGTGTCTGTAATCTTGGAGGAGGAGGTGGCAATTTGTCACCACCTGTGCATTGGGAAGTCATCTTTCCTTCAGTGTTCATGAGCCTTGTTAATTACAAAAATGTGCTAAGTAATTATGTTATCTGAAATGGGACAAGCTGGCTTTTCAGTCCAATAAGTTTCCTGAAAAGCAGGGAAGATAAGATTATTGAAATTACTGATAAGGATTTTCACTGTTGATAGTGAAAACAGCAAGAACAAAGTGCAAACCTTCTCCCATTGCACTATAAAATTGGAAATTTAGTGCTTTGTTTTTTAGGAGCTGTGTAAATATCCTTATCTTGAATGCTTGTATCTACTAGATGAAGCTAGTATGAGACCTGGAAGGGGAAAATAGATAATAAAGATTAGAAGTGACTTGCTGAAGCAGCAGAATGGTGCTAGTGCAGTACTGCCAGGTTCAGTTCCCCATCTATTTGTTGTGTTAAATTCCTGTCTGTAGAACATTCTCTCCTGTGATAAATTCATAAGGATATGAAATGAAAACTATGTAGAAACACTTTTTCTGCATCTTTAAAGGCAAGACTTCTGCCTTTCCCTTACTGCTTTCCCGGACAAGGTATGGAACCTCATTTTGTTCAGGTTGGCTGCTCAGAGGTGTGAGAAACCTTGGCCATTCACAGGAAGGTTTTGCATGGGTGCTTTACTTCATGAGCAATTAGTGCCATGTGAGCCATCCGTGTCCATGGTGACATATTGGATCAGACGTACAGAAAAATTAATACCAAAGTTTTAAGACAGTATGAGAAGATAGTCTGTGAAACAGTGGAGTGTGGTCTGCAGTTGTTTCACTAAACCATTATTAAAATCAATGTTTATGAGCTCATTCTATGAGAACCTATGAAAAACTGGAAAGTGGAGTATCTACAATTAACTTTTAGAATTTAGATGAGTTGGTGATTTGTGTTTGGTAAAAAGGTATCTGTAGTTGGTTTTAAGTACATGGGTATGAAGAAAGGCAGAAGGGAACAGAATAAACAGGAGATGATGGCTTGCAGGAGGATTTAAGTGGTTATGTAGAGAAACATCTGCTTTTTTGTGTCTGCAGACTTTGTCAGGATTTTTGTTTGTGAGTGCTAAAGAGAGGTTAAAGGCAGCAGGCACACAGGGGAGGCAGCTGTCCCAGGCATGCTCGGGCAGGAAGCTTGGTGATCTATGTGGCAAACTGGGTTTGGTCTGTTTCAGCAGTAAGTCCACAAATAACTTGTCAAGCCCTGGTAACAGGACTTTCCATGCATTTACAGCTGCAGTTTAATTGTCCTGATGAAGTACTGCTGTCCTGTATTGCTCTAGAGAAACTGTGAATTCAGAGAAGTGCTTTTCCTAATGGATAACTTTGAGATGCTTAGAAAATATTTTCCAGTTCTGCTGTGCTAAAAACTGTGTCGATTTTATTTTTTCCCCTTTCTTGAGGGGGAAGATGCTTATGGAGATTCTTACCTGCTTCTCTTACAATCTGCACAAAAGGCTTAACCTGGTAACATCCAGTACTTTCAAGAACAAGGTACAAATCCACTTCCCCGTTGGTGTAGGGCTGTGAGCTCGTGTGAATGTCCAGGTCACTGAGCCAAGGCTGTTAGCAAGTGTTGGAAGGTGGGATGAGGGTTTTTGATCAGAAAGGCTAAGTAAAATAGACACTCAAAAAAATTTAAATCTGCAATTTACTAATAACATCAATTATAGTTAAGAAAAAATTAATCTTCTGCCTAAATCCTGTGTTACACAGTCACAAGTGCAGTTGTGGCCAGGTCCAGGTTGTGAAAGGACTGAGACATCTGCTACCCTGACTTGGTTTTTTGTGTGTCTGTAAATGTGTATACATCTAAGATACCAGATTCTAAGAATACGGTGATTGAAACTGCCTGTATTTTAATTACATCATTAGCTTAATATTTCATGATACTTTGGGGGATTTTTTTTTTTTGCAAAGCAAGATGTATTTCTCTTGGTGTTTGAAATGTTAGCAGCTCATGAAGCAGATGAAATATCTATATTATTCTTCTAGAAATACTTAATAGTCTATTCTGGACTTCAACTTGTCAAATTGTATTAATCTAATGCTGACATCTGTATAAGACAGACAATTTTGCCTGCGAATATTCACAAAATTCCTACAAATGAAGTTGGTACCTATGGCACCTTTCTTTTTAAAAAAGGCCAGTGTTCTTGAAACTTAGCAGTGAAGGCTCTACCTAGCCACGTACCTCAGTTTTGGTTGTGTTTACATAATCATAGTCTAAGGGTGTGCTTGAGTTCCCTGAAGAGAAAAACAGGACTCCCTTCTACCAAAATCTCCATCTACCTACACAGTATTTGTGTACTGATTCTGAACTACTGATTCGAGTGATCTCCTGGGAGGATGTAGTAGTTACTTCCTCACCTTCATCCCATCCAGAACATACCTGTGGGCACGGGATATTGCCCTCTGATTTTCAACACCTGTGTTTGTAAGTTTTATATTTAAGGGTGACGCATAAGGACTTGGAGCTGAGAACCACATTTCTGTAATGCTGCTTCTCAGAGAATAAAATGGCTTCTAATTTAATGAGAGCTTGTTTCATGTTTGCTTCAAGTTTTGCAATTGTTGAGCATGTTCATGACTGATCCTGTCTTGCTTTGCTTACAGAAGAAGAATAATAATGAGAGAAAAGGATGTTTGTTCCAATGTGATGGAGGAGAGAGGTTGTCCTGATATTCTGTTACTTCTAAAGCTAGAAAATAGAATGATGACTCAAATGAGCAAGGAAGACTTCTTTATGCCATGCTTAAATAAATTATAGTGCTGGATTTTGAACAGAAGAGTAATTTTTCCCCAAGCAGTATAGATATAAAACCTAGCTCAAGTAGCTCTTTAGGAAAACACTGAATTTGAAATATTTTCTTTTTCCTTGGCTGTTTCTTTCTTTTGTAATGTCCTATTCCCCACTGTCTCTGGACCTTCAGAGCAGCCAAGAGAAATAAAAACTGTACAAAGTAGTTTGCAGAGAAACAGCATACTTGTCTTTCTGTAGCTCAGCCTTTTGTGTGACTTCCCATCAGTCACCCCCCAAATTGTTGAGTGTGAAGTGTGCTGCCTATCCATAAATACATGGAGGAGTGAGGTTGAAGCGGCATCAACAGCCAAAATCTTCTCTGGTAGTCTTCCCCAGATTTCATCAAGTGCTTAATTGGTCAATGGTTTTGCCATGGTTTCCAGGCTTTCCAGTTCCTTTTGGCAACTTGGTGTTTATGGTGTCATGTTTGTATCCATAGGAAATATTTGCTGAAGTCCTATTTCTACTGATTGTGTGTGCAGCATTCCTGGTGTCTTATAAATTGGTTTTGTTTAATTGGAGTTTTTTGAAATCTGGAGTTAAATAAGTGAAGTAATTTTTTAGCTTTAGGTCCTAAAAAATGCTAGGAGGGAGGTAGTTTCTGGCCATTGCAGGACAATAGTTGTGTTTGGATACATACCCTGAATCTTAAGCGAAGTATTGCTGTTAAACCAGCTTAAGAGTCAAGTGTAGTCATCTGTAAACCTGGGTGTTTAGGATGTAGGGTTTCACAGACACCAGTGTGAGCAATCTAAGAAACAGATGACTATGTTTTTGAGAAAAGGTGTATAACCTGTGGCAGAGGTAAAATTACCAAAAGTGAAAATTGCATATTCCCAGAACTTTGAGCAAGTTTCATTTCTCTCTTTGTATTTGTGCTCAGCAAAAGCTCCACAGGTCACTTTCTTCATTTATATAGTTGCTGGAGTGAAGCACTGCTTTCAATGTATCTTGCTTAGTCCTTACAGAGAAGTTCAGTCTGCAAACTCTGAAACTCCCAGTGAATCTTGTGTGAGTGTTGGCCTGAGGCAGGACTTCCTAGGGCTGTGATTTTTATAAATTGCATTCCTGTTGTTTTTCTGCTGTGGGGCTTGAGGGGGATCTCTTCATTATACCAAGAGTGAATGTTAGATAACACAATCTGAACCATGCACATGGGTTGGGAGTAGTAGTCTTTCCTTAATAAGGTAGTGATCCTTTCCAAAGGACTTGTGACTTCCATTGCAGGCCAGAGAAGAGGGATTTTTCCTATTCTGGAGTTTCAGCCACCACAGTGGAAAGCATGGGGTGTGAGAAAAGCAGATATTCTTGTGGGAACTTCTCCATTACATTTATTTTGATAGTAAATCGCTGTAGATGACTGGACACAATTATGATGTTTTAAAAAAACCCAACAACCCAACAAAGCAAAACCCCAAGTAATTGGAACCTGAGGATGTATTTATCCTTCAAAAGAGAAAGTGTATTGAAAATGTCACCAGCTTAGCCTTTGAAATTAAATGGTGAAACATCCCACTTTAGCACTTTGATAGCTTAGATCATGCTGTGGGTATGCTTCTTGCTTTGAAACGTGCTGTAAATTTCTCTTACATGTATTGTTCATCTGGCTGATATTTTTCTTGTGAGAAATTTGTCTAAAGACTTGGAATTTTTCACACTTTTTCTTGTGAAGTCTATATCTTCATTCTGTTCTCTCAGATCTGCTTTGTTACCTGAGTGTATTCATCTGCTGCTTGTTTTCAGGAGCTTCTGGTGTAAGGTTGTCAGGTCCCTCAAGATTTGAACCAAACTGTGCAGTTGTTTTGATGTTAATCAGTAGCTATAGGTAGGCAGTTATGATTAAGCAATTGCATTGTGAAACCTGTAGAGACTTGTAGGCTTGGCTAATCTTCTGCTTTAAAGAAAGGGGAACACAATCCCAAGATGAAAGGGCTGTCTGAACCAGAGCCACCAGGAATGAAATCAGCAGGACTGAGCGGTAACTGGGGAAAGGTGATTGTAGCAGGGGGGTCATGGCCACCAGCCCATTGACCACCTGCTCAAAACAGACCCCCTGACTCCAATGTGAGAAGAGCTGTGCATGGGAACTAATTAGCAGGAGTAGTGAGAGAGAGAACCAGTGAATTTGAGTACTAATTAGTGAAAAAGCTGTTTAATTTGTAACCAAGGAACACTGATGCCTTTGTTAAAATGTGTAACTACTGTAAAGTTTTGCTTTGTGGGGTTACACCTAGATCCCTACTTTGTGCAAACTAGAATAAAGAAATAAAACATCTTGTCTTGGTGTGTGAATTGACACTGCACACCAGGTAATGAGCCAGCATCAGGGACAACAGTTATCCCTACCAAAAGCCCATCAAATAGAGAAGAAATGTTAAAGAAAGAAGGCAAAGACAACATAAATATACAGTCTTACCAGATTTTGGACCTGGCCACCCGGTAGTTTTTGAAAAAATGAATATAGAATAATGGGTAATAATTTTTACTGTAGTACTACATGAACTCAAATTCATCTAGAAGTACATGAGAACAATTTTCTGCGTGCATAGCTTCTGCTGGAGAAAAAAATACTGAAGCACCTTTACAGTTAAAAATGTGTGGGATTGTTTTGTTAGATTTTTTTTGTTGTTGTTCTGATCTAATGAGTACGTGACTGGGATACGGTACAAACCACACTGAATGTATGGCAGCAGACCGTCTATTTTTGTTTTGTTTTCTAAGAAACAAACAAGCCAGAAATGTTCGTGCCTTAGCATTTCAGATTTCCCAGAAATTGCAGAACTGATCTTAGGCTGTGTTTTGTAGTAGAAAACAGCACATGAAACCATTCTGGTGAGTCTCTTGCATTCGGATGGAAAGTAGAGTCTGCCTCCCAGTGGAAGTACTTAAGGTGATTGACTTAAATGAGTGGAAAATTACTTAGGAATTTGGAGAGTGATAAACTGGCTGAGATAACTATGCTGTTACACCACTTCTTCAGTAGGCAAAGGTTACTGGTGAAGCTTCTGGCTTATTTTTATGCAGACTTTTTTCGTACTCTTATGTGCAGTGGTGTTGATGTTCTTGTTTAAGTACTCTTCCATGTTTAATTGGTATCTGTGGTTTAAAAATTTAGCAGTATGCTGGGGAAATTGGTGGTTTCATCTCTCTCTAACAGTGAATTGGCAGATACCAAAGTTCCTCTGAGGCCTTCTGCAATAGCGAGGTACTTTATCTGTTAGTTTATTTTTTTTTCTCTGTCACAAACATGAAAACATTTAATTTAGTTTGGTGCTAAATGCATCTTTTAAATGCTCTAATAACTGCTTGTGAAAAGGAACAGAAGCAATATATTGACAGTATCTGGTAGAGTGCCTGAAACGAATTAAGACACTTGTTTGCCATGAAGCGTCATATATGTAGTGGGAGGAGGAGGAGGTGAAAGGTGGAGCAGCCCTGGATTGTGTTCTGGCATAGCCATTACTTTGTTACTTGATTTTAAATAAGTGTTTTTAGCACACTGCCTTCTTTTGGGGAAGTTTGGGTTTGCTGACAAAGTTGTCACCTTAGAACTGTGGTTTATTGTTCTTATTAATAGAAGATGTGTTTGTCAATCCATTAAATATCTAAACTGTCTTGGATAAGTTAAGAAAACCCCCTTATTTAAGGAAAGTAAGTTTTCAAATGTTTTAAATAGAAAAAATCTAAGGTACAGAATTGCAACGGGGTTTGCATTTTTAGTTGATTTTATTGGAAGGGTGCTCATGTTATGGGTGAAGGTAGCTTTAGGAATGTTTAAATATTTTTCCTGGAGCTCATTATTGCTGAACTCACTGATTTAGTTTTATTTTTCGCCTGGAACAAAGGTTTAAACTTAAGTTTGTAGCCTGTGCGAATCAGACTGTGTGTTGAAGTCCTGAAGCTTTTTTGTGGGGGAAATAAATCTGTTTGTCTTGTTTGTGATGTCACTTTAGCTTTCAGTTTCTAATAAATGTCACTGTCTTTGTTATGTTAGGAAGCAGAGGAGAGAGGTACGAACCTGGGCCCTCGCTGTCCTGCAGTGTGCAGTGATATTTCTGACAGTGGGGCTTGGGTGTGCCTAGAAGAGGTTGATGTCAAATAGAAGTTTTTACTACCCATTTACCATTACCTTTTTAGAATAACTGGATATACCAAGGATCTATTTAAGAGAAAGTGAAGCTTTGTGCCCTCAAGAAATGTCCGTTCCTTCTGTCTGGTTTAGTTCTGTGCTACCACATTTGTCTCCCAGTTGTCTGCCAATACTAGGTGTGATTTTTTTCCCCCCCCCCCTTGATGTAAATGAGCCTACTAAGAGGAAAAGCAATCTTTTCTAGATAGTAAAACTTCTTACTTTGTATCAAAATTTACTTAATACCATAGAATGTCTCTCTAGGGTAAAAGGACGTCTTTGGTTCATGTAATTCATACTGTAGTAGTATCTTGGTGTTTAACAAGGACATAATAATTTATTTATCCTAATAACATGCTTTCTGGCTGCCTCCTAAAAAAATAGGAGTATCATTTTACAAACGCAGCACTGGCACGTGAAGGACATAAATTAAACCCCTTTGTATTTATAGGAATGTTATTAGCCTATGCCCAAAGTTTTAAAGGTATTTAAGCTTGTAGCACTTGAAACTCCCAAGGCTGAGCTCCGTAAAAAGTAAGTAGTGAGATCATTAGTAGGAGAGCAGCAGGTTAATCCCCCAGTCCGCAGCTCTGCCCTGATCCCGCAGTGTGCTGTGACACCCACGTCACAAGGCCTCCTGCTATCGCTCTGTGCTGAGCTCGGTTCCTCCACAGCCCCATCGGGTTTCATTTGCAGCTCGACTGCCAGGCTCCTTCCATCTCCTCCTCCGGCTTTGCCTTGTCAGTAACTCCTGACAGTTCATGGTTACTCAGTTTGAGATAGTAGAAGAATAACATCTTTTGTAGTGCTAATTTTCTGTTGATTTAGGTACTTACAGTGACTCAAGGTAGGCTCAAATGAGTACTAAAGTTAATACAAAGGAAAATCCACCATTCCGCTCTGAGGAGAGGGTTTAAACTGGGTCAACAAGCTAATCTGACTCATTCCTAGCCACACAGGCACTCGTGTGTTGATGCAATGGAGGGCAGCAGCGGAATTACCTTTTGGAGATGAACAGTCTGTTTTTATTAGCAGCCCAGCGTTAAATCTGCTTGAGCCAAACTGAAATCACACCCTCGGGCTGTGCAGTTCATGAGCAACCTTTCCTGCCCCAGCCATCTGTTAAACGCCGACCTTGGAAACTGGTTTGTTCCAGGTCATGATGCCTCTTTCCTGATGGTCTGTGTGTGCTCTCCTGGGCTTTTCAGAAGCATGCTCATGCAGAGAAGTGCCTGAGTTTCCCTCGGGACTGGAGTTGAGTTGTGGATTTGCTTATGCTGAAGCATTGAGTGGGTCGAGTTGTGGGGGCAGGAGTGGGAATGCTGAGGTGGCTCTGGCCATCTGCCAGTGTTGTGTTCCCTGGCAGAGCAACGGGAAGCATTTAAAGAGCCTTAGGATTCACCCAGGGTTGGGCTAGAAGTGGGTCACAGCTGGAGGCCTACAGGTGATCTGAATAATGTAGCTCAGAATTACCCTACAGGTGCTTTCAGAGAGTGTATTCTTTCCATGTCCTGAAGATCTGCCTCCTTTTGAGAGCAGAGCCATAATCAACAGCAATTTTGGTTTCCCATCATCCCTCTTTCTGTGTAGGACAACAGCAGTTTCACAGCATGTGGAGCAGCAGGGAGAGCAAAGTCCAGGGAGAGACAGGTTATCTCTTGTTCAGGACTGGGAGTGAGACATCGAGGACTGGAGTTGATGAGGGAATCCGTTTCATTCTTGTCTGCTTGCTTGAAAGAGTTTCAGAAAAACCTCTGAGTGTGTGCCTGTGTTACAGCCATGCAATCCTCTTCTAGATCTTTCTGTAGCAGAGGCTGTTCGATAACTGTGACAAGCCCTGAGTGGTCATGTGGAGCTGTTGAGGAAGGTCCTGCTGGGTTTATTCCCAGTGGGTGGTGGTCCTTGGGGGTTGGTGTGCTGAGCGTTGCTTTTCCTCTGTGTTGAGAGCAGATGTCCTTTGGGACAGAGCTTTGGATCTGTACCCAGATTGACTGCAGAGAGGCACTCCTGTTTGTAACAGGGTACAGGTCTGCTGGGTGAAGGGCTTTGTGGATGTTTGAGAGCCTCATGGAAAGTCTTCTCCTTTGTGCTAGAAGTGATGCTGAGACCCAGGCAGCAGCCTGGAAAAGGGTGATTTGGAGAGGTTGGAGTCTGGAAAATCAGCAAGTCGGGGACAAGGACAGTGTGTGCACTTGTGTAGAAACCACGGGGCCTCTGAGAGAGGGGACTGCCAGGGTGGCCTGGAGGTTGCTGGCACACCTGTTGCTGGGGGGCACTAGAGCTCCCACAAGCAGTGCCAGGGCAGCAGTGCTCAGGGAATGCAGGAGGTGGTGGGAGGAGAGACTTGTGGAAAGCAGTGAAGGGTGAGTTGGGGAGGTGAGGTGTGTCCTTGTGCCCACTCTGCTGTTGCTTCCAATTCAAGAGAATGTGCTGAGCACTAGCTCTTCTCCAGGGACCCAGAGCATGCATTTCTGCCATTCAGTAGGGCTTGCTGGGATTTCTATCCCCTCTGTTTCAAGAAATATGTGAAGATACTTGTGCTGTACCTGTGATGAACATCTGTTTTCAAATATAACTGCTCTTTAAACCCATATTGCAAGAGACCTTCCACTTAGATGGGTACATGTTTGGGATTCTCCTCTGCACACCGTTCATCGCCTCAGGCTCTCCTTGCTTCACAGTCCAGGGAGTTTGCCTGTGAAGCAGAGGCTGTTGCTTCTGTGAACATTTGGTTTGCTTTTTTATTTTTATATAGATGACTACATGAGTATTTATAAATGAATAATAGGGATTTCTTTCTTTTTGGTCTCTTTTTTTGTAAAAGAAAGGCTCACTTGCTGGGTGCTAGCAAATACTGGCAGCTCTTGAGTGAATTCCAGATATAGTAAAAATCTGCCTTTTCAGGGTTGTTAATGTTACTTTTTAAGTCCAGATGTAAACTAAGAGAAGCCGATTTTTGCTACAGTTAGAAGTCTGTATTGTGGGCTTTGTTATATTCTCTTGGGTACTCCTAATGTTACATTCTGTAATGAAGAGATTGGGCAGTACCTGAAGATATTCAGTTATCTTGTCTGTTAAAGCCTAACCCTATGAATAACCTTTTCATCCTTTCTGTGAATATTAATAAATCAGGAGGGTTTTTTTGCAAGATTTGCTGATAAGAGAAATTTAGTGTGTGTTCCTACAACTATAAGTTGTTGATCAAAATGTTTTTTTGCAAGAGTGTCTTGGAGTCTCTGGGCTGGAGTTTGGTTTTGTTTGATTAGTATGTGTAAAGTTGTGGAAGTCAAAAAATGGGGCAGTCAGCACCCTGGATGCTGACCTCAAGCAGCAAATAGTTAATCAACTGGAAAATATTATCTTTAAGAACTGAATAGCTGTGTAAATATTAATGTTTGCAGAAAGGTAATAGGTATAAAATGTTTACATTTGCCTATTTTAAATGTGATTTTCTGGCACAGGTTTTCAAGACTTCTTTCTGCAAAGGACAGTAGACAAAACTTTGTATAGTAGAGCAAAATCAGTAAATACAGTTATTACTATTTTATTAAGTCTTTTTGTAAAGTGTTCAAGAATATTTTATTACTCAGGCTGAAATGCGTTCTCTGTGTGGGTGGATACACAAAGATAGGTCTATTTTTTTTCTACCCCAAATGGTAGAAGCAGCGTACACTGAAAGCCACTAGGGAGTTAGAATTTGTCAGGGAGACAAGCACCATGAGCTCGTGAGTTTAACTGAAGCTATTGCAGCCACCTTGATTGTATGGGACTCAAGCCCAAACTGGCTGTGCTGTGTGTTACATCTGCCTTTGTGTTAACTTGGATGTAGTGGGCCTGGTCTCTCTGAGGTGAGACAGTGCAGTATCAGATGAGGAAAAGATTTCATTTGTTTATTACAAAATAAGAGTGAAAGAATGGAGGATGCGTTTTATAATTGCCTTATTTAATGGGAATTTTCCATTTTTAGATTTCATGCAGTTGCCTGTGACAGCTCCTGTTGAGTAAACTGAGACGGGAACATCTTGTATCAGCTCTTGTACCTGTACCTGCCACGATGAGAAGTTGCATAAGGTTTTTTTTTCTTGTTAATTCATACTTTTATCGTAATGTAATTGTTATAAGCAGGTCAATTAGTAAACACATTCCTTTAAGGATTTTTTCTTTCTCATCTAACAGAAGTTTTCTTCTAAAACTAAAGGGTATAACAGTATTAGTATAAGTAGCATATCAGGCCAAATCACTGATTATGTATTAAGCAGGATCAGTCCTGAAAAGTACTGGTTTACTTCTCCAGACTCATGAATGAGTGTGCTGGTTGCTGCTTCTTTTTGTTGAAAAAGTGTGTCAAATTTAATTAGTGGTCTTGCTCTTTCCCATTTGGTGACTATCAGACTAAACATGAAATACATGTAACTGAACAGCTCTTATGTATGTGCAGAACCCTTTGCTTGTGCAGATTTTCTAGAAGTTGTAGTCTTGTATAAATTAGCAGCTCTTTGATCCAGGATTTTACCTCTCAAACTTTCCTGCATCACTAGTCAGGGTTTGAGCACTGATTCCTCAAAAACCCCAGCAGGATTATGTGAAACCAGGATGGATGTGTGTTGTGTAATAACCTGAGTGTTCACAGCTAATCTGCAGACCAAGCCGCCACTAAGTTAGAATATTACCACCTGTCATGTGTTTTTATTTGTCAGTGATTAAGCAGGAGCTACCTAAGAACAAAATTCCAGTGTTGAAAAGGCAGTGAACTTTCTTACTGTGTCATAGTCTAATACTTGCAAAAACTGCTTAGGATCATGTCCTGCTTTCTCTTCCCTGCCCTAAAATGATGGGTTTGCTTATACTCATTTTATGGTCAGAAGCAGTCACATGCTTCCAAAATTAATAAGGTGACAACATATTGTACTTCAGTGAAATTTTAAAACCAGGTATAGTACTTCAGTAAACCTTTCGAAGTTTCATTGTTGTTGTATAGTCCTTTTTTTTTTTAAAGGCAAAATATAAAACAGCAAACACTCTTCTCTTTTAGGCCTTGCAAATCTGATATAACCTTGGAAAATTCTCTAAAACTTCTAATTTTTAGATTAGTTCTGCAAATTGTTTTTAATAATATATTTTCATTTCAAATTTTTAAAATAGCATACATTAAATGTTTGAAATAGCAATTGTTACAGAGAAAAATGCATGAGCAAGCATTGTATCTTAATAAAAACAGTCTTATTCTTTTACATTGTCATTAAAAGTGGTTTTCTTAATGGAGGTTAAATGACCTTTTTTATTTAAAAAAAAACCAAAAAAACCAAAAACTAGCAGAAAATGTACTGTCATGTTCAGCTGCATTGGTTTTGCTTGCTGTAAAACATAATTGCCTTACAGCCAGCACTCCAGCCTCAAGTTAGGGTAGAGTTTTGCTTCTACATTGTCATCAAAATGATTTTTTTTATTGAATGCTTAGTGATCCATTTAGCTGACTTTGATGTTCTCCTGGGAATGGCAGTGATAAATCTGTTGGTCGTGAGGGCATTTTGAACTGCATCTCCTTTGCTTACCTGGTATTTTCCTCTTCAACAACATAGCAAACAAATAAACAAAATGATGAGTTAAAATACAACTTCTGTTCTTCAGTTACACAAGGAAAGAGGGGGAGCCTTTCTATTGCCACCAAGGAGCTTTCTTTTTTGTTGTGGCTCAGCTCTCATTACAACCATCACCCTACAAAGGTACTGGAACTTACCCTTCTAATGAAACTACTAGAATATATTTTTCTCTTGTTCAGAAAGGCTCACTGCACTTTTCCAGTGTCTAATTACAATGGTAATTACAATTAGTTACAAGCATAGAAGCTCTGTAAATATCACGGTGTGAAATCCATTGCCAAATTCTTAAGACATTGGCACTGGAGCTCGCTCTCACTAAAGTTTGCTATCTCCTAATCATAAGAGTTTGAAGGAAAAAAAAGTGGAGTCTTACTTGGCCTGTAAGATAAGAAACTGCATTTGAAAAAGATACTTTTTAATCTTAAAAACATTACATTTTGAGTGGGGGAAAAATGGTCTTAATTTTTAAGATAAACTGTTTTTAATAGATGGCTTGTAATACCCTCACTTCTGTGAAGGACTAATTGAAATAATTAGCAATTTACTCAGGGTAAGAGATGTACATCAGAGCAGATTCCTAGAGCTGGATACTTACTCTTCTGAGCTAGGGGGACAGTCCAAGACATTTCCCTTTAGCCTATCTTGTTTGAGTGTTCCTTAGACCCTTTCTTGCAATGCAGCCTTTTATGAAATGGTGGGCAAAGCACAATTTATGTCTGCAATTCAAAGCAAAGATTTCCAGGTTTGGGGGTTATTCTGCAAGGGTGAGCCAGAAGAGAGAACTTGATGTGAGACCTTGGCATGGTTATCATAGAAATAGTGGAAAAGGTTTCTCTCTCCTTCTGAGGAAGGAATAAAGCTGTTGGGATAACTGCAAAATGAAATGGCAGGCTACTCTTCTGGAAGGGTTCAGTGCCTCTCTAACCAAGAGAAGTTATGAAACCTAGGGAGACTATTAATTGAGCAGGCTTCACTGTTTGTCAGACAGGGAATTACTTTGGAGAACAGTTTGCCTAAAGGTATTAAATGAGTTGCTTTAATTTTTAGATGTAGCAGTGTTTGGTTAAATTGTGTTTCTACTGTGTAGGTAGAGAGAAATTCTCCAGCTTTATAAGGAGAAAAAAGATGTTCACCTCCTGAACTGGGCCAGGCAAGATTCTAGCACAACATACAACTTTTTGAGAAATGGGTAAAACTCTTGCTGTGTGAACTCTGGATTCAGCTTTAAAACATCTTGTTCTGTGCTGCTATCAACAACAGCATAATTTTTCTGGCCTGCAGTAGCTGATTGGCTGGCTCATGATTATTTTCATTAAGTACCCTTCAGTGACAGCCTAAGAACATAAGTCTCTTCAAGTGATTACTGAATTTGCCCTTTAGCCTATTTAAGTTTGTTGTTTATTTGTCATTGCTTTTTGCCTTTGATCTGAAAATGAAAATATATACACTTCCATTTTATTTATTTTTTATATTTTAAATCTCCTTCCCCCCCTGCTGCTTGTTGTAGTAAGTCCCTACTGTGAAGAGCTCCTATGGTTTATTTGCGTATGCGTCTCAGGGTGCTCTGCAGAACAGACTTTGATGTAGTGCCTGTAGTGATGAAGTGTTAACAGTGAGGTTACAGCAGCTTGTTAGGGAGAAAGACGATCATGAAATATTTTTGCATGGAGTTTTAGGAAATTTTAGGGAAAGATGGAATTAATCTCATCCTATAAATGAAGGATGTTGGATTGATCTGTTCTCAAAAAGACTGCAGATCTAGGATTAATGAAGCAAGGTTTCCATTACTACTGAAGGATCTTATATGATTTAAACATTACTTTTTTCAACTCAAATTTCTTTTCTTTAGGGTTTTCAGAGAGTTAATGGAGAAAGTCAAAGAGTGTAAGACATCAGACAGAATAATACATCTTATGAGTGAAAGTTTACTTAATTTAGAATTGTCAAAAGCTGTGCATCTTATGTATACATCTTTATTAGATGCTTGATTTAATAAGTTGTATCAATACATTTGAAAGGTTAACTGAGTGAAGTGCATTTGTAGTTTATTATGTCCAAAACACTGATTTTGAATTGCTACTGGCTCATTGACTTGTAGAAATTAATCTTCAGCCATTATGGCAACCATTCCTTATTTCCATAAAGATTTCAATTATTTTGTTGATTTATCTTTTTTAACCTTTTAGACAGATGGCATAATTTCTTAACAGTAGAATACATTAAAAGTTGCATCATCATTGTGGCCATTGGATATGGTAAATAATGCTTTTAAAAATGAAAACAAGTGAATATTCTGGCATCCTTAGGAACTCTGGAAAAAAACCCACAACTCTTCATAGTGCTATTGTAAAGAATTTGGGGATATTTCTAAGCTGTTTTCTGGTATTTACCCAATATTACTTAACTCATTGTCACATTTATTGATACAAGCGGGCCCATTGCATACTGGTTCTGAGTGTGAAATCATAGGACCGATGGGGAATAAACCCCTAGGTTTAAACCAGCAAAGTTCTGTCCCATACAGAGCTTCCCTTCTCTTAGGTGGGTGTCCCAGTGTGTCCAAGGCTTGGAAAGCGTTTCATTGTCCTTAATGATTGGACCTTAAGTCCCCTGCACAGAGTGGTGACGTTGCCTGTGTTCATAGGGCTTGTTGGGAGGCTGGTGATTCACAGTCAGGGCTCATAGAGGTTGCTAGTGAAGGTGTACATGGAGGTGCTCTGATGTTGTTGAAGAGGATCTTTTAAATTGTGTAATCACAAAACATTTTCAAATAAATACATGCCATGCGCATGTCATTGTGCTGCAATCTGGTGGAGTGGAACAGTTCCACCTCGTCTATCAGTGTCTGGTTTCATTTGTATATGGGGTTCAGACCTCTAGCCTCATTTCAGCATAAGACAACCTACTGGGATATGGATTGTAATACTATGTTTGAAAATACCTCCCTGCCAACAATGATAGTCTACGACTAACTTTTTCTTTTCTCTTTTCAGATCTTTTTGGATCCCTGTCTAGCTGATCCATGTTTCCAAATTCTCTCTTGTAACATTCTCAAGCAGCCAAAATGAAGTTGAAGCATAACATCAACCCTGTTCTTCTACAGTTTATAAACTTTATCGTCCTGGTGTATTCCCTTATAACGTACATTCCATGGTACATACTTTCAGGATCAAAGCAGGCAATAGCAAAAGCCAAGCAGGTTAAAGCCAGACCTGTGAATAACAAGCCTGGGGGTGCATACAGATCTGTTAACAGTCTGCATTGCTTAGCTTCAGTTTTATATCCTGGGTGTGATACACTCGACAAAGTTTTTAAATATGCTAAAACTAAATATAAGGACAAAAAACTCTTGGGAACACGGGAAGTCCTAAAAGAGGAAGATGAAATCCAGCCATCGGGAAAAGTTTTTAAAAAGGTAAGTCTTTTGACAGTCTGCCTACAAGAATTTTTTTTCGAAGTATGTTTACTTTCTTAGGCAGCACTTCTAGTCCAGTAAAGCAAAGCTGGGGAAAAAATTAATTTCTCTACTTAGATTCAGTAGCTGTGAAAAGAGTTTAAATGATCTAATTCCCAGTCTTTAAATACTCTGCATTTAAACCAAATCTAAACCTTTTTGCATTCTTGAATAGATATCCTATTTATGGCGTCAGTCAAAGAAAAAACACAAGTATGTTTTAGGTATTTGTTTTTAATATTCAGCTGGTGATGTAAGTGGCTTTAAAGGTTTCTTTTTAAAGTGAATTAATAAAGTCTCCCTTTGTGTTATTCTGAACTATAATCAGATAAATATACAAAAATTACTAGATGCCAGTATTCAGATGTGCCTGTCCAGCAGACTTAGTTGTGATTTAAGGATTTGCTGTTCTGTCCTGAGAATTCAGGACTTAAAGGAATTTTTTGTTTGGAAAAGGATTGCACAGATTTCATTGGAAGAGTCTTTTTTTCTTTGAGTCTGCTTTAAGGTGAGCTACTCTGCTAATCTCTAATCCTGCTGTGTGTGGGAGATGTGATTCTAGTATCTGACAACAGCTCGGTTGTTTGAAGAGACTGGCTTTTTATAGTGTGTGATGTTCAAACCGGTGTTGTCATTTGCTGTTTTATATTTGGTCAGACACATTGAAAAATGCACTTTTGCCTGAAGAAGCAAGGCAGAATAGTGTAACAGAATATGCACATTTGTGCATCTGTGTGTGTTAAAGGTCTGCATTTTTGTATTAGAAGTTGTTAAATCCACAATAGATAATTTTTAGTTAAGATTAGTTTCCTTGCAGATGAAAAAAATTTCTCTTCATTCTGCTAGTTTTAATTCTGATAGAGGAGTATGTTTAAAATAGAATTTGATTAATATCACCAATATATGGCAAAGTTTAGTTCTGTTAAAGTCTTTATACAAGCTTTACTTGTTAGTGAAACTTCCTCTTAGCTGTGGAGTTAGTTTTTCAGTACGAAGGAAATGCTGGGATGAATGGTTACATGTAACCTTTCTTGATGCACATTTTGCTGCCTCATTACACTATAAAGAAAAAGAAAGTTCATGTTGTACAAAGAAAGGCTTTTGAGCACAAATCAGAATTTTGGCTGCCTGTGGTATGTGCCCTGTTTTTTAATCATAATTGCTAATGTAAGACTTAAGAACTTAGGAGTTTTAGCCTTTTCCATTATGCAAGCAAAGCAGTTGTGAATATTGGAAATCTGAAGAATGTTTGTGTTGATCCACTTAAGTTACTTGTTTCTGAGTATTTAGACTTAGAAATTTCCCAAGTTAGGTAATTTTGTCTAAGCTTGACACAAGGGTTCATTATGGTTGGTTGCTATACTTGCCCTCGTGTTACTTTGTTCCAAGTTGTGGCATTATCACACAGGTCCACTTTTAATTTTTTTTTCCATTAGGGAATACAGTGTTTCTTAACACCTCATAGCATGTTTTAGCAAGTGAGGAAAATCAGAACAGTTCACAAGATACCTTGTTGATTCTAAATGTCAGGGTTCTCTTCCTTTGATTTCTGTCTTTCATTCCAGACACCTTTTTATTGCCTGGTTCTCTTTAGTAAAGCCAGCTTGCTGAGGTTTGGTGCAGTTCTTCAAAAAGGTGCACAACAAGTTTTAATTTTTAGGTATAATGCATGTAATTTCTATACCTTACAGGAGCTGCAATATATTTATATATTATATGTATCTCTCAAAACAAAGTAAAATATTCAGCTTTTGATTATTGGGAGAACTAAGTGTGCTCGCACTTGTAGCTAAAATTATTTAAAGCTTATCAACATCTTTAAGATCAGGTACTGCATTAATTTATTCTGAGAACAATGATATCCCAGATAATCTGTAATTTCTTGAATTTTTATGATAGTGTATTGTTCCAAAATTTTTATTTTTTTTCTGTGCAATGCCAAAGTAGCAGAAATTCATGGATGTGAATAAAATACAAATACTTGCCTATGCACTGGTTGCATTTCATAGTAATTCATATATGGTTAGTTCTTCTATTTCCTTCTCTAGTGTACTTCTCCAATTTCCTTCTCCAATATCATGCACAACTATTACTAATTTCATAAAACATGTATTTAAGTCAGGATAAAATAATGTTGAACGTACCTTGGGGATTAAGATGTAATTAATTGGAAAAATGACTTAATTTAAGCACAGCTGAAATTTTATGATGCCCAAATGATGAGCTTCATTCTGCTGGCTGATTATTTTATGTCATCTTAGTTATAGGTTGTATCATCAGGTGCTTGCTTTGATCCACGTTGGTATGTGGATTTTGCTTTGTATGTGTGTTCTTTTGTTGGTTTATTTTTTGAGGGAGATGTTCGTTTGTTTTGGGGGTTGTTTGTCTTGCTTTGCTTTAAAAAGGGTTGGTAACCAAGAACTGAATTAATGGGAACATAATAAATAAGACACAGTGGGGAGAAGAAAACATGGCTTTGTTGGGGAAGGTGATGCATCTAAAGCCTGAGAGACTTGGGTGCAACAGCAAGCAAGTGGGCAAACACTTGGGAGTTCAGAACTTTACTCATTATTGCTGATACTGGAACTTAAAGTGAAGGAACAGGAAGGTTCTTGCCATGCCAAGTCGTTAAACAGTAAGAGAGTCAATTATGATGTTGAAAACCATAGATTTCTATGTAAATTACATGTTAGGGTAGGGTTTTTTAGATATATTCAGCTGCAATCCATGTTTTCATGTGAAAAAAGGCCAAATGTGGGAATTTCAAATAACCTTTTTTGTATTATTTTTAATATACTTTTACAAGAAAATATATTTAATTTATGATCACTGGTTTCCAAATCATAGTCAAGGTTCTCTAAACCTTATAAGGTACTTTTAGGAAGACCTTCAAAGGTAACTGAGGTCAGGTAGTTTACTGACTCTACATGAGCCTGCAGCTTTATGGAGAACATTTTTTGAGACCTTTGCACTAAAAATTTTAATATCTCCATAAAATCCGGGTAAAATAAATGTTAATTGTGTGTTTAGTCTCTATGCTTTTCTGGATTTCCGAATATTGGTACAGTCTAGATACTTCCTAGTGTTTTGTGCTGCGTGACCCATGTGACTCAGCCTGCAGTTTAAATGTGGAGCACGAGAGGGCAGCCTGTTCCTGTGGAATGCTGTTTCCAGGTGAAACCCCAGAGCCGCAGTCCCTGCTGGGTGCTGTTTGTGGGGCTCTTTAATCAATGCTCAAAGTCGACTTCTTGGGCCCTTTTGCCAACTCTGGACAGTTACTTTCTTTCCATGTGTAATTCATTATTAAGCAGAAGTAACCTCTGAAAGTTCTGAAGTTAAATGTGTGTGAATGTTTAAAGGATTATGGCACCTAATGCCAGTCTTATCAGCTGTTTGCAGCAGAAGCAGAATCACAGAATTGTCAGGGTTGAAAGGGACTTCTGGAGATAATCCAGTCTAACCCCCTGCCCAGGTACAGTCAGCAGGCAGGTGACACAGGAATGTGTCCAGGTGGGTTTGGAATGTCTCCAGAGGGGGAGACTCCATGCCTTCCCTGGGCAGCTGTTCCAGTGCTTTGCCATCCTCAGTGCAAAGAAGTTCTTCCTCATGTTGAAGTGGAACTTCTTAGGTTTTAGTTTATGGCCATTGCCATAAACTGGGAACCCTTGAAAAGAGTCTGGCACCATCCTCTTGGCGCACCTTTGAGGTATTTGTATGCATTAATGAGATCTCCTCCATCTTCTCTTCTCCAGACTGAACAGCCCCAGCTCCTACAATCTCCCCTTGCAAGAGAGATGCTCCAGACCCCTCATCATCTTTGTGGCATCCACTGGACTCTGTCCTGTAGCTCCTTGTCTTTCTTGCACTGTATATTGGAAAATGTTAGCAAAAGCTACTGAGGGAAAGGCCAAGAAGGGAGATGGATTTGGAGACATAAACCATAGCCTGCTCTGTGTCCTGCAAAGGAGGCTTGTAGAGAAATGCAGGAGAAAGGGACATAGAGGCAGTATAGTAATAGGTATATATGAATATCTCTTATTCACTAATGTGTACATAATATAAATAATACATTGTAGGGAGGGAATAGAGAAGAAACACTGGGCATGGGGAGAAAACACTGGAATTTAAGTATATGGAAGGCAGGAGGAAAGTAAAACTCAAAATTACTGCGTTGAAAAAGGTCTTACTTGTTCTCATGTCAGTGTTCTTCACAAATGTATTTTTATATAATAGCTATAGCTAACAGTGCTATACATCCTTAAAAAGGATTTTTCCTTTTTAAGAAAAGAAAGCACCGGTGAGGTCTTTTCACTACATATCAAACTTGCTTAAGCAATGAGGATTAATTATTTAGAGAATAAAAAAAGGGAAAAAAGCAGAATCACAAATGTTATTTGGAGAGATTAAATTTTGGCCATTTAATCATTTATTTTCCCCAATTTGGTGAGTTACAGAGTGAGTGGTAGAAATTACTAAAAGCCGTTATGGATTGGCAAACCTACGGGAAACAGTAAGAAGAATCTGCTTGTATTTCTTGGCCTAATTATTTGTGAGCAGTTTTCCTGAGGCCACGCTGTAGGCAGAGTATAATGGAGGAAAGGGTGTTGCCCAATTCACTGCTATAAATTGTTTTCAGCTGATGAGCTTGTCAAGAACTTCCATGTCTGCCAAAAATACTGCCTTTGGGGAAAAAAGTGTCCCAAATAGGAATTTAAATTCCAAATTACCGCAATTTGGATAGACAGGAAGAGGTGCAATATTTTCTTTGGAAGCAGGAAGAGTTTTCCACACCAGAAATATCTTGATGTGTTGAAACAATAAGGCACTCCCAGGTACCCCCTCTTCTTCAGGGGGCTGTGGCAGTGAGCAGCAGCCAAGGGTGAGCCCCTGCCCCACATGCTGCCATTTCAACCTGATGTTTCTGCTTCAGAAAGGTTTTGGGGTTTGAAACAACCTGTTTGCCACTGAAATAGAGCTTGTGTAAATAAGCCAGGAAAACCTGAGCAGATACTTGTATGAGAAATACGTATTTTTCTGTTGGAATTGCTATATATTGCTGTTGTTGGCAAATGCTGGATTTTTGGGCTTGTTAAATGATATTTTCCCATGAAAACATTTGTGAAATTTCCAAGCAGCTGCACATGTACCTGTTTGTCCTGCTAAACTAGTAGGTTAATGAGCAGTATGCAGTGAAGCTGTAATAGGTACAACTCATTACCTAATTGTAACTCGAGCAGTTTGGAAGAATGTCTTGACAAAGGAAGTCTACTAGATTTTATTTTTCTATTGGAGTTTGAGAGAGATTTTTAAATACGTTTCATTAAGGAAGTGTGTGGAAATATGGACTCACTAGAAATGTAGTTACATGTCAAAAAGTTGTTAGATTTGACAGCCCAAAGTTTGAAATTTAGTTCAAGTTGATGAACGAAATGTGGAAAAAAGAATGCAGGAGGATGCAAAAGTTTGCTTTTCTACCTTTTTTTAGTGTTTGCTTGCATTTATTATTACTGCTGTGTAAAGAACATGTCTGAAATACTTGATTAAAATATTATGTTTTTCAAAACTGTCAGTGTGCTTATAGAAATAGATGGATAGGATATAATACTTTAGAGTATAGATTTTCAGTATAAAACATCTTCATAATGTATCTACATATGAAGACTTCTAGGTTGGTCTCAAAGAAACATCCTGTCACTTAGTAAGGAAATAGTTCTGCAAGGTGCAAGTTCACACATATAAATCTAGGTAGTGACCTGTAAATTCATTTCCAGTTTTGTTGTGCACCAGCTTTCCCATATGGAAAAGTGAGATTGCATAATATTTTCTACATGACTTCTCAGAACTGAGGTTTGCCAGTAACTTCCTATCCTGTCTTCTGTCCGGCTTTTGTTTAACAGTCAAAAAAGGGCAAAATTATTACTACTTATCCCCTTGACATTTGTTTCAGAACAAAGGGAAAGGGATTTCACAATTTCTGACTGAGGGCCCATGGATATACTGCTTTATGGATTCCAGTTTCCCTTTCTTTAACTTTTTTTTTTTAATTAACATCTGAGTGTCATATTTGTGTAGGAGAATTGTAGCCCAAATATCCAAGAAAGCAAATACAGAGAATGTACTGTGCTAACTAGTGCTTTTCATCCTTTACATAAACCCAACCTCTTTAAAAAGTAGATGTATATAGGCCAGATAGCCACACACAGCCTTTCAGAGGGCTTCTGAAGCTACAAAGCATGGTGGGAATCATGTGCTTCCCTCATGTGAAAATGGAATAACATGCATGGAGATATTGCAGTATTTGTGTTGGGACTTCCACAGGCCCTATAGCTTTTGGCAAGAAAAAGTATCATCTTTATCTTGAGTAAACTGCTGTTAAAATTCAAGCACATTACTCAAACATCTGTGGATTCATGTGGGTGAAGATTTAGTAGGACATGTGTTAAGGATTTTCATTTTCTAAATTGATTTTATTATTCTTATTAGGTCATCCTTGGCAAGTACACCTGGCTTTCTTATGAAGATGTATACATTAAAGCTGTTAATTTTGGAAATGGCTTAGCAGTCTTGGGTCAGCAGCCAAAGACTAACATTGCCATCTTCTGTGAGACCAGAGCCGAGTGGATGATTGCAGCCCAGGCCTGCTTTATGTGCAACTACCAGCGTGAGTACCTGTCTTCCCTGAAGTTTTTATGTCTTTTGATCTTACAGTTTGAAAATAAAACTCTCTTACTTCATTTCATGTATTCAGAAAACTTTATCTAGATTTTATTAGAAAATTGAAATCTTTAATTTGAAAAATAATGCATAAGGTTAAAATTGTGCACTTTGTAGCCTTTTGCTTTTGTGAATAGAGAAACCTCTATTGTTGGCAGATGGAGAATGGTTTTGGTAAGTATAGTTTGCTCAATAAATTCATGAGAGTTTTATTTTCTTTTAATCTCAAATTAGTACAGATTCCCAAGTTTCTAAAAACAAACAAAAATCACACATAAATTCATTGAGTCAGTTTCAGGAGTCGACATGAAACCTTCATCTGTGCCTGCAAGTTTTGTTTCATCTGGATATTTTGTCAGTTCTTCAGTTTTGATTTTGGTTAGGCCTATTTTTCTTGCTCAGGAATGTATTAAGTGCTGATCTCAATATGTTATAGCTGTTTAAATGTCTGTTTCATCATCACTCCTTAATACGTCCTTCACCTAGCTAAGCCCAGCCTGGCTGGGTTCTGTGATGCTCCCAGGGGGACACACGTCCTTGTCCCTCAGGGCATGCCAGAAAGTGCCATTTTTCACAGGCTTTGGCCTCCTCGCTCCTGTCCCACATTTACTCTCCTTCAATACAAGATGGGCCATAAAAGCCAGATGTGCAGAAATTCCTGATTTCCTACCTACATGCACTAAAGATGTCTATCAATTAGACTTTTTTCAGATTTTGGAAGCAAATCTAGTAAGATTTGTATTTAAATTATTCCTCTTTGCTCTGAGCATGGGTCTGTTTCAGTTTGAGAAGCAATATGTTGATGACTGTTTTAACAGTTTTCATTTACAGAAGTCTTTACTCACATCTCTGGTTATTTTGCACGTACGTTTTGCTCTATTGATCCCTCAGTGTTAAGGGCAGAGTCAGTGTTAAGGACAAGGTCCACTGTCCTGGCCCTTAACATTTCAAAGTCAGCCTGCTTGCCTTGTGTGACAGCTGGCTCTGTGGACATGGAGAGGGTGGATGTTGTGTACTGGGACTGTAGCATTGCCTTTGGCATGGTCTCCTGTAGTATCTGTACAGCCAAACTGTTCAGGTAAAGATGGGTAAGATGGACCATTGCCTGCAAGGGTTGTAATCTGTAGGACAGAGTTATTTGCCAGCTTTCAGTGGTTGGTATTGACTCCAATACTTCTTTATTCACTCCAATATTTCTTTATTGAAGGCCTGAATGATGGGACAGAGTGCAAACACAGGAGGTCCCAGCTGGTGGCATATTGAGGGCAGGAGCCAGGACACGCAAGGGCAGGGCTGATGGGCAGAGGAGCCTGTCCGCTGGAAGAGTGGGTTGTCTGGAACCTGGAATTCAGCAAAGGCACTTGAAAATTTCCTCTGTGTATGCTGGAATGCACCAGTATAGGCTGGGGGACAGCTGGAGAAAGCAGCTTTGCAGGGAAGGACCTGAGAGTTCTGGTGGGCCATGAGTTACCCAGCATTTTGCAGCACTTTCTTGTGGTGGAGGCCAGCAGCGTCCTGGATGGTGGTAGCATGAGCGTAGTAGGTAGGTCCAGGGAAATGATCCTTCTCCTCCTTTTGGACACTGGTAGAACCACATCTGGACTACCCTGTCTGCAGAGCGGGGCTTCCTATTGGGAAAAAAGATGTTGACATCCTGGAGCAAGTCCAGTGGAGGGCTGCCAAGATGCTGGAGGGGCTGGAGAACGTGATATCTGAGGAGAGGCTGACAGAGTGGGGCCTGTTCAGTGTTAAGATGAGTGAGTTCAGATCTTGTTGCTGTCTAAAACTACCCAATGGGCGCATGCAGAGAAGATGGAGCCAGGCTCTGCTCACGAAGGTGTGCTTTGATATGACTGGAGGCCACAGTCACAAGTTCAATGGCAGAAAAATTTGATTACGTATTAGGGCAAATGTCTTCATTGTGAGGGCGGTTCTGTATCAGAACAGGAACAAAGAATGGTTGTGAAATCTTCATCTGTGGAGATCCATAAAACCCAAACTGGCCATGGCTCTGAGCCCTCTGCTGGAGCGGATGGTGTGTGCAGGTGATCTTTACAGGTGCCTTCCAGCCTAAATTGGTGATGTTTTTAGTTGGTTCTTCAGTGAGTAAATGCTGCTGGCCTGCCTACCAGAGCAGAGAACTGCACAGACTATTCTCAGATAAGATGCCTGTGTTGCTTATAAACTACATGTCTTGGTGCCAGTTCCCTTTTATCACTTTTGGGATCTGTCAGACTCCTAGTGACTATCCTGGAATGAAATGCAAAGGCTTGTATCATTTTTTTTTTTCCTTTGGAACTGAAGCACGTTTACAAATCCTAGGGAAATTTGTAATTTGAAGGGGGAAGAATCTGAGCTAGAGGCTGGATGTTGTGAGCAGAATGGTATGCATGTGTTTTTGGGTTTGTTGGATTAGTGCTTTAAATCCCCTTACTGCGACGTGCCTCGGCACACACTCTGATGTGGTGTTCAGCATCTAAGCTGTGTCATCTTCTGTGAACTTGGCTGACTTGTGCTGGCAGATGAATAGAGAGCCGTGCAGTGTTCACAGGCAGTTTGCAGAACAAATTGGAAGATTCAGATGATGTTGAAGTAGTAGAGTGGGAAGACATTGCTAAATGGCTTATGTTAGCATTTCTCAGTGTGCAGGTTTGATACCAGCTAACTGCTGTGGGGGTATTGGGACATTCTTTCCAAATGTGAAGTATATTCAGTCTGATGGTGTGGGCCCAGAACTGATGTCAACAGAGCAGGTTCATCTGCTTCATGCATAGTGTTGGAGAGAGAGAATGCCTTTTGCACTACAGAATTAAAATGAGGAAAGTGGTGTTTGTTATGGATTGCTTGCAAAACAAGTGATTTTATAGCTAGAAATACTTGCTTGATTTTAAATGTAACATTTCTTGAAGTTCTCTAAGTCTTGTATTTGCAGGAGGTGGAGTGGGTTTGCTAGTTCAAAAACAGAAGAAGTAGTACTAACATGAAAACAGATTTTCTTCCTAAGTACCTTTTAGTGTGTGTGAACAGCTCTTCACCAGGGTAGGCAGATAAAACACAAGAGTGTATAACCAAATGGTGATATAGGAGAGGTTAGGTTTCATTTTTCAATCATTCTTGAGCAGAAGTGGTTTTGTCAGAAATAGATTTGTCTGAGGCCTTTAAAGGTCCATTTTGCTTTTTATTTTTGGCGTACAGTGGATGCTGAAATACTGAGTTTAACATTCCAGTTACCTTGAAATAAATTGCAAAAGTTCTATTTGTTTCTTTAGGGCAAGGTTTTGTCTTTTTATATGAGCTGGCAAATTCAGTGGTGTTGGGGGTTTTTCTTTATGTCAAGACTTTGGTCAGATAACAAAGACTCACTTGTAGTATTTCATTCATAAAGGTGAATACAAAATAACCCCTTCTCAGCGTGTTTTCAAGAGAATGAGGAGATAAAAAAATTATCAACACTTTCAGATTTGCCTGAAAATGTTTCAGGTGCCAGTGTGGAGAAGTGAGAATTTCAGAGATGAGAGTCATTGCTCAGTTTTGTTCTCTCCATGACATCAGTGCACCATCATATAAATGGTCTCTCTTTCTCTTTGGCTCTGTCATACAGCTCTGAGTGTCTTAATGTACTTATTTGCAGATGAGTAATTCATTACCTCCAGGGTTATACCCAAGATGATGTTTTGCCTTCTGGGCGGTGTTGTGGGCTCGGTTCTGCTTGTTGGCTCGGGGCAGCTGAATTTCTGCTACATGTTTATATAACAGGGGTCACTGCAGTAAGTAGAGAGAGCTCGTGGGAACGAGTAGAGGCACTCTTCTGGACTTTGCTCCCACCAAATTAAAGAAAACACAGTGCATGTGCATTTGCCCTGCAACAGTTCTGAACTATGATGGACTGTTTTAACAAGAAAAAAATAAGTAGAGGTCAATTATTTACTTTTCTGTGTAAGAAAACTGCTTTTGAGTTCTTCCGTAGTATGCAGCATTGGGTTAGTAACTCCTTGGATTTAAAATATTAGAAAAAAAATCTTAGAATACAACAGAACTTTATTTAATTTTAAGTTTTAATCTTTGCTGCAGTGAGTACAGTTCTAATGTGCAATGGGGTGTCTTTTTTTCATAATTATGCTCTTCAAGTATTCAGGTAAATACAGACTAAAAAGCAGAAGATATTCGGGTACCTGATGTGACAAAACTCCCAGCAAGGATATTTTAGTAATTGATTGTCTTGATTGACCTCAGAGCTTTTTTGACATGTCGCAGCTTAGTGTTCAGCTTGGAAAATAAGAAAATTTTTTTCTTTTAGAGCAATACTTCTCTTCATTTTTTAGCTTTTTTCTTCTCTAGTCTCTTCTGGTCTCTTCTCATTCAGTTCCATTGAAAATGGCAGGAAATTAGATATTATTTTAAAGGTGTTATGAAATCATTGTTTAATATGCTTGCTAATGAGCTGACCTTAAAAACAGGAAACAATTTTTCTTATAGTCAATTTTCTAAATATTTTCTTCCTTGCTATTCTGTATGATTCTCATGATGTCAGTTCAGGGTTTAATGATTGTGGTGATTAAACCTTTATTACATTGTTTAAATAGATGGCAGAACAGGATAGTCATAGATTTGTTCCTGAGTGTGAGAATTCCTCTGCTGATGACACATACTGCCATGCTGTAATAATTTGTTATTAGCAGTCAGTTGTAGGAGGTTGGTAACAGAATATGTGAATTCTGGAAAGAGAAGTCACAAGAATGAAAGCTGGTTTTTTCCTTGCATGCAAGAGAAATGTTACACAGTGATGAAACTGGGAAGGTTTGCCTACTTTTCAGATAGCAAAAGCAGTGATGGTATGAGAGTAGATCCAGGAGAATTGCATAAGGTGATGTGGTTTTGGTACATCTAATTAGACCTTGGAAAAGAGTAAGAGTAAACAGTCACATAGGGAATGGTTGTTCATTATTCCTTCTGTGAGTAACTGAAAATTGTGATGTATTGAAATCCATGTGAAGAGGTTTTTTAGGTATAAAACTGTCCCACCTTTCTGAGTTGACAGATATTATTACTGTGTTGCCTAAGTTGGAATAGATTAAATCTCAGTTCTTTTTTGTAAATTGCACTTGCAAATGTAACCCAGAGATTGACCATTTCCTCTGTTTTGTGTTTCAGTTGTTACTCTGTATGCCACTCTGGGAGGCCCAGCAATAGTTCATGGGCTGAATGAAACAGAGGTGACCACCATCATTACTAGTAAAGAATTGATGCAAACAAAATTGAAGGTCAGAAAACTGTTCTATCTCTTCCCAGTATGTGTGTTTATCACTGTGAAATGGCCTGGTTCCATTGTACAGAACAATGATTTATTGCCTTTCCATAAGGCAGACACTTTTGGAATAAGATTTATGTATCTCTCTTCATGTACAGAAAGTGGTATTTTGCTTTCAGTGGGTTTGAGGCTCCTCAGTGACTGGGGAATGAGTAATTTGCAGTATTGCAGAGCTGGAGTGCTGCCTGGAAAAGCACCTTTACAATAAACTGCCGTGGCTTCTGGGCGGATTTAGTGCCTATAAATGTAACAATGGGAAGAACAGAAAAACATATAAACTGTGTATGAAGAGCTAACTGTGATCATGCTCCTGGCTTATTATCAGATGTTTTCCCAGCAGTGAATGGCTTTTTAATATAAAGATGGGTGTTTGAAGAGTTAGAGCTGTTTTTCCATGCAGGGGGGAAAAAAAAGCTCACTAAACATTAGAGCAGTCAGAGAACTTTTTTGACTTACTGACGCTGATGGAATACCCAAGTGGAACAACTAATCTGCATGAGTTTCATCATTGTGTGTTTTGGGGAAACTGGACCCTTCAGATAAGGCAATTGTTTTAATGAAAAACTGTGCTGTTGTGGAATTTTGAATAAGAATTTCCCTAACTTTAAAAAGAAGTTGCTAGAATGACAGTATATATGCCATGCACATTTATTTCAGCTTGCAGTAAGAGAATGTGTTTGCTCTGCTAGAGATTATCATCTCTTCTTCCACAAGAACACTGATAAATGTCTTAGAACTCATACTTTGCTTGAAATGCTTAACTAATAATTTTCCATATTTTTTGCTAACTGTTCCTTGTTTTAAATAGCATAATAAACAACGAGCAACCTAAGAATTATTGTGAGCCCCGTGTCAACAGTTTCTCTCAGTGTTCTATGGGAGGGAAAAGTCAATTATGTTTACAAATCATTGCAGTCTTATTTGTGGGGTTTTCATGAAATAAGGTACAAATCAGTAAATGGTTGGAGAGGTTTTTGGACTTAAAATTGGAAAGCTTCAAGCTTTGCAGCTATTTCAGCTTGGCAGGTTTATCCTTTAAAATTCTCAGATGTTTTATATTAGTGCTTTTTAAAAAGTATACAGCAGATAGCATGGAGGTTTTTGTTCTTGGATTTTTTTTTTCTTCTTGGCATAAAACTAATTTTTAATTTCTGAACTCATTTTTCATTTCTACAGGAAATTGTTTCCCAAGTTCCACTGCTGCAACACATAATTACAGTGGATGGCAAACCCACAACATGGTCGGAGTTCCCCAAGGGTGTCATTGTTCACACCATGGCATCTGTGCAAGCGATGGGGGCCAAGGCAGACACTGGTAGGTTCTTCCTGTTTGGACCATCTCATTTGGTGCCCTAATTTGACCCTGTTGAATAAACTTGGAGAAACTGCAGATTTCAAAATTACGCAGATTTAACCCTTTATCTCCTTTTCCTTTAAATAAAATCTGTGTAATTTTTTTGTTTTGGTTGTGGGTGGTTGGATTTTGGGGTGTAAGTTTGTTTTGTTTTGTTTTTCAACAGAGTAAAAACTACTCCACAATCAAGTGTCGCAGGTTGAAGGATAGCTTTTAGGCTAATCAATTAATAGAGGATAGAAACTTAGAAAGCATTCTTGCGATCAGACATATTAAAACCAGATTATTCAGGGCACAGAAGGAAAATGATTATGTATTTTATAACAAAAGACATCAGTAATTTGTTACCATTAATTTTTGTAAAATTCACAGGTAGCAAAATGTAAAATAGCCATTTGAATCTGATAGAACTTGGTCACTTACTGACCAGGTTCTGATTTCTGAAAGCATCAATCTACTGTGTAAATTCATTGAAATCTGTTTCTAATCTATGTAATATTTTTAGAACTAAAATTCAGTATTTTAGAAGTTATTTTAATTATAATCATAAGAAATTCTTATTCTTGGCTCTGAAGAGCTGACAATCCTAGTATCTTAAGATTTCATTATATTCGGTAGTTGCTTTCTTCTGTTCTTATCCTTTGTGTTTTCAGAATCTCATGACTACTGAAGGCACAGGAATGTTGGATTGTAAAGAGGGTGGTCAGTCCCTTTGCTCTTGATGTTCAGGGGAATGGCAGATTTGCTCCTAACATCATGACCTCTCAATTTCTTTAGAAGATGGTTTTCCCTGTTTGATATACCAGTCTTATGTGCCATTAAAACTATTTAATACAATACCAGCAGAAAAAATTTCGCTGTAATACATTAACAAATTTCAATGAGCTAACGAATGTGCTATGTAAAAAGGTATTTAATCTTTCTTCAGTCTTTTAAATATCACATACTCTGCACTACAATAAAGGAACATTATCTTTGTGCAGTTAACCGTTCATAAACTGTGAAATGCTATCATGAATTGTTTATGGTCAAACATGTCCAGTTAATATTAAGTAGATGAGCTATTGCTTATGTTTTTTTCTCTGTGTTGTTCATTGTTCAGGATAGGCAGGATTCAGTGAGTGGGAAATGATTAAATATTGCTTTCACGCTTCTCATTCAGTGTGTGCACTGTGCCACAAGCACTGTGTCTGATGCAGTTTCCTCTGAGTAAGCACAGCAGTTTTTGTATTTTCTTGCTCTCAGCACAAGTATTTAAAAAGCACTTTAATCTAATTAAAGCTGTTGAACTTCTTTTAAATATTTATAGAGATTGGACCTCAGGTTGGCTCAGCAGTGCTTTGCTTCAGGTGTTGCAAATGAGGCAGTGTGTTGTTCCCTGCCAGGGAGCACGTGAGGAAGGAGCTTGGCACAGAGGGATGGACCCTGTGGCAGCCTGGAACCAGGGCAGTGAACCTTCCCGAGGCAGGGATGCTCAGTGGTGCTTTGGAGAAGCCAAAGCTCTGCCTGTTGTTCTCTCCACTGCAGGAGTAGGGGAAACATAATAGGAAAACTGTTGTTGTGGTGATAAGGACAATCAGTCAAAGTATTGCTCAACTAATGCAAAGTTCCTACTCTTTGTGAAGGCACTTAAGTTTGACTACAGTCTCTTTAAGCAAAAGCAGAATGTAATAGCAAGAGTCCTGTGGTGCTGTACTGCAGTGACTGCTGAAATGTGTCAGTGTGTCATCTCCCAGCCCGAGAGGCTCTCCACACATAAAACACCTTATTTTTTTAACAACTTGTAGGAAACAAACAGCCATCCAGGCCTGTGCCCTCGGATATTGCAGTGATCATGTACACAAGTGGATCCACAGGAATTCCCAAAGGAGTTATGATCTCCCATTGCAACATAATTGCTGGGATAACTGGAATGGCTGAGAGGATCCCAAATCTGGGGTACGTACCTACCCTTAGTTACCAGCAAATAAAGAAGTCATGTAGTTGCATTTAATTTTAGTTTAATTACTGTGTAAAATATGAATGGTTTTATATTGCTGTGGCTGTGACACATCATACTATGCACTGATGTCTGAGCATCTTCCAGCACTGTACTACACATGACTACTTCATGTACTCTTTGTTCTCTTCTCTTTGGTGTGTGGGCAAGACCAGGACACAAAAGCCTGCGAGGCCGCCTTGAACTAGAGTGGTTGAAAGCCTCCCTAAGCAGGGCTTCCCTTGGTTAATGTTTAAACTCAGTGGCTTCTTTCTATTTGGTCCAGTTTTTAATCTCATCCAGTGAGTTGCCTTTGCAACCATAACACGTTTAATTGTCTTGGGATGAGTAACCATCACCTTTTGTTCATGCCTTAAACCTACAGTACATAATATTCAATTCTTTAAACAAAACATGTGTGACTTGAAATACGTTCTCAAGCTCAAAGGCATTTTCTACTTTCTCTAGTTCTACAATAAACTTCTCATAAATTGTGCTTAATGATTCATCTGAGGACTCTAGTGATACAGCATAAACCTATATTTTACACATTCTTTGCAGGGAAAAAGACATTTATATTGGGTACCTGCCTCTTGCCCATGTTCTGGAGCTGAGTGCTGAGCTTGTGTGTCTGTCTCACGGGTGCCGCATCGGTTACTCTTCCCCTCAGACCCTGGCTGACCAGGTATGTTGTAGATGTAAGTCTGCTATGTTAAAAAAATAATTAAAAAGAAATTACTTACATCAGATCTTTGTAATATTTCTTTTAAAATACTACAAATTCTGTTTCTCATGTTAAAGATCTTGAATGTGTCTGCTAGTAAACTTGTTCTTCACTTTAGTCCTCTAAAATAAAGAAAGGAAGCAAAGGGGATGTTACTACACTTAAGCCAACTCTAATGGCAGCAGTTCCGGTAAGTAACTGAAGGATGAATAATTTTTAAAGCTTTTTTTAAAATATGACTTAAAATTCTATTTTTAGCAACAAAATTAATACCATGACCACTTAAATAGAAAAGGTAGAATCTTTGATGTTAAGCTGCCTTAAAATAATAATTTTGGTGCTTATTTGTATGTTGGGGATAATCATGATATGAGCATCAAACTTTTTCGAAGTTAAGATAGCAATAGGGATTAGATTCCCATTTTACTTAGTCATTTATTGTTTGTTACAGTGGTGGAATAAAGAGAGTTGGCAGCAGGCAGCTGGGGGTTAACTGCTGCTCTTGCCTAGATTTTGTTTTCCTCCTTTCCATGAACATCTTGCTGTGTCTTAGCAATGGAATAGGAGGAAACCTGGGAGTGGGTTGTCACCTGAAACGTACTTGAATTTCTAGATTGTGTTTCCTTTTTGCTGTACTGAATTCAGGATTTCTGTTTCTTTGAGTTAAAGTTCATCTTTTTACGTAACTAGGAAATCATGGATCGAATCTACAAAAATGTCATGAATAAAGTGAATGAAATGACCAGTTTCCAGCGGAATCTATTTATATTGGCCTATAACTACAAAATGGAACAGATTTCCAAAGGTTACACTACCCCACTCTGTGATAGGTAATATTAACTTTATTTTTAATGGCACCAAAAAATCAAAGTCTTACCACAGGAGCAGTATCTAGTTTTTTGTGCTTTTCTTCATTTTATTGTTGATACTTCGAACATGAACAAGTCTATCTTTGAGCATAAATTGAAACAACAAAACAGGAGTTTGTGTGATGGATTTAAATATTTACTGATAAAATTTAAGTGAGTGTTATTTACTTTGGAACTGATTGAAAATTTACATTTATTGCATTTTCATCAGGAATTTAATAATAGATTTATACAATTTTTGGGTAAGATGAGAAGTCTGTTCCTACAGAAAACTGTAGACTCTTCATTTTCACAGAAGGGAGCAATAGTATATCTATCTCAAATTGGAAAGAACCCACAAGGATCATTGAGTCTAACTCTGGGCTTCAGTGAGAGTAAAGGATAATGTAATTGCAAAATTTATACAACTTAAAGTATTTTTAGGAGAAAATCACACAATTGCGTCATTAAATATATGTTCTGAAACATTTAACCCATCTTCAAACTGGAACATGACACAAGCTTAGAAATCTGTGCCGGTATTTCTGAAAACTTCAATGTGCTCCTTCAGGGTTTTCCTTGGATGTCATAAAAGCATATTTGAAGACAGTGGAAACTTTCAGTTCAGATCCTAAACTCAGTTCAGATCCTAAACTCGGTACTCTCTTGTTTTGTTTTGAAGCCCCAAAATGTACTTTTCCCTTTGCGTTTCAGCCTTATCTTCCGCAAGGTGCGGATGCTGCTGGGTGGGAAGATCCGCCTCCTGCTGTGCGGTGGCGCCCCGCTGTCGGCAGCCACACAGCGCTTCATGAACATCTGCTTCTGCTGCCCTGTGGGGCAGGGCTACGGCCTCACCGAGTCGGCTGGGGCTGGCACCATCACGGAAGGTGGGTGGCACTGCACTGGCACCCACACTGAGCTCTGTGG
This sequence comes from Aphelocoma coerulescens, assembly GCF_041296385.1. Lineage (NCBI taxonomy): Eukaryota > Metazoa > Chordata > Aves > Passeriformes > Corvidae > Aphelocoma > Aphelocoma coerulescens. The sequence goes on from NC_091023.1 coordinate 9,281,374, forward strand.
GGCTCGGCTCTGACCATCTGTTCCTTTGGTGGTGCCACCAAACGTTGTCCGGGAACCCTAGAATTAGATGTTCCCAAAAATGCATAAACCAGTGGGAGTGCTGGTCTGGATGCATTGTGCTAAAGCAGGTGACCTACATGTAAAATGGATGTTCTCATTTGTGATAGAGCAAACCATTCTAGCATGAATGGGATCTTGGCATTGTTGTACTTACCACTTCAAATGAATAAATTTTTTCATATTGTGGTGAGTATATAAAGTTGTTTGGAATTAAAATCTGCCTGCACCAGATTTTAATTTCATGTAACAGAGCCTAATGGTTTCAGTTGCCTTTTAGTAACGGGCAGTATCTGTAAATACAGCCATTTACTCTCTTAGCAGAATAAGAAGTTTATCTGCATTGTCTTGATAAATCCATTGATTTTCTTGGAAGTTTGGTTCTCTGAATTAAAGTCCAAAAATACATAGCAGTTAATTTTTACTGACAGCAAAAGATATATTTTTTTTTTAAATTCTAATCAGTTTTGGTTAAATGTTTTTCTGAAAAATGCTCTTTTTAAAATTCTAGTTTGGGACTACACTACAGGAAGAGTGGGAGCACCTTTGGTCTGTTGTGAAATCAAGTTAATGAACTGGGAAGAAGGTGAGAATTCGTGCATATGATTAAATTGTAAGGTGTTTGTAAAAACTGTGTTTTTCTATTGGGCTTTGCTCAGTAGCAGTAATTAGAAGAGTATTTCTTGGCTATTTAGATTTTTAAATGCTACCTTAGCCTATAAAAGTTTGCTCCTGGGGAGAAGAAAGGTAAAATAAATTCCTCAGTGGTTTCTAAACAGGAAAATATTGAGACAGAAGCTGTCAGTGCAAGTGGCGCTTTGACTGGGTAGTATGCACAATACCTTCAGTTGCCATTAAGAAATTATTATAAAATAATCTTCATAATATCATTAGTAAAGTCATTAAAAAATTCTCATGTAGGATGGAAGCTTAATGAATACATTATAAAATACGTGTAATAAATTTTGAAATGCGTTTAGGTGATTTCCTCTCTCACTGTAGGCTTTATGTATTGTAGAGTAGAAATACGTAATACTTAAGGGTGTTTTGGGCTAATGCAAGGCCTTATGGATTTTTTTCTTTCAAAAAATGAGGCAATTTTTTTTTTTTTTAAATTTTTATTTTTGTGTGAAACTGATAAAACACATTACTTACTACTGCCAGAAGGATGGCACGAATTTTTCCTTTGGAATATGTTTTCATTCTCATTAACTTAATAAAAACCCCCATCTTTTTAGGTGGATATTACAACACTGATAAACCATATCCTAGAGGTGAGATTCTTATTGGAGGGCAGAATGTGACTGTGGGCTACTACAAAAATGAAGCACGAACCAGAAAAGATTTCACTGTTGATGAGAATGGGCAGAGGTGGCTCCATACTGGAGACATTGGAGAGTTTCATCATGATGGGTGTCTAAAAATTATTGGTGAGTTAATAAATTCAGGTAAACATGTGTATGTATATATATTCATGTACATACACATTTTTTCAGGGCTGTGAAATACAGTAATTTAAAAAATCCCTCCATATCTTGTCATGAAGTCTAAAGCCTTCCCATGTATCCCAGGGAAGTTCTGTTATGTTAATGTAAACTTGTTTGTGTCTTAGAATTTGATTTTTTGTTCATTTTGAAACAGTCTTAATATTGACTCCCTAAGTTACTGAGACTGGATAGTAAGTAGAGAGTTAAATATAAGCTAATTGAGTAGATAAGCTGCCTTATATATTGTATAGTTTTGTAAGGTTGTGTACAATAATGTCAAGTAATTTGAGCTTAATTTTTAGTTCCTAATGTTATTTTTCAAGTAAAAGGTGAACAGTTGCTCTTTAAATATGGATTTAGCCTGAAATAAATAATGTAATGTCACTAAATGGTGCAAATCCTGCCTTGTGGGTCTGAACCAGACAGCAGAAAATGTGTGCTCCTGGCTAAGTGGCTCTTGCACAGTTCCAGTTGTCTTCCATGCACATGATGGTGCTGTCTTATAGGAAATGCTGTTCTAAAGGCAGAAAATGCATGGAATTGTAATGTCCCTCATTTCGGTGGGAGAGACTGATAAAATGAAGAGTCTGGAAACCTGATACTAAAGGTTTCTGGTATGTTCACCAAACATGAGTCAGTTTTGGTATTTAAATATGCATTTCAGAAAAATTTAAAATCAATGTCTAGAAGTTTTCTGTTCTGTAATTAACACTTAATTCCTTTCTTTCTCGTTAGATCGCAAAAAGGATCTTGTAAAACTGCAGGCAGGAGAATATGTTTCTCTTGGCAAAGTAGAAGCAGCTCTGAAGAATCTCCCACTGGTAGATAATATTTGTGCGTATGCAAGCAGGTAAGAGCAGCTGATACTTTGTTACTGCTCTGTTCTTTGTCCTCTTGAAGCCATAAGCAAAATTTTTTGCCACTCAATGTGTGGAATTTTTAAAATCAGTTAAAAAAATGATTTTACTTATAATACAATGGAATAACTATCAAAACTAAAAGATCTGAAATCTATTTTTATTTTTCCTTTCTCATTTGTTGTCATAATTTATTGGAAAATACCAATAATGAGTCTTACATTCCCCCTTCCCCAGTCTGAAAAGCAGCTGAACTCTATTGCATTAATTACAGACATCACTCAAGCACTTTGGAGATTATTACCTTTAGAAGCCCTAGGACACCTAGTTCCTTGCTGTGTTTAGTTGTGATCTGTCCTTCAGAGGAAGTTACTGTGGTACTTCAGAGGAAGGTGGTGATAAAAACCAATAGCCCAGTAGCTGGCTTGTGAATTAAAGTTAGTTTTCTTTAACCCTTGCAGTACACCACCTTTAAGCTTGAGAGAAAACACACTCTAAATACTGTGCAAACACACAATAAATGGCAATCAAATGTTGTTTCTTTTTGCTTTATACATGTACTAATAAATGAGGTGATAAGGGCTCAGACATGTCTTAAGTTTCTGTTTCTAGAATTTCTTAGCTCTTACAGATATAAATATACTTGAGGTGGTCTTTGTTTCCTGTTGACATTTGACACTGATGTTTGGGAAGTTATTTTGGAGCTTTTGAGTGATCAGAAATATTCTGATTCCCACTTTATTTTGATAGACGCCAGGACAAGCATACCAGAGAATTGCTCAGTGGTAATAAATAAAAAAAAAACCAAACTTTTGGTTTGTTCACCTGGTTCTCTGTAATTTTGGGGGGTGGGGAGGGTATGTTAACTAATGGTAGGCATTCTGTGACTTCGGTTTTGACAGTTTTGGATCAGTAGGCTGCCATGCATTGGTCCTGCCACCTCTGAGAAAATTTTCATTCTATTAAGTTTTAGTTGTGGTTTGGACTCACTGAGTGAGTCTCATGTTTGCTCACTTTGACAGCCCGAAGTTATGATTGTTCCAAGCACCCTCTGTAATCTGTGGAGAAAGAGCTTCCTACATGTGATTTCTTCTCTTCTAGGATTGCAGTTCACTATTGGACTCGTGCTACCAAATTTTTGTGTTAATTTTTCTAGGTCAACATAACATTGGAAGCTAAAATGCACTTGCCAGACAGACACTTGACTCTGATAGGCCATGTTGTGTCTGTTACTTAAAAATAGGAAAACCTATGAGCAATTATTAAAGGTAATTTACAAACGAGTACAGACCAGGGACAAACAAGGCAAGACATTCCAGATGAGTTTTTCTGTTGCTGCTGTATTTTTTCTTAATACTGTTATGTATGTAATGTAGCCTGAGTAGCCATGTAAGAGTCCCTGAATGATTGTCCATATGCACATTTCATTGTGGGTATGTGCTCACCTCAGCAGTCTGAGCTCAGAGAGATTTTGTAACAGTGCCTGTGACCTTTCTTAGATCCTGTTTCTCCTTATACTTTGCCTGGATGATCTTGTATGCAGGAGGAGTCCTTTATTTGTAGCTGTTCTGTTTCCCACATGTGCAAGGACAAGGAGGGCAGACTTACAAATGGCTTTAATATGTGATTTGACCTTAGATTTTAGGGTGCAAAGCTCCTCTGAACATGGTAGTCGGGAATCAGAATTGTTTGCATGATATTGCTGCTTCAAAAGCTGTATTGACTTCAGACAAAATAAGTGAGATAAGGAATAAAAACATTTGCTGAAAGGAGTCGGGATTAGAGCTCTGTCAGGGGAGACTCTGACTGCTTTATCAACGCTTCACCTATCCAACACAAATGAAGTGGGTTTCAAGCATCACCTCAGGAAAATTAGTAACTCAGTTACCTGAGGAATGAGGAAACATGGCAAAAAACCTGAGGGAGTTCTTAGTAATCTCAAGGAGATAAGGACCAGACTTTACAGAATAGAAACAGTGGTATCTATATGTAGTGCCACTAAATAAGTTTCTGACCATAGGTCTGAGAGCCATACATGGGGTAGAATCATAAGCACAGCAAGGGAATGAGGCTGCCTAGTGTAGGACAGACATTTTGGCAAAATCTTTCATCATGGAAGAGATGACTAAGGAGGTCTTGAGGACCAACTTCCACTGAAAATCACTTCCAAGACTGACAAAGCTACCAAATACAGAAGATCTGCATAAGAAACAGCAAGAGGGAAGATGTACCTTCAGGATACCTCTCAAGACTAAACAGTGCTTTAGCATTTGAACTGCAACAAGTGAAGCTTTAACTTTGTGGCACAGAATGAAAAGCTACTTGTTCCAGGAACTGTGAGCTCCAAGGTGTTCTTTCAAGAAAAAAGCAGCTGGGTGAACCTGTTTGTCCAGAACAAGTACACTTCTACTCTAGGGGCTGGATTTTAGATGAACAGAAAGTTTGATGCTTTTCAGCCAGCTGATTACTTCTATATGCTGTTCATCCATGGAGATGCTGTTGATATTGCTGGATGTGATTTTGAGCATGTCAAAAGACTACAGGAGCCAGGGATGAAAGTGCCAGAGTCCTTTGTGTCCTAGATGCCTTTACACACAATACATACACAGTAGGGAGCAGACCACAGACAAAGTTACAGGGGTTCAATACAGAGTACAGCATGACTGCGTGGCGGGAGATGGGACGGAGTCAAAACCAGAAGGTGAGATGGAAGTGGTAGTGATATTGAGGCTAATCTGAAATCATCCTGTAATACATTATCAGGAAGAGAAAAATGAAAATGGTTTCAAGCTGGCGGGCAAAGCTTGTGATCATGCTGCCAGGGAAGTCTGTGTTTGTAATGGACTCTGGTTCAGTCTTCTCAACTCCTGTCAGATGCCCATTATAATTCATGCCAGTAACAGAGGAGAAATTGCAATGTGCAGTAACCAAAAGCATAATTAGAGATATTTGAAGACCTTAAGGGATATAGCTACAGTAATCTGCATGCCAGGGCTAAGTTTCCATATTTTGTATTAATGATCTGTCTGGTGAGAGTTGAAAAGATTTAACAAATCTGTAGATAGTTAAGGTGGGAGTGGAACCAAAGCTGCAGTGGAGGATAGGCTGAGAACTCAGAGCAAGCTTGGCTAGATGGAGATTTGCTTGAAAACAGCAGTAAGTTTAAAGAGAGGAGTTGTAAATGATACTTGCAGCTAAATAAACTGCAGAATTTATGGGTGAGAACCACTAGTTGGTAGCAGTTCTGTAGGAGCTGACATCAGTCAACAAGTGCCATGCTGCTATAAGAAGGTAAAGGGCATAATCAGATGTATTGCCCGCAAAATGCACAATGATCTCTTTGCTCTACCAAGCATTAAAGGGTCTGAGTTCTGCATATAGCACATCTGAAGAGATGGACCTCATGAAAAGAGTCCAGGAAAAAAATGGCGGTGTCTGGACAGAGACCTGTGATGGCATGATTTAGGAGGAAGGGGCACTGCTTATATTTCTAAATAAACCTAGGAAAGGAAGCAAGACTAGAAGGGTGACAAGGAAAAAAGGTAACAGTCTGAATGAAAAAATAGCTTCTGTGGAAAAGGGAGGGACATCTGACTCCTCTTGATGTAAACTGCAAAGAGGAAGAGTCAGGAATTGCCATCAGGAATAGCTTATCCATGCTACAAGTGATGAAGCATTGGCATTAGTGCTTGCTGATGTTTAAGAAAGATTTAGACAGACATCTCTTAGATGTATCTGACCCTGCTTCAGGGCAGGTGAATTGATTAGGAGCTCTAAGATCACTTTCAACTCTGGCTCTGTGATCTGCTTTGTTAGAATGTGTCAAGCTGCTGTATGAGGTTCTGTGCACATTTTGCCTAAACTTTACACCATCTGAAAAACCTTGAATACCTGTTTCAGAGTGAATAGTGCTTTAGAGCCCAAAGAGTTTGAGATCATAGCTTCCTGTGTTCTGGGCATGTCAGGAGCAGACAAAGAGTGCCAACAGTAGAGTGAGCGTATGGACAATCACTTGAAAGAGAAAGAGAAGCCACTTCCCTTACAGAAGCAGGCATCCTTTGAGATGTGTTGTGCATATGCTCGTTCCACAACCTGCTCTCCAACCCCTCTTCACTGCAGTCCTCTACTCCTCTACAGTAACTGGATTCTGCAGTTGAGAGGAAACTGAGGTAGGGAAGCGGCACACCAGTCTCCATTCCGGGCTGCAAAACATGAGCAGAGGCAGGGCGCAGTGACATCGTATGGGTACTGCTTCCCAAAGCTTTGGGCATGAGACACAGTGGAATATGCATATGGACAGCACACCTTGAAGCAATCCAGTTACTGTAAGGTAAGTAGCTTCTCTTTCTACTTATTTTTAAGCAGGCAGAGGTAACTTGTGTCCTATTTCAGGAAGATTATCAGGTGAACAAAAGCCAGCTGTTCAGAGCAATATCTCTGTATGAAGTGTAAACTCCTCAACTTGTAATGTTATTTTTGAAGAGATGTTTACTTGTAAAATTCATACTAAAGTACATTGTGCTTCTCAGTTTCCATTCTTATGTCATTGGATTTGTTGTGCCAAATCAAAAGGAGCTCGCAGAACTAGCCCGAAAAAAAGGATTCAAAGGAAGCTGGGAAGAGATCTGTAACAGTCCTGAGATGGAAAAAGAGGTACTGAAGGTGCTAGCTGAGGCTGCCATGGCAGGTGAGTGGCTGGGTAGACGGTATCAACCTTGTGGACTGCAGTGTCTGTGAAACAGATAATCATAGGCCCTAAAAATATTTCCTTGAGTATGTCTATTTCATAGAACCTATAGGAAGTGAAATTTTCATACAAAAAACCCCAACGACGAAACATGAGTTGGATCAGTCCTTTTGTTTCATGGAGCTTCTTTTACTGTGGTAAATATAGCTGAGAAGACAATATAAAAATAGGGCAAACTTCTCAAGTACTCCTTTTTTCTGCAGCACTAACTATTCTGAAGAGAATTAAATGTTTTTTTTAAATTGATGAAAGGTAGTTTTTGATTCAATGATTTTGATGTTATTTTGTATTCACTTTAGTATCACAGTTCTTCATATGTGTCTGGTGTTCTTTAAGATGTCCTCTAGTATCTTGTTGGCTTTAGCTGCTGGTCCAAAAACAGTGTGGGCCATCTATAGATCCATAATCATAATATGTGTTAGGTATCAGTCTCACATGCGACATACCAGTGCTGAGTTGAAATAAACCCATGGTGACAGGGGCACACACTTCCATCTGAAGGATTTCCAAAACCAGAGCAGCATCTTTGTAATTAGTAATTTTCAGAAGACTTTTGCCACATTTCAGAGTTACTCAGATGTTCCATATCAGTGTCCATAGTGTCTCGTGGTGAGTTGTGTAGCTTGGCCAGTTTGTGTGGAGAAATGCTTTGTTTGTCCCAAGCCTTCCATCTGCCAGTTCAGGGTGACTCTGCTGAGTTCTGGTCTGGGAGAGGCAGTGAGCAGTCCCAGCGGTGGTTGTGATTCTGTCAGTGTGGGTTATTCTTCCCCCTCAGTATGTTTTTCGTGCTAATTGGCCATAGTCTGTCAGGCTGTTCTGGTGCAGAATGATATTTTATTACTGGCACAGTGATATTTTGTTCTTCTTAACAATTTCTGCCTTCCTTTTGCTTTTGCCCATTACTAAACACTGAGCTTTTTTCATAACACTGTCAGTTATGGCCACAGAATGATTTTTTTTTTTTTAATGGTCATCAGGGGTGTAAAATTTTCCATACTCATTCTCTTGACACTTTCCTGCAATGGATGTTTGCTGCTGTGTTGCAGTTACTCAGTATCACGATGTCCTTCTGCCCCTCTTTGCCCTTTGTCCTCCTTTCTACCCTGGATAACTACATGCTTCCAGCAATCTTTGCTTGTTAATCTTCGTCTCTTCTCCATATTGCTTGTGAATATATTAAAATCTGATGAGATACTTGCCAGCTCCCATCCCAGGAGCACTGTCCTGCCATGAGTGCAGTCTCAGCACTGCAGCTGCTCTTTCCTTGCCCCACCTCTGTAGTCTGGCTTTCTTCACTGTGTGGAGCACATGGGGAAAGTCATTCTCAGAAGCTGCTGTGATGGGGAGCATGTACAAAGTTGCCTTCCTTTTTTTCTGAAGCACTAACTATTCTGAAGAGAATTAAATACTTTTTTTTAATTGATAAAAGGTAGTTTTTCATTCAGTGATTTTGATGTTATTTTGTATTTGCTTCTGATTTTCACTTTGGTATCACAGGCTTTATTTTTAAATACTACGGGTTTTAGTGATAAATTGCAAAAAAAATCCGAAAATGCAAACCCAGTAATCTAATGCCAAAGAGAGAAAAAGGGGCAGGAAAATCTAGAAATGGCAGGTTGCACAGGATAAATATACATTTGTGTATATTTTTGAAGTTCAACTTGAAAATAGAGATTTTTTTTTTTTTTTTTATTGCCTGTTGGCCACTCTTCTTTCTTTTCTCATACCTGAAATCATAGCAGAAACTGTTGCAAATGATAGTGTTTTGTGCAGGAGGTGTAACATGGAGAGCACTGCTCTCAGTACAGGGAAGAGCTGCTATATGAACTTAATTCTCTTGATCAATTTACAGCTATCAGGAAAAAACAAATTCCCTCATTTTTTCAAGCTTAGCTTGTATGGATATTAAGACTTTATCTCCAGATGATGAGCACCATGGTGCTGGTAGAGCAGAGTGTGTTTTGCAGATACCATTTCCATGCACTGAGACTTTTTTGAAGTTAGGGAGCAGCACAGAAACCTGAACAGCTAGGCTTTATTCCAGTATTTCAGTGGAAACTGACCAACAGGTACTGCTGGATCCTGTCCACTCTGCTTGTGACCCCACAGGTTGTCAAAGCCAACGTGGGAGGTTGGAGGAGCACTTCCTCATTTATGTCACATGCTTTTCTGTGTGAGAATATGATTTCTCCTTTTGTGCTTAACTTTAGGAAAATGGTTACGTTTAGGTTCTGTATTAAAAATATTTCTTTTTACAGCAAATCTGGAGAAGTTTGAAATACCAGTAAAAATCCGTTTGAGCCCTGATCCTTGGACCCCAGAGACTGGTCTGGTGACAGATGCGTTCAAACTAAAACGCAAAGAGCTCACGGCGTTCTATCAAATGGACATTGATCGAATGTATGGCAAAAACGTAAAATAATCCTCCTCTGCACCACTTTGCTACAATGAGCTTGGATCAAATAGGAAATACTTGAATTGCCTGTCTCAACTCAACGCTTGAGATCAACACACAAAACCACCATTCCTCATTTCCAGCTTAAACTGTTCTTTCTAATGGCATCACCATGATGACTGGCACGTTTAGTAAAATGTTATGGCAGCAAACTTGTGTCTGTCTCCTTTTTTCCAGTTTTCTCTGCTACCTTGTCAGTCTGTGGATTTTCCCAGGTCTTTTTGGGAAACCATGATTCTGAAGCCTCAAGTTTTTAAACATTTATAAATCCTGTATAATGTTTTATTTGTATCTTTAAAATTTGGATGTATATAGAGAGAACTTGGCTATGTAAGAAATGGTTATACTGGGGGCCTTTTTTTACCTAATTATTTAAAGATAAGAAGGTATTGATGTGACATTATGTACATTGAAAATGCTTGTAACAAGGTAATTGTTGAACAGAGGACCAGGTTATTTGCTGCTGTGCTATTTTTCTGTGTGAATCTGAGGGAGAAAATGTTTGACATTCCAGCTTGTGTAATACACCTTCAATATGTGCCTAATGGTTACTTTTATTTTTATCTGAAAATGGAAGGATGGTCATGGCACAGCTCTGCCTCAAGGCAGGTACTCTTGCAGGTGTTAGTTAAAGCTCCTTTAATACAGAAGATGATATTAACACAGCAGAAGTTAAACCTAAGAATAATCTCTCAGATACAGAAACTCCTTTTTTTAAATAGCTCGTGACCATTTCATCCAGAGTTGAATTGTGTAGTGCTAATATGAACTCTTATCATTAATTTTTCCTAACACTTTACAAGCTTGACAGTGTTCTTTTAGCAGAGGGACTGTAGCAATCTTTGTCTTTTCTCATTAGGTTTGGACATTACACTGGGTTTGCTCTTTTGTTGTTTGTGAAGGTTTGACAAGACCCTTGCTCTGCCCTAGCTGCAACCCACATCTTCCTGGGGGGGATTTTTAAAGTCATAATGACAGTTATGTTCTCAGCTCACACAGTGCCTAGCTGCCCTTTGTGCCATTAAAAATCTCCCTTTGATACTCTGTTCTTTTGTGCAGTATTTTTTGCTTTCAAAACAGATATTTGAAGCATTTGTCAGTCAGAGTTATTTATGCTGCTTGGTTTGTTACACCCAACTCTTACTTTGGGAAGGAGTCTTAATTTCTGTTTCAGTAGAGATTCAGGGATATTGTTTGAAAAAATATGGGGGTTCTTCTTCAGTGAGAGTGTTCAGATTTTTTTCAGATGTGAATTTTCTTTTCAAAATATTTCTGGAAAGAATAATCAGGGTTACATGAGAATATGAAACGGCATACATCAGTCAACGTTGTGATGGAGCAAATATTAAAATGGCTTTAATTTGGAGATTACTCTCATGTATCATTTACTTGTAGTAATAAAACTCAAGGTCCTGATGCTCACTTAGTCCCCTGCTATGGCAGCACATAGCAATGCTGAGGGGCAGAAGCTTAGTTTGGGAGAGGGAGTTCCTGCTGTTTGTCTTTGTGACATGAGGTTTTGGGAGGTCTTTGATATGCAAATTCTCGTGCTATAAACCTCTGAAGTATTTTTTTTTAATTTATGCTCTCCATTGATTATAGAAAGCAGATTTCTAGGAGTTGAAGGTTATCAAGCAGGTTCCCTGTACTTGAGTTTTGATGAAATGATGAGGTGGTCTATGCTGATTATGGATTTTCTCTGCTGCTGTCCACAAAAAACTTAACATTTGGTAAATTTTGGTGTAAGTAATCAAGTGGAAATAGAAGCAACAAAAAGAAATTGGGACCATAGTTTTGAGATTACTGCCTTTAGATATCCAGATCATAAATGAAAACCGTGTGACAAATAGAGATAAGACAAATGTTGAAAAATGATTCAAGAATCCAGATGTGGAAAAATTGCCAAGGCTGTAGGGAAGTGTCACACCCTGTATTAGACATTACTAACACTTAAATTTGTATCTGTGCTCCCTCAACAGGTTCTTAAATAGAACTCAACACAGCCTGTACATTGTTCAAATATTTTTGTGATTTTTAGCGAAAATTAATAAATTGCTGAAGTACTATGTATATCACTTGGTGCATTGTGCAGCAGATTTAAGAAAATAAATCTGCTTTTGGTTAAACAAATCTGAAGTTAGTATTTTGTTCTGCTAAGGGTTTAAATTCCCTTTGGAGAAGTTGCATAAATGAAACTTTTTAAATGGTTTGGAAATAGTAGTTTTAAATTTTTTTTACTAATCCAGTCACAAGATGGGGTTGCAGTCTAACTGTGCGTTTGATTTTATAGTTCAGGTTTGTTTCTGTTTAAAATGGCTGATATATGTAGTTCCTCCTTCAATAGGCATCAGATTCATTGTGGACATTTATTCTACAGAATGTGAAAACAAAGCAGTTCATTACATTTAGTCTCAGCGCTGGAGATAGACTTTTAAAAAGCTTTGTGATGAGTATTGTTTTTTTCTTTGATTTATAACAAAAGACAGACTCAACTACTACTGGATTGTGAGTACTTCCAAGTCCTATTGAGGCCACCTGTCCTGTGGGTGCTGTGCAGTGACAGGGTCTGTAGTGGGATGTCCAGTCAGGCTGCAGTTCAGGTGTGGGCCTCCCTCCCTCCCTTGGTCCTGGTCCTGGTCCTGGTCCTGGTCCTGGTCCTGTGGGCTGCCAGGTCCTTCTGGCTGCCACCCTGTGCTCCTGCGTTGCTGAGCACAAGGACAACTTCAGAGGGATTTGTTCCAACCCCACAGAGGTGCACTGCTTACCAGCTGGGAATCTCCCTCCATTTTTTCTTTTTTTTTTTGGTTCGTCTTCCCATGCCCTGTGTCACAAGAACAAAAGTACCTGCTGGCATGCACTGCACGTGTCCCAAAGGCTGTGGGCAGCTGTACAGGAACTGAGAAGTGCATGTTTGGAAGGAATGGTCTCTGTCACGTGTGGATTTTATAATACAAAGAGCTGTAACTAAACAATCTGAGTTCAAACTAAGAGCAAGGGGCATATACCTCACCTGAAGGGCCCCCAAAAGAGGGGTATTTTTAACAAAACTTTTGTAAATACAAACTTACCAGGTCTCTGAATCATTGGAAATTGTAACTACTTACTCTGTTGTGAAAATCCGTGTATTTCATTATTAAAACAGTTGACCAAGAAATTCCAGGGATGCTGTGAATGTCCTTTAAGTTCTACAATTCTTTAAAAAAATTTCAGGACTTCAGGCTATCATTCTAGCTAGATGTGTTGTTTGCAGAGCATGGTGTTTCTGGACTAGGTGAGAAATTCAAAAGTTATGTGTCAGAAAAGACAGTGCAAGTTTGCTGCTGCTGCAGGTGTCAGAGGCAGGAGCACACCTCAGTGGGGAGCTGTGGCTGAGCACTGAAAGATTCTGCTGACATGGAAGTGAAAAGCAATGTGTGACTGAAGCTAAGAATGTAACACATACCTACATCCCACTGCTTTACAGACAGGATGCAGAGAAGGGTATGGAACCGAAACCATAGATTAGGAACACCCCGTAAAGCTCGTAAAGTTATACAGAAATTGCTATAGGACATAAAACTCCTTTGCAATAACCTTTGTCCTGCTAAAATTCACAAACTTTTTATTCTGTACTAAAACTACATTTAGGCGATGCAGTGCAGCATTTTTAGTTTTTATTACTGTGGTGTATTACTTTGGACGCAGTATAAAATCATGTACATCTGTTTCTTTACTGGTAAGAGGAACAATTTTCAACTTGCCTACACCTTGGACCAGGCTGAAATGTTAATTGAATGACCAGTTGTATATTGTTGTAATGGGTTATTTAATGTAAACTCATTTTCAATGTGATCTGGGTTGTTACTATGAACTGCCTGAACATTGTATATCCTAATTGAGTTATATTGTATGAATTATTTATTTGTAATTGGATATCATGTTTCAAAAATAAAATTAATTTCACAAATTGGTCCCTGTATGTCCAGTTTTTTCAGTGGTACAGAGCTGATAATATAGAAATGTGTTTGTTATTGTCAAATATTTTTATTTACAAATACATGTGACCATTTTGGACTGAATGCAGGCACAGAAATTACCAGGTTAGCCTGGATTTTCACTGCAGGAAAATTAATCATGCTTGGTCAATTTTTATTTGTATGTGGTCTGCCGTTTACCTGGTTTTAAGAGCACTGGCTGTGGTAATACCTGATGTAAAGCTGTAGGCTTATGACATTTTTTTTCCTATCCAAGTGTGCTAGGACTTGTATTTGGTGTGTGTCATTTTCCTTAAGTTTGTGGGTTGAAGGGTCAGGTATGAGATGCTAGCAGTTGGGCTTCTTAAGAGATCTTGAGCACTTAAGTTTCAAGTTTTGATTACAAGCTCACAAACCACTGCTGGTAGCACTCCAGCCTGGAGGCATCTCAACAGAGGCCTCTTTTTCCTCTTTTTGTGTCTCTATTTACAGGTTCCCCAAATGCCCAGGGTCATAGTGCTGATGAAATGTCAAACCTTCCCTGCTGTATAGCTGATATTTTTGTTTATCCCTTTAACCAGCCATGAGAAGGCTCCATCTTCCTCCAGATTCAGTTATATGCAAAGTAATTGTTTGGGTTTTTTTTCTTTCAAAAATACTGGGGGGTTTTAAGACTATAAACTTGTTATTTCCAATCGTTTAGGGTGATATGATTCACTTTGATTTTTTTTTTTCTTTTTTTGTTATGCATTTATAGCTACTAAAATGGTGTTAGGGGTCTCTTTAATAAAGAGAAATAAACAAGTTCAGAACTATTATAAAGTAGGCATTTATTATAGGAACTAATTTCAGGAAGGAAAAATGTAACCATTTTTTAGAAAATATGTTAATGTAGCCATTAGAGAGGCATAGGATCCAAAATGGATACAATAAAAGTACAAATAAAAACATTGTAGACCTGAATTGCTATTACTGTGTACACTGAAAAAATCTAGGGGTGGCAGCAGGGAAAGGGAAAATAATAAGGAAATAATAAGGAAAGTACCCAAACAGTTGAAAAGGTGAGTAATTTTTAAAATAAGAGTTGTAATACTTGGGAATTATATTTTAAAAAACCTGTTGTTATTTCTGTGCGTGTAGAATTTCTACCTTGGCACTAAAGGTTAAAGGAAGTGCCAGGCCTGTGCTCAGTGTGCAGAGCAGTACCTGTCCTTTCCTGCTGTCCCCGGGGAGCTGTTGGGAAGTGCTGGGAATGGCTGCTGGTCACTGAGCCGCGGCTGGGACCTGCCCTCCCTTTTAAATGTTCTCCTGCAGATGAAAGGGGAGTGGTGTGGAAAGTTAACTCTGGCTTTCCCTAGAAATGATAAAAAGTGAATCTGTCTGCCCTCAGCAAGCCAGGGAACAGATGACAGATGTGCCTTTTCTTTGTGTTGGGGAGCCAGTGGGAGGAAAGTTTCTAATTTGGGATGAAAGGTGCCAATGATCAATGGGAAATTAGGGAATGTTCTCAGGCAGGGTAGCTTCTGTACATGGATATCTGGATCTGAACCTGAGGGCAGAGCTGGTGGCCGTGGGCCTGTGTCTGCCTGAGGCTGTCCAGCACAGATCCAGCTGTGGTCGCTGGAGGGACAGCAGGTGTGGGGTGCTGAAAGTTTCAGAGAAGGTTTGCAAGTATTTTCTCTGCTCAAGCTACGATTAAAATAGATACCTATGGCTTTCACCAAGTAATTGGTAAGATTTGAATCCCAGCTATCATGATATAGATTGGCTTTAGCATTTCATTCCTGCTTTGTGTGCAAACCAGGCTTTAGCTGCTTCCCTGCCCAATGCAGAGACCTTGCAGCTCTCACAGAGAGCTGGCCATTGGGGCACTTCTGGCTCCCAGTGGTCCTGGATGGACATCCCCTAACTGCTGCCTGGTCTCCAATATGAGGTGGTTGGTAGAAAAGTCAACACTCCCTGTTGGGATTTGGGTGGGTTCAGTTTCCTGGGAGCACATGTACCCGAAAGGATAGTGAAACCTGTCCTGCATGAAATGTCAAAAAGATGTTTTAAATCAGACTTCGGGGGTACTTGGCACTGCCAAGTGCAACAGCAGGAAAAACTACGTACCTTATTTGAATCCCTAGTCCCTGAATATCCATGCATTCCACTGTACCCTTTCGCACTTTGTTACAAGTGTGTGTTTATTTCTTTCTCTGAAACTGTAATGCCTTCTATTGGTAGCAAGGTTGGGTAGGTTGTTTGGTTTTTGTTATAGTAATTATTTGCAGATAATTGAGAGACAACTTCATGAATGTAAAAGTTAAACTTTATTGGAAAAGTATATGTGACTTCTCATTGATATGCAGTTGCAGTACTGTTTGGCAACGAGCCTGGTGGCTGGTGACCTTTATCCCTCTGAAATGGTGAGATTTTCACATAGATCCTTACACTGAGTAAGTTTCCTTACATGAAGTAAATTTCCATCTAGTTTCTGCTACTTCAGGCTCCTAGAGAAGTTAAGGGAGGAAGAAGTATCACTTTGAAATATTAAATTGTTGATAGCAAAAAAGACTGAACTTTTCCCATAAAATTCATTGTATCCCAACCTGGTAAAACATCTTGGATCCTTAACTAATAATAGAGGCTTTGAGTTAGAGCTTTATCTTAATAATGTTGGTCAGATGCAGTCCAGTTTTTTTGAAATAAGATTTGTATCAGGAATTTTTCTGCAAGCTCTCTATTTTTGGTACATTTTGTAGTACCATATTTGTATAGTTGTTTTTAAATCTTAAGCATATAGTTTACAAGATTGAAGAATGATTTGGAAGGTGTAATTCCTGTTATGTAGTGTAGTTGGAAGGTAGGTTTTGGATGTTTAACAAGCTGTAAGGAAGCTATTTACTGAAACTCATTAAGCATTTTGTGTTTCATCAGTTCTCTGGAACTCACACACATTTGCTGGGTATTTGTGCCAGGTTTCTTGGAAATGATTTTGCTTAATTTTGTTGCGATTCAGGACTTGGTCTGTTCCAGCTAAAGCAGTGTAACATAATTAGCAGGAAGGCTGAGAATCACAATGAGCAATCTGGCCTGTTCAGCATCGCATCTTCATTCCTCCCCTTCTTGCCAAAGTTGCATAAGAGCTGTAAAACAATAGGGGAAAGATAAAAAGGGAGACTTTTCAAGAGTAATTTCTGTATCAAAACGGGTTGATAAGTTATTGATTGAGTGCAGCTCCAGTGGGATATCTGCCTGTGCTTCTGCACTCCCACAGGCTGACATTGTGTAGGTGACCTGCAACAGGGCAGATTGAGGACCAGAAGATTTTGGGTTGTCCCTTCCTGGTGCAGACTACCATGGAGGTTCGGGGGTGTGGTGGTTCCTGCTGAACTGTTTGACGTCTCTCCAAGGATGTTATGAGTGAAATGTGCTAGAATTTCTTTCAGAAATTTCTTTCATTTTTATTTGAAGTCTTGATAAACTTGTTCAATATTTCTTTGAAAGTATCTCCCATATAATTATTCCTCCATGTGCTTAGTAGTGGATTACCTGAGGTTTTCCAGGACTGGCAGGTCACAGGTCTGGTTGAGGGCAGCATGTTGCTGATGGGGAGTGTGCTCCCTTGTGTTTTGCAGTAATTTTCCTAATGTTTTCATAAATAGATGACATTTGGGACTTTCCCCAGAATTTTTCCCAGTGCTACTACGGGATACTTGTTTTTAAACCATTTTTCCATTTCCTTCTATCAGCTTTATTTTCTACCAGTAACTTTTCATTATACCATGGGCTGATCAGATTTTTCTGGTGTGCTTTTTTTCCCTGACAGATGTTTTGTCTTTGTTAATAGTTTTATGAAATTTACAAAAAGATGTCAATAAAATTGATTGCTTCCACAGAGGAAGCATGATGCTCTGCGAGTCTTGACTGGTAGAGATTTCTAGACAGGATTTTTTCTGAAATGCTGGAAGAGTGAGGCTGTAGCTGCCAAGTGACACCTGCAGCAGCCTGTGCTCAGGGCACTGTGCAGGTGTGTACCCACCCTGCCTTTGTGGTCCTTGTGGAAGGGTGAGCTGATCTGGTGGAGAGAAAGAACTGCATTTGAGAAATGCCTGCCATGAAAGCAAAGGTTTGCTGTCCTCATCCTCTGGCTTAAGGATCTGTGAATAGCTTGTGTTGCTGCTCTGCAGCAGCCCCAGTTCAGTGGGAAATGGAAAACCTGATTTAAAACAAAAAAAAAGACAAAAATTTACATTATCCTGACACCTTTCTTTTTCCATTAGTTTAAATATTTCATAGTTTAAATTAAGCAAGCTGCTGAATTGCCATGGGGCGTCTGACAGTTTAACTAGCCACAGGATGCTCTCCCCTTCACTCCTTCTCCATCCCCCTTTGTGCTGAGGGCCACTGGCTGCCCCTCTCCTTTGCTGAGAGCAGCTAAACCATCATCCTTGCCCTTGTGTGCCACAGTAAATTCCTGGTTAATAATCTGTACTGCTGGATCACTCCCTGGATGTTCTGCTCCAAGGGCTCATCCCTGCTTGAAGGTGGGAGGGGTGCCAGGCTGTCCCTCAGGGATCTGTGGATTGGGTTCTGGAGTGGGCCAGAGCCCAGGAACCTCCTACCTGTTTATGCCAGAAGTGATTTTTTTTTTTTCTCTTTTGTAACTCTAGCTGTTTGGATGGGTTTTTAGGGCCCAGGCCAATCTGGGATAATTGAAAACTGTACTCCAACAATTCCAAGTATTCAGATTATAATTATTTCCATCTGTTTGTCTTTGTTTATTTACTTTTTCAAGAAAGTTCCAGTAGTACTCAGAACAGCTTTATTGTGATAGAAATTTCTAGCCCCTTGTTATTTGAAGATTCCTGTGCTGATTCAGTGCAGCAAAGCCTTAGAAAGTCTCTTTAGGAGCACAGGCTGACACCATTTCACATTTTCTTTCCCTCCTAGGGCTGAGATTACAGCCAACTCCCTGGCTTCTTTCAACTTTTAACTAAGACCTCTTTTAAGAATTGTTTGGTTCCTTCTCTTCCATGCTCTTTTCCCCCTGCATCTGAGTCTCCAGGTATTCCCTTGTCTGACCAGAGCAGGTGCATTGGCAGTGCCGTGGGGAGCACTGGCGGTGGGTGGGCTCCTGGTCCAGCATTTTCCAGGATTTTGGCCTCCATAGAGAGCAGCTGCATGCGGTGAGGCCGGGCTGCTGGCCGGGAGAGCGGAGCCGAGCCACACTTTCCCATGGAAGGGCTGCAGCCCATGTCACCGCTGCTCCCTGTGCTGAGTCAGGGCTTGTGCCAAACCCAGCCAGGCAAAAGCAGCTTTTCCTAGCCCAGCTTTTCCTCCTGACAGCAGGAGCCTTTGAATTAATCTCATTCCTTGTAAACACTGACTTTATACAGTGGAGGACACTGCTGTGATAACCTTTAGCAGAGGCTGCAGAAAATTATACCCAGCTTCCACTGTTCCATAGCCCTGCTTTGGTTTTCCTCCCAGCTCCCCTTAACAAACAATTAGTATCTTTTTGCCCTTTTTTTTTTTTTCTTATTACAAATTTTTGATTTTGCTGCCAAGACCTTTCTCATAGTTTTTAGAGAGAAATAGCTTTAAAGGTTGATGCATCTCAAATGCTTGCATCATCTCCACATCTAGTATCTTACTCCTAATTTATAAATCGTTTTTAAAATTGGAAGCACATCAGCTGCAGCAAAAGGCTTTCTGTATTAACTGAGTTGACAGAAGTCTTGTCATAATTTTTGCTAAAGTATATCAAAACTTTAGTCCTCTTCATTATCCCTTCTCTTCATCTGTTTTATTCTGGAGCTTATACCTCAAGCTGTCTGCAGGAGTCGTTTGGTGTGACCAGGCATCACTGCTGGAGGAGTTTACAGAGGTGGGAGCTGTGGGCTCGAGCAGCCTGGCTCCTCTGCAACTGCACAGGCCACCCACCTTAGTCATGGGGTCCCCAGCCAGTGAGGGGTGCTGGGGCCATCAGCAAACAGGTGTCACAGAATCCCTTGTCACTGCAGCCACTCTGGGGGTAAATGCTCCTGCAGCACTGAGGGAATCAGTAACTCAGACTGTGTGAGGTTGGATAATTTAATGTTTTTATTTCCTAGGCTATTGAACTGAAGTGTTGGTATTGGTAATTTCAAAGCAAAAAATCTCTACGGGTGTTTCTCTGCTGGTCCATGTGATGGTCTTAAAAGGCAGCTGTATGAATATCTTGGGGTACAATCTGAGTGCGTTCATTCCCTGAAACTGCAGTGTAAGAAAACTTGGCTGACAGTAGGTATGAAGGATGGCAATAGACATTTATACTATTTAAATATAATTTAAGTAATATTTAAAATATAACTTGGGATTTTTGTGCTGGAGCTGACTCGGTTTTTTCTTTTTAGTCACTAGACAAAAAAAACCGCACAACCTCACAGGAATATTGTGGGAAATGTTTGAAGCTTGTCAATGACTCAGTTACGATAGCAGTTGCGTGCGACAGATGACTTGCTGAGCAGTAGTGACATTTGTTTTCTGTGAATTTGGGAATCTCCCACAAGAGCAAAGACCCATGGTTCTGACCCGATTCCCTCACATTTTGGATCAAGAAAAAAGCAATACCTTTATTTATTGTAAAGAATTATCTTCCCAGTCCTACTTTATTTATTTGGAAAAGATTTTGACTGTCTATTTCACAATACCAAAGCAAAAAAAAATATTTATCTCTTCTTAATCCATCCTTTGTAGTTTTCCTGCTGTAGGGGAGAGCCTCTGACCTCCCTGGATGTCATCTTCCTGCCGGGCAGTGACCCAGTCCTGTTTTCCTCTCAGTCCTGGGGCAAGTGACTTGTCCAGGGATAGAATGAAGGGTGCAAGTCAGAAATCTCCACTTCTTACACCCAGGTATCATCACACCAACCTCAACAAAATGTGTTGATCTGGGGTTCTTATCCCTCTTTTATTTGCCTGCAGTATTTTTTTCATAGATGTGAGGATTTCTTTACTTTACCTGTTTTGAAGGCTAATATCAAGTTCAGCTGACATAAGATCTGACACAAACCTACCTGAGGGTAAGAACAGTCTGGTTGCTGCAGTAGAGGTTGGACATTTATTGTGCTGTTGGCTTCCTGCAGCAGCCTTGGCATTCATCTCCCTCTGCCACCGTCACCTTCCTGCCGAGGGCTAAAGACACAGATTGAGTATTACCAACATAAACCTGGAATATACAGCCTGGGAAACGTGGTGGTTACTGAGTGTCTGTAGCTTTTGCTCAGACTCGGAGATCTACGGGACTGCTTTCCCTGCTGTGGATTTAGTGTTGCAGAAGCAGCAGCGTTTCACAAGTGCTGTGATTGCATCCTAGGCGGAGAGTAGGGTCAAAGGTAACAGCGTTTGTTTCAGTCAGAGCAAAATAATGGGGTGGGATGAGGCTGGCTGGAATTTTTCAATCTCCTTGTCCTTGTCCATGCTGAGAAACAGCAGTGCTTGCCAGCCTCTGCAGCAGGGCTTTCCCCAGCTCCAACCCCAGCATGCTGATCCCAAAAGCCTTGTTCAGGATGAACAGTTTCTGTGCCCCTGTCCAAACCCCTGCTCAAATCGTCTGTGTTTTGAATAAAATGGGAAAGCAGCTGAGAAGTGTAGGGGCAGTGCTGTGGGCTTCCGGGGAAGGAGGAGGGACTCAGCTGTGGATGTAAGCAGTGAGAGAGACAGCTTGTTAACACTCGAAGGAGAAACGGATGGAACCTGTGGTCATGTCTCTTTTTTAAAGTTTTATTGCTCTTGCTAACTCCCAGCAAGTTGTAATTCAAAATTCACCACTCAGATCCCCAAATGATTAAAGTAATGGATTTAGGATTTTATTTTTCTGGTTTCCTGGTTATCTAAGGCATGCAAAAGCCATGGGCTAAACTTAATTTGACAGCTTGCAAGAGCAAGCAGCTTTTTTTCTCTTGCCCTGTTTTCTTATGGCAGCCTTGGATCCTTCTGCAGTGCTTTGAAAGCCAAGGGCAGAAGATTATTAGCTGATGTTAATGGGGAGTCGGAAGTGCGAGTGGTGTCTTGGCAACAGCTCAATAGTGTGAGATGAGTATCTCAGTGCTGCAAGGTATCTGATTGGGTGGGGGGTGGGAGTTGATAACATGGGTCCTGCTAAAGGGTGCCTGTGAGTCACACAGACTGAGCTTTGAACACCCCCAGTCACAGACAAATTTCCAGTATTAAAAATCCTGGGCAGAGCAGATTGCTGCTTGCTCAGTTTTCCTTGCACTGTGTCTGCCTCCTGGGAAGGAAGCCTTCACCTTTAATCTTTAGAAAGTAGTATGGATTTCATGTAGATATGAGGGATCCTCATTTGCTTTTCACTTATGTTTATTGCGAATTAATTGTTCCCATTTTATTGTTATAACAGTAGAAATCCAATATGTTCTGTCTGTGATTTGTTTTGTTAACAAGCTCATGTGGTTTTGACACTTGTTTTTAAAGCTGGATTAAAACCTCTTCTAAGTTTAGTCCAACAGAAATGGCCCCAGAATTCTGCACTACCTGTGTGTTGTTGGCTACATTACATTCCCTTATTAATTAAACCATGGCATCTAGAATCGGGAGTGTGTCCCCTGCCCCGGTAGCCTCTCTTGCCTCGGTGCCATGGCAATCTCATCTCCTGCTTCCTGAGCATCACTCGTAGCCATGGCAACCCGGGCTGAACAGGGAAGGCCAGGCTGGGGATGTACAGCTCCCTCCTGCTGGAGTCACCGTTCTTAAGGTGCTACTGCAGTCTACAGCACTGGCCTGCACGTGGATTTTTCCATGTGATAATGAACCTCTGTGGTTGTAACCTGACCAGTTCTGAAATGAAGGGATGGGTAAGATAAGAGGAATGAAATGAAAATGCTAATAAATTAGGGGGTAAAGCCTAGGCTCACTTTACTCATAAGACTTCTAATATCTTTAATTTAGCAAAATGGCTGCTTTCCTGAGCTAAATTACAGCAAGGCATTGGGCAATTTATTTGAAGCATCTGAGAACTAGGTACCCATATTAATGTCTGTGTTTCGTTTATTTTTTTTTCCTTTTTAAGATTCATCAGGCCCTGAAACCAGTCGAGGGGGGGTAGGGGGAGTGCAGATAAAAAAGACACGAACCAAACACCAAAAACCTAAAAAGACATCTTTGTGTTTTAGTGATGACCCAGACTTCTCCCCACTGAGATTTCCAGTGATGAGATAGGATCGATCACAACTCCCATCTGTAGGAAACCTGTTGTGGTTTGCTGAATACCAAAGAGAGTCCATGTGAGTTGTGTTTGACAGGGAGCTGATGGCAGAGATGTACCAGAGACCAGTAAACATTAAACTGCGAGACCTGGATGTGGCTGCAAAGCAGACAGATGGGTAGTAACACAAATATGTTGTTCTGCAGCACAGTGAAGAGGTGACCAACCCTTGTTGCTATCGACATCAGTGGGATACAAGGTTATGAGGCAATTTACAGAGCTGAGTTGGTAGGAATCTTTTCTAGAAAAGGATTTAGGTATTAAGCCCAAAGGGCAGAATCTGATTCACCTTACAGGAAAACAAATCAACCCAGCGACTTCTGTGGAGAAGGATCTCCGTGTGGGTTTGCTGTGTCCTGTGGAATTGAGCAGTTCCCAGGCCGTGCCTGTGCTGGCTGAGTGGCTGTAATAAAAGAGATACTTTCTTTCCTTCAAATTAGGTGTAGTGGGTGTCTGTGAAAGAGCACCCCTCTGCCTGCATGAGGGGCTGTGAGCTTCCTACCAGGAACTTTTGGGATCCTGTACTGTCTGTCAGCTCAGCCCTGCCTTCTGAGAGCTGCAGGAGACAGCGAGGCTGCAGTAGAGGCAGGGCAGAGCCTGCTGATCCTGGAGGTAAGTGGTATGGTATTCTCAGGGATTTTTGATCTGTGCCTGTTTGAGGTACTCTGCAGCTGCTTTTTATCCTTCACATAACTGGAAGAGATTAATTTTGTTTTATTCACCCCCACATCGTGCAGGAGACCAGAACAAGTTGGTTCTGCCCTTGTCGCCTCAGACTTGCACCCTGGCACAGCTCATCACTGGCAATCTTGTGCTGCTTACATTTTAGTTATGTTCTGTAGTAATCTTCAGAGAGTCTGCTTGATATTAAAAAAAAAAAAAGACTTTATTATAGAGCAAAACATTGATTGGAGTTTATTTTCTTTTATCTAGTTTGTTCTTGGGTTTAGGAAAAAATAATGATATGTTTCCCCTTGTTGGTTTGTTCAGCAGCAAATCATAAAGCTTAATTGTCCAAACTCCTTAGTCACAAAGATCTGGCTTTTGAATTTTTTTGGTGAGGTTTTTTTTGCTTATGCTGTTAGCTAATCCTAATGCTGTTAAATCTGCATCCACTCTTTCATTTAAATCTGTTATTTACAAATGCAAATGAATTCAGATTAGTATTTTCTTTGTCTAGGCTCCACTCCTAATAAGATATAGCAGGCAACAAGGACCTGGGCAGGGAACCTTCCAGAACAGATGCACCCCTCTCTGCTTGAGAATTAGCAACTATTAAAAAAAAAAAAAATCATCTGACTAAAGCATGGTTGGGCTTTCAGGAAAAGGAGGAGAGTTAGGAGCTGGAAGCATTCCTGGAATGTGCCTTGCACCAGCCCCAGTGCTGGTGGTGGGGAGGGCAAGGTGCTGAGCTGCACCCCCAGGGAGATGTGGCAAAGACAGTTTATCTTTGGGGGGAAGGAACTGGTTTGAGCAGCTCTTTCTTGAAGGGAGGTATTGGGAGCAGCACTTGGAACCCTGCAGAGCTGTCCCAGCTGAGAGTGCTTCACAAATGTATGGGGTGTGATTGCTGTTTCAGGGCTCAGAAAAATGCGAGGTATTTCGCTCCAGAAGAGCACAGTTCTGGCCCAGGACAAACACAGCAATTTGGTTTGATATGACACATTTTGTTTATAACCAGAAATGTCAGAGAAAAGACACAGAAGCTATGGACAAGTATAAGGATGCAGTGTATGTGCATGTGAGTATTTTTCATTGTCTTTTAGTGTTATTTAAAATCTCTTTTCTATCTCACTTCCCACCCTACCGACTATAGGCAAGAAGGTTGATTTTAGAGTGATTTTAAGGAGATGCTTTGTCAACCTGTTTTTTGAAGGGTGGTGAAAATGAGATAACTTGGGAGAAATCAAAGGAGAGGGACAAGAGTCACAGAGGGAGAAGGTGGTGGGATGTTTAACTCAGAAGGTGGTCAGCCTGGAAATGAAGGCAGGGACCACATGAGTCCACGTATTCAAAGCAACAGCTTCCAGTTTACATTTGCAGTTCACACTGGAAGAATTTTGTATATGAGAGTAGCCTGTGTCCTCTTGCCTTTGTACTCCACAGAGCATGAAGCTGAGCCCGTGGGGCACAGGGACCCAGTCAAATCCCATGAGGTGCCTGGACGGACTAAACCTCTCCTGGGCTTTGGCTGAGATGGATTGAATGGCTGGGCAGAGTGGGGAGGCAAGACCATACAGAGAGACGGCTAGAGTGATGGGGATATGGATGGGTCATGTGGGAGAGAGGTTTTGTGGTAGGGAAAGGGAGCAGGCAGTTGGAAAACTCGCTGAGCTGATGGTTTGTGTGCATCCCCTACCATGGTGGGAGCAGTCAGGGCATGCTGGGGCTGGGTGAGCAAGCAGTGGTTCAGGAAACCAATGGAAATGTTCCACACCCCATACTGATGTGAAAATGGGTAGCAGCATGTTAAACACTCATCATTCTTTCAGGAGCCTGGCCGGGGAAAGCAGCTAATGGATTCCTTGCCTGCAGTGCAACAGCAAGGGGAGCACAGACCCTGCTGTGCTGAGCCTTCCTGTCTGCCAGAGGACTGTCTCTCTTCCCTAAGTGGCTGATTTGTGTGAGCAACCACCACACACCCAGAACTGTATTTGCAAATAATACAGCAGCTATGTTGCTTTCAGGAACTCCTTTAACATTTCAGTTTGAGAATTGATTAGTACTCAGTGACGCTTGAGCGCTCAAAAAGTCATGAAACAGTCAGGAAATGTTGTAAATACAGTTACACAAAATTCTTTAGTTATGTGACTCAAAGGAATATTCATTCATTCTACATGTTTAGATGTATTTTTTTTTGCATTTACCATCTGCAACAGGAATAAATCTTTTTCTCCAAACACACTGCATTTCCAGAGCTTGTTGGGAAAGCACAGGTCTCCTGTATCTTTGCAGAACTCCCCACTTCCTGTCACTTCATAGTTTCAAGTGAAATACCAGCCTCATATGAAGAGAAAAAGACCACACAAGACCACATGTTGTTTACTTTGGGCTGATTATTCACATGTTACAAGCAGCCAAGAGAGGAAGAGAGTGTTTTCCCCTAAGTTCTAAAAGCACAATTCCATCAAAGCAATGGTTGTCTTTGCTTTAACAAAATTTGTTCATGTCTGACAACTGAGATATAAAGGCTTGAATTCAAAAAATACCTCCCCTCTTGTTTATTTTATCATTTGTAAGTAAACCCCCTCTGCCTAGAGTAGGCATATTTATGTTGCTAAATTTCTTTTCTTTGGTATCATTTTTAAAAATCTATTTGGGGATTTAATTTTGATTCCTTTGATCAGCCTTGTTGCACTGTTGATGAGTGCTCTCTCCCCTCTTTCTGTTCCCCACATGGCACAGGGGCAGTTTCCCATGGGTGGTGTGGGCACAGACCCAGCATGGAATATGGCAGTGATTCCCAGGGGGCTGCACACTTTGTTCAGTTTGATGCCACATGCAGTCCCTGGGTGCACCTGATCTGCAGGGCAGCCACTCGCAGCAATGATGAGAGAAATGTCAGGAGGGCTTCTCCTTGGGCTTTTCCAGGACTCTTGAAACTCTTTCCGAATATCTTTCATGCAGGAGGTATGGGAGGGTTCAGGGAGCTGTTATATCAGTCAAGATCCTGGTAGTGGAGGATTAGATTATTCAAGCTCCATCAGTTGTCCATGCAAGGCTGGATTAGGAATATTTGTGTTAACTGAAGGAAATAAATTTTTTTAACAGTTAAGAGGAAAGAAATCCTTCCTGTTAGAGCTGGCATGATCCTGCATTGCTTACAACCCATTCTCTACGTTCTGCATTTAAGGACCCTTTCTCTGCACGCTCACACCCATGACTATGAGGACTAATACCGAAGTACTGAAACACAGGAACAGATCTTAGCCTCAGGTTTCAGAAATCACAGCTTCCTGCTTTCCCTCCTCTGCCTGGCAGAATCCCTCCCTTTGGAGAGGATGCACGTGCTGTTGCTGCCTCTTTTGTATACTTTCTATCTTCTTTGCTGTACACCTGGGGTTCATCCCATTGATGCTATTTACACTCCAGATTGCTATTTTTTTCTCTTTCATTGTGTTTCCAAAGCAGACTTTTGGAATAAGAATACAAATAGCTATTCTGAGTATTTTATGCTCTAAAAAGTGAATACAGTCAACAGATGCCAAGATGTAATAGATCAAACTGAAATGCTATCTTAGTTGCTTTGGCTTGAAAGGGGACTGCTGTAGAGAACAGCAGTGATGTAATCAAAGCTGTATTTGAAATCCCATGAAGATTCAGGTCAACAGAGTTGAGAGATGAAATTAATGGATGTTTGCTGTAACAGCTAAAGTTAAATGTGGAGGTTTCACCACCAAAACTCAAAGGGAGTGTTACAAACACACATGATGCCAAGTGCCTGATGTTGTAGATAAGTGAACATCAGAGGGAGAGGGCTCAACATCTGGTATTCACGTGAAAATGAAAATCGCACATGCACTGAAGGTCACAGTGACCTGGGATGTTATGCTGACATGGCTGTGAAACAAGGATGGGCTGCTTCTTTCTTTGTGAACTCATTTTGCAGCACTGGGAGAACTAATAATGAAAAAAAATGTGGGTTGTTCCTCTAAGGCCTTGCAAGGGCTTTCACTTCAGCTGGGCTGGATGTGTGCCACTGTGATAGCACTCTCTGTTCCTTTCATCTCTGTCCTACACCTACTTCTGGGAGAGGAGAGTGAATCTCCCCTGCATGTGTTTTCTCTCCTCAGGAGGATGGAAGATCACTGTGACACTTGGGTTGTAGTCTTTATTGTATGCTGTCGTGAGTTCCCAAAGGGGTAGAATTGTTTTTGTAGTAAATGCCGTGATGACCTCCCTCTCTGTTTCCAATCTCTTTTGAATGCTGTGTTTTCAAGAGCAGTGTTAGAAGCTGGTATGAAGTACCGCTTAAGTACTGGCAGGCACTTTAATCTTAATGCAGAAAAATAGACATAGACCATCCTGTAAGCCAGAGAGTTTCTTTACTTTGTATTAGCAGTTGTATTCCTAGCACTCACTAAAATTCTACTGGACTCAGTGTGAGCTCTGGGCATGCGTCTGAGGCAGAACTTGCACTGTTAAATGTTGGCGTCTTTACCGCTTCTTGATGTATGAAAATTAAACCGCCAATGCTGTGGTTTAGGAGGACTAAGCAAGAGCTGTTGTCTTGATTTCAGAGTCTGCGGTTTCCCTAGTGCTTAAATTTTTGTCTGTTTTTCTTCTCAAATTCTTCGAAGTGTGATCAACCTTGAGAATGGTTACAGCTCTGAACCTGGGCAAGTGAAGTCACTGCATGTGTGACCTTGCCCTGTTCATTTCATGAGAAAGGATCCTGCTCCCCTCTTCTCCTTGGCTTCCAAATATAATTTTTTCTAAAAAGCTCAAAGCAAAATGACCATGTCACACTGGGCTTCTACATAGCCAGCAGAACTGAGGAGGAGGAAGAGATTACCTGGGGTGAGACCTGAACTTGCGTAAGTGGCAACAGGTAATGTGCAGCTGCTCCTACTGAAAAAGGCAGCAGGGTCCCAGCTGATGTGAAGCCATCCTAACAAAATGATTCCTGGCACAGGGAACAAATACATGCCCTCCTATTTGATCTCTGGTGTGTTTAACTGGACAGCTAGATGTTTATCAGTGTCTCTATAAACTTTCTGCCTTATGTTGGACAAGAATCTCTTCACTTTTCCAGTGATCTTTGTGATCTGTAGTCAGGTGAGGGTTCAAGTTGAGCACTTGAATGTTTTCAATGGTTTTGTCCCCTTTCTTTCTTATACTTAATTGCTGGCCTTGCTGAATTTCTCTTGTCATGAAAAGCCTTAAAATTAACAACAACAAAAAAAAACAATCAACAAAAAAAGCCCCCCACCAATCAACAAAAAAAAACCCCTGAGATCTTCATGCTGTGTGCAGAGGAATTTTTCAAAAGCCTTCTAAATATTGATATATATCCCTTTATCTACAATTTGTAGTTTAAAAGCCTTCCCTAATATAAATCAAAGCGCTAATTCTGAGCAAATTAGAGACAGGAGCTGTTCAGAGAGAGTGAATGGACCTACATAAGGACCTTTCCATAGCTGGGAGAGCAAGAACTGTCTCTTTGCTGAAGAGACAGAATTGTGTGTTTGGATTTGTCAGTGCATTTCTTCTAAACAATGCTAGTCACATTTAAAGGCTCTTGTTGGGGTTTTTTTGTTGTTTTTTTTTTGTTTGTTTGTTTTGTTTTGTGGCAGCTAGAATTTAGTATGTTGCTTGCTGTTTTGGATCCAAATAGAAGCAAATAATATTGAACTCAGTTGAGCCATACAGAGCAGCTGAATCCAGAATTTGACTCCAAAAGCAAAACAAGCTTTGAGTTTATTTTGTTTTTAAAGGTAGTGCATCCAACAGATGATAACATTTGGGGGGGAAAAAAGTAAAGGAAAAAGAAAAAATAAACATTTTCAAATCAGTATCCCTACATTCAGCGTGTCACATCAAAGGAAAAGGGTAAGGTAATGTGAAGTGTAAGTTTCATTTTATTGCGTGGAGATCTATGTTGATAAAATAACTTTGTAACCTGTCTTAGCCACCGGAAACGAATTGAGGCTGTGATGACTTTGGACTCAGATTCTCATATCAGCCATTGAAAAGTTTGTATTTTTTTAATATAATTTCTTGTTATTTCTCTCATGAGAGTTACCTGTTTCCACTCTGTTTCCAGTCAGTCCTAGCTTTCTGAAATTCAGTTTAGAGGTTGAAAAGGAATGCCTCTCCAAAACTCCAAGATTCTCACAACACATGCCTTAGAGAAAATGCTAAATTTAGTCTGAACTGTTATTACTGATATCATTGAGGTTTTCTGTTGCTTATCATTTCTTAGGATCAGAAACAAACTTGCCTTTACAGATCTTTGTTGTGTGATTGGAGAGCAATTGCAAACTCCAGATGTGGCTTCTGGGAAATCTCTTATCACTGCTAGAGTTGAGAGCATGAGTGCAGATGGTCACCTTGGCTGTGAGATGCTGCTAAACTCAGTATTAGCTTCTATTGATTAAAATATTTTTTTGCTTCTCTGTGTGCAGAGAACACCTGAGAAATTTCAAGTTTCATGAATATGGATCTTCTATAAAGTTAAATAACATTTGAATTAAAGCAAACTAAACTCTGAGCTTGGAGAGAAGGATGATGCAGGCATCTTCTGGAGTTATATTTGTATGTTTTCCCCAGTGATGACTGTAAGGTAACAAGGCAGAGCAGTAGCATTTTACTAAGTTTTTTATAGTTAATAACAGATCAGACCATTACTTCCATTTGGCATCCAGATGGCGACACAGTGTATTATGGATGACACTGAGGAAATTGCCGTCTTCCTCTAGAAATTGCTTGTGTCAAGTTAATGAAGAATGTCATCTATTTCTGCAGTATGAAAAATAAGGGAGAGTGATGGAAAATGACACTGAACCTAGAGCCGTCTGTGAGTGGCTCAGATGCCAGTCCAGCCTTTGTGCTTATGGACACAGTGGTTATTGCCTTTTTGGGTGGTGATCTGCCAGTGTGTTACCATGCTGTGCCTCCCAGCACAAGAAATTTGTAGGTATTATTAGATTGATTTCACATAAGTGGCTGAACTGATGAGGCATAGAAGCATTGAGAACATGTAGTAAAGCTCATAAATTTGGTACTGTTAGTACACTTAATTGTGAGGAGGCACGAGGCTTGTGCCACTTCTGCCACTCATTGCCTACTCCGGGAATGAGTGTATTGCTGCTTTTGAACTAGCTTTTATTCCAACACGCTCACAGGCTTCACTGAGTTGCACAGGACTTGAAAGGAGCAGGTGCTGATGTTTGTTTTAGGAGAGGCACTGCCAGTAACTTGAGGGGGCTTTGGCTCAGGTCCTCAGTGAGGTGTGTTTTGCAGCAAGATTGAAAGTCAGCATGTACCTCTTGGCATGGCAGGTCCTTAAATGCAAGACCAGATCAGGAGCACAAACATCTATTTTATCATGTCTTCCTTTCTGGTGTCAAAAGCAGCTCCAATTTTACTTTAATTGAAATAATATATGTGAGTGAAATATATTGATTGCCTGTTTGATCACCATCAGTTTTCTGTCCTTTGCCAACTGCGGTATCTGGAGGGTTTAAATCAAAAATAAGTCCATACTTGCATGGCTAAACTCTCCCTCCCTTTTTCCCCTAGCAGTAAATTACCAAACATTAGTTCCATTAAATGTCCACGTCCAGGAAGAAAAAAAACCCAACTCCTCTATCCTTCCTGTTTCTCTTTTCATTTTATTTTTTTCAGATGATAACTCTAAAAGTGCCCACACTCTGGTACTCTTTAGAGTGATACTCTCAGCAGACACTCATCAAACAGGCTCAGCTTCCCATAGGAGCTGGCCCTTTAACAATTGTTTGGTGTCTTTAGTTTTATTAACTCACTAAATGCAATGAAAGATAAATGCAGCATCAGACCATAGATTATGGCCGTAATGAAGGGTTAGGCATATATTTTCCATGGCAGCCTGCGGAGTCATCTGGGTCTCTAAGGAGGTTTCATGTTGTCTTCATAATAGATTCTGTCTTTGTTCAGTTTCCTGACTGTCCTCAAATTTTTATTTGGAGAAAGGGCTCACATTATAAGATCCCTTAAGCCATGTTGTGAATTCCTGCCCCATGGGATGCCTTGAGCCTCAATGTTTGCGTCCTTTGGTGACGGAGGCTGCTGCCACAAAAGGCTCTCTAGGAGACAGGGACCTTGAGAAAAAAAATCTGGCACCAACAATTATGTTGTGACCTTTTCATTGTTGGAGTGCCTGGCTGTTGCTCTGCTTTATTGGCCTGAATGTTTTCCAAAGGATGAATATAGAAGGTGGTAGCAACAGCATGAGGATTATTCTTAAATGTTATATCCTTGTTTGGGATGGATGCAAAGAAGGCGAAGAGGAACACGTGAGAGGCAATTGCTGTAAGCATAAGAGATGTGTAAGTGAAATTTCAGGGAAAATTCTCTGAAGCTCAGGGAAAAAACCTGATCTGAAAGGAAGAAAGAAAGAGACATCACAAAAGAAGTAGCTAGTAAGCTTAACTTAAAAAATAAGTTACTTAAAATTAGGCAAGATTTTTGCTGTGATCAATGACTTTACAATATAATTTGCAGCAAATATAATTTTGAAACACAAAACTAAAAGCTCAAATTTTTAATTTTCTAGGTCTGGTTTTTAGACAAAAACTTATTTTCTACAGGGTACAGCTTGAGAAAATTGACTTACGGCATCAGTAAGCAAGTGGCATATGTTTTTCATGTGGTTATTCCCCAGTATCTTGCTATCCCTCCTCTTCATGTCTGTAGAAGGCTCAGGAATTCCTTGCAGGCCTTTTTAAAATTAAACTGTTTTTAAGAACCATGGGCTAACAGATGGAGAAGAGATGTTGTCATCAGCTAGCCAAAGTAAACACAGTTGCAAAGAGTTTTCGTCAATAACTCTGCAGAATTACACAATCCAGTCATCTTTCAGTTAAACTTCTAGGGAATTGCATATGTCTGTGAATGTACCTGGTGCTCCAGTGGGTCTTGGTAATTTGTACAGAGCTTCACCTACGTGAAGAATGCAAGGGTTTGGAGCAAATAAGGGATTCTATTTGCACCTGCAGATGCCTACAGAAGAGCTGATCTGCCCCTGCTCTGCTGGCTCACTGCTGGGAGCTGTCATGTGTCCGTGCCTCTGGATGTGCCTTTGTGTCCAGGTGAGTGGTGCCACTGATAACAGGAGGCAACAGGACAGGCTTTAGGTGGTCTTGTTCCCAGGACCCAAGACACTTTCAGGGACCGAGAAAAAGGATTTCTCCTTGTGCCGAGCCACTTTTCATTGACCCAGCAATGTGAGGCACTTCCTCACCAGTCTGTGAAAGTCCTGCATGAGAAGGTGTTGCTAAAACCTGATACATTGTCTTTAATTTTTCAACTCCCAAATTTCCAGAGCTGAAGTGGGGGGGGACAGATATCACATGGAGCTGAGAAAGTTGTGAAGTAAATATTCCCTAAAGTTAACTAGAAAATCCAGAGACTTGTTCTGGGTCCTGCTTTAGCCTACAGTTGATATGCTCTTGTTGCCTGCTCGGTAATTTGTCGGGAACAGGGAAGAAGAATTCAGACTTGGCAAGCTGGTGCTGCAGACAGATTTTGTCAGATGAAATCCCAGTAGACGTTAGTGCAACATCAACAGCTCCTGAGCTATCACATGGGAATGCGCAGGGAGATAAAACCAACATCCTAAAGGGAGTATCCTCTATTTTAAGGTGCAGAGAAGGGAATCTGGCTAGTGTAATTTTTTTCCTTTTGTTCTGGAGTCGTTCAGAGAAATGATGGAAAACGCCAGTTCCAAACACAGATACAATTCTGTCTTTTCTCGAATTCTCACTAAGTCTAATGTTGCTTAAGTTCTTTTTCTTGCCTTTTTCTTACATGTGAAGAGAGGTTAATCCTATCTGCCTTTACCTCAGAGGGATTGTAAGGGCAGAGTTTGGAAAAGAATTTGCTGTCTATGCAAAGAATCCACAAGTGACTGCAGGGAAAAAAAACCCAGACCTACCATTGGGAAACTCCAGCACCAGTCTACTGCTTTCTGGAAGTGGAGTGTTCTGTTACATAAACATCCTTGAAGCTTTGCAGAAGGGGTGACATTCACATGTGGGGCCTGACTAATTGGGCTTTGTGTGTGAAGAACGGGGATGGAGAGGATAAGGAAATGAAATCCCTAAGGTGCAAGCTGGGCCTCCTTCTTCCCATGGCCTGGACTGTTGCTTACGTGTTGGAAATGGGTCTCAGAGCCTCCTGTACCACAGAGCTGACGACTGGGAACTTTGTGGGCCCTTCGACACAGGCTGCATCTGAACTGTTCCGTTAACATCCCAGTTAAAGGAACATCCAGGGGGCTGGGAGGTCTCCTGCTCAGCCCAGCAGCCTCCAGCAGTCATTCAGAGAGCATCCCTCTGCCCAGGAACTGGTAACATCCCTTAGAACTTAAATCATCATTAACTCAGTGGCCCTGGCCTCTATTTAGGCATAACATCATGCAAGACAGCATTAACTCTTGGCTGCTTCTACTGAGGCAGAAAGGGGCTGCAAACTTCAGGACTTCCAAATTGCTCTCTGGAGGAGTCTGCACCCTTCCACTGATTATGTGGGGAACCCAGATCCCACCCCACAAATCCCAAATTGTTGCTTTGATGGCCAAAGTAAGGTGGCACCAGCACCCCTCCATCCAAATCTCACTCAAGACTCAGGGCCCACACTCTCCCCAGCCCCACAGCTTGCAGGAAAGTGGAGCTGCAGCACAAGCTGAAAGTCACCACTTTGTTCCGCACACACTTTCTAAAGCTTTGTCTCTTGTCCTGACCAAAGAAAATAACTTGTTTCCTCCTCCATCTCTTTGTGGAAGACTGTGTATAGCAGGCATGTAAATAATTTGGTAGTGTCTAATATAAAATTCACATGTGTATTTTTCTATATGTTATGACAAACATAGAATAATGATCTGCAGGTTTTCCACTCTGTGTAGCAGCTCTCAGGGTAAGAGGTCAGATTTAGCAACTGGGATGTTAAAGGAACACATTCACAAGCTGAAAGATCTACTGTGGAACTGGTTAGGAAAGAGTAAAATCTGAATTCCCAACTCTTTTTCTTTTCACAGCTGTTAAGAGTTCAGTGGGTTGAACTGCAATCCTTCAAGTTCATCTGTTGACTCCAACACAAAACTATTATAAACTGTGCCTCTAAAACACGTGATGAAACATTTCTTGAGAGCTATTTATTCCAAGTGCAGCAGAGGAAAGTTTTCAGAGCACCCGGCATTTGGTAGAGGAAAGGTCTCTTGAGCTTTGCAAAAGGAGGAATTATTTGCATACCGGCGTAAGTTGCTTTTTGATTATTTTTTCCTGCATCACTGAATAAAATAATACTTCTAACTTTCGCCCATCATGGAAACATGATCAAGTAGCACAAAACTATATTTAAGTGCCTAGTAGGGTCTTTCTATATAGTTTTTTTCTTTAATCATGTGGATTGGGTGTTTTATAATTCAGCATAGAACTCAAGATAATTTAATAGTATATGTTTTCTTTCCTTGAATGTTTTCTGTATCTGAATAAGAGTTCCTTCACTTACAGTAGTAATGCAGAGGTATAATAGACTGGGAGCTTCAATCAGGTGTGGGGTTTGCAAGCTTACAAGGAGTAAGGAAGGGTTTGAGGTAACCTTTTTCCAGATGTTTTACACCTTTGCTCTGAAGTTTGATCTTACCTATCCGTTTACATTCTCCTCCAGGCTTCAGCTGTGGTAAAACACTTTCCATGCTGAAGATGGACCATGCAAATGTGACCCAAGCTATGCTTGATGCTGAATCCCCCAGCACAGAGAAGGACAACAGCAACGAGTACTTTTACATTCTGATTGTCATGTCTTTCTATGGGATCTTCCTGATAGGAATAATGCTTGGCTACATGAAATCCAAAAGAAAAGAGAAGTCATCCCATTTGCTTCTGCTCTATAAAGATGAGGAGAGAGAATGGGGGGAAGCTGTAAAGCCTCTACCAACCGTAGCAGGGCTGAAATCTGTGCAGATCCCCATGATGCTGAACATGCTGCAGGAGAGCATGGTGCCATCCCTGTCCTGTGCCATCTGCTCCATGGAAGGCAGCAGCGTGAGCTCCGAGTCCTCCTCCCCAGACGTGCACTTCACCATCCAGGAGGAAGTGCTGGATACTGAACTAGGGGAAGTGTCAGAAACGCCCCTCAATGAGAGCAGTGAGGGTTCTGTGGAAAACATCCATAAGAACTCCTAGCACTCGCAGGGCTCCCTTGATCAGCTGCCAAAGTGTGAGTGGAGCTCCCACTGAGAACTTGTGGCTCTACTTCTCTGCTCTCCAATGAACTCTGAACAGGTATCTGTGCTCCTGGGCCCAAGCTGTTCCTGAGAGCTGGCAGGACAAGGAAGCAGTGGTATCCAACTCAAAGTGTAACTTGCACATAATTGGGTTGCTTAATTTTAAATTTTCCATTATTATTTCTTACTATGAAAGCTAAGAACATGGTGGATATATATGTATTTTCTAATGAGGTAATTATTACTGGCATGTCTCTGCATATTTCAGAAGTCTGTAAATATCTGGGAAATGTTTGGGGAAGCTACCCTCATGCAAATGCCTGGTTCTTAAAGATGATAGGTAATGCTCACTCACACAAAGCTGTGATAGATTAGAAATACTCTTACTGTGTTTTTCTTATGACAAACCACAGCCAACAGCACATTTGCTCAATGAGGTCTTGAAAGCTGAAAACTTGTTGATGCTGTACTTGAAGGGAGATTACAGCATGGCTGCAGGCTGATTTTAGGTACAGAAAAAATGAAAGACAAAGCAGAAAAAAAGAGGCACTGAGTTCCTGTGCAGTTTGTAAAGCCTGGCTTCAGAGCCATGACACTTATCTATGTCTTTGCTTAAGTTATACCTGTACTGGCCGGGTCAGGTTCACCACCTTCTGCTGCAATCCAGCCTGTGACTGAGTTACTAACAGCAAAGGTGGTTTAGGTTTTTTCTTTTTAATTTTTTAAAGATGTGTACATTTGGTCACTAAAGGCAAGGATCTGTAACTTAAAGGAGATGTTAAAAGATCTTTCTTACCAGCTGTAAGACGTAGAAAGGCTCAAACAGATGCTGCTCTGTTACACCCCCTTGAAAAATAGGTGGAATTCTGAATGGAGTTTAACCTAGCAAGGGTGAGTTCCTGGCCCCACTGAAATTATCAGCTTAGTCAGGGATGGGCACAATATTTTGTGCTTCTCTGTTGGAGTTAAATTCTCCATTTGAGGTCAGGAAAATTGTACCCATTTACATCATTAAGGAATCTAGACTTTCTGCTCTATTTAAGCCAGTGTAGCTTAACATTGTGTTACATCTTTTTTTTAATCAGCTTGCATGTGACACATGCATTTCTATAAAGTTATTAGTAACTAGTATTTAAAACCACCACAGACTTCCCCCTCCCCCCAATTTAATGGTACTGCGACATTTTTTAAATGCTCATTAAATTTGTTGCTAAATTATTGCACTTTTAAAAGAAGTAAAAAATAATACAAAGAAAAAAACTAATATTTCAATCATACCTTATATTTTGTAATAACTTATTACAGTGTTTTGATTAGTTTTGAAGCATGAGGGCTAAAGAGCCTGAATCTAAAGCATTGCACAGCAAAATACTTGCAAAATGTCTCCACGTATTTCCTGCACTAAAATAGCTCTGTGATTTATCCACTGGCATTAGAGCTTGAGAGACAGCTTGAAAAACATGGATGCTAAACGGCAGAAATGAACTGAAGCCAGAGTCTGCTGTGCTGCTGCCGCTGGGAAGGGCTCAGAGGGTTAATGTGATGTAGGGATCAGGGATCGCTGTCTCTCTCTAGCCACAGCAGAACAAAGGCTCCATTGTGCTCAGAAAGGGCCTGATTCAGGGCAAACTGAAGCCGGTGGGAGTTTTTCCATCGACTTCACTGAACTTTGGATCAGACCATATAAAGCTTTTTGGTAGATTTACTCTGAAAGGGACTGTTTTAAGTTTGAAAGGAGCCAAATTAAGTTTGGCACTTTGCCTGGAATCACTTGAATCCTGAAACTTTCCAAATGAGACTGACATGCGCAAGTTGTCACATTTTCCATTGCTTTCTCCTTCGTCCTTTATTTTTGGTATAAATGTATTTGTATCTGTAAAAAGACTGATGTATATAATTCCTAACATCGAGTTGTATATAATTGTCTCATGTATTTAAGGTTTATTGTTTCTACTGGCACTAATTTTATTTAAATAAAGAAACACATTTCCTGGAAAAGTCTCCACGTTTGTTCACTACGTCAAATAGATTTCCAGTAACGAGACTGGGCACAATTCCTACAGGATCCTTTTCTTAGCCACTTTTTGAAATGATTCCTTGAGCTTTACAGTACTGCAATATTGTGGGATGACTGCAGGGCTGAACAGGTGCTCCAAATCCACCTTTGGTCCATGTTGGCTGTTGGGATACTGGGCAGCACGCTCAGGTCCTGAGCGTGTGAAAGCAGGGCCACAGGGATTCCCTTCTGCAAAGACTTGGGGGTGCTGGGGAAGCATTGGGGGAGGCTGGCAAAACTGCTATGGAAACTTGTATTGCTTATTCAGCCTCTGGACACATTTGCGTTTTGAGTTTTGGGGTTAGTTTTGCATTGTAGCAAATCATGTGGGCTGGAGTTGAGATTATGGACAAGTATCTAACACAGATCTCTGATCCAACTGGATTTCCACTACTTGGCCATGGCACACAGCTGGCTTTGTCACAAGCTTTGACCCTGGGTCTCACTGCTACTCTGTCATTCCCAGTATTACGTAGAGAGGAGGTTTTCAGAATCTGTCTCCCTATATAGGGGATAAATATTTAGAGGCAACTTTGCACTTCCCTAAATCTGTCGAGTTATGTGTACAGACTCACCAGCACTGGTTAAGACCTGCTTGCACAGGGTAATTTGAGATTGTTTCAAAAACCAAATTGCTATAAAGTTATATCTGCTCACTTTCCCACAAAACAGGCTCCCCTGTGCTCTGCTCTCTTCATTCACTCCCTATTAAATAACTCTGGGGCCTGGTCACAAGCTTCTGTGGACCTCAAGCTACCCATCAGCCAGGCTGTGTTTGCCTGCAGCAGTGCAATCTCCCGGGACAGCCGCAGTGTCCTGGGATAGCGGGTCAGTCAGCAACGCTGCATCTTCCCCATTTACCCACGCCTCTGGCTTGGGGTTTCAGTGTTTCCATTGCCACAACAATGAATCAAGAAACTTCTGACAGCACTGGTGATAAGGAGGAAAAACAGAACAAAATGTAAATTATAGCTCTGCTGCATGGATCAAAAAGGTAGCTTATTCCAGGGGTTTCTTGTGTTAAATTGAGCTGCTATAAAGGGAAACACTGCATGGTTTGGGGCCTATTTACACTGAAATGAGCTACTAAACACAAAAAGTGGCTACCTTCTTGCAGACTGTGATGGAGCTATCCTTGGGTTGTGGGGTTGGAGAAAGCATGTGGATAGTTTTGCACATATTTGCCTTAGTCCCAAGGCATTTGTCTTTGTCCAAATCAGTATCTTGATGACAACAGGGGGAAAAAAAAACAAAACCAAAAATTTAGCTATAAAAGCTAGATGCATGTGCAAGTGAATGCAATGATGCCTTGAAGACAGCCCAGTGACCCCAGACTGCCAGGTAGCTATTATTCCAAAATAAAAGAAGTGTTGCTAATCTTCAAAAGATAGAGATAGAAGAAAAAAAAATTGCTCCCAATAATCTTGTTTCAAAATCCTTTTGACTACTAAGGAGTAAAAGGTAATAATTTTTTTTTTCAAAAATGAATGACACGTCCAGTGTGCTTCAGTAACTGAGTTAAGTCAGATTTAGAGCTAATAGATCTTGGCTTGAAGGCCATGATAATTGGCTGTAATTTAACTGAATGGAGGTGACTTTTTTTACAAATGCATTCTTCCTTAAAAGAACGCAGCAGTTAGGCTCCCATTTCTTGGCAGTGCTATACCTCATACATTTGCTGCAGTAGTTAACACATACCACCTTTGAGAGGAAAGGAGAAGATGGCCACATGTGGCCTGTGTACATGGGCTGGCTCCAGGACCTCCTGTAAACAGAAGTGCCAGATCTCAAGGTTGCCACATTGGGATCTGTGATAGGGCTTGTCCTAAATCCTACCAGTGCATCATGTTCTGTGAGGTTACTCATTCAACAGACCAAACCTGGCAGAAGGCAGAATGCAGAACTTGTCTCTTCCCCAGGCACAGGATCTCCCAAGCTCTCCCAGCATGGCTGTGCTCTAGACCAGGGGAGAGTTAACCAGAGAAGGAAGGTTAACGAGAGAATCTGCATTCCCAGGACCAGAGCACAGGTCACAGATAGTGGTAGTGCCAGGAGCCTCATGTGCTGCAACTCATTGCAAAACTTCCCTCCTTAGCTTGGCCCTCTCACAGTGGGATCCCTGGATCTGTCCCTTTCTCAGACAAGTGCCCATGCTCACCCAAATAATAAAATCAATTCTCAAAGAGTTGGAAAGGAAAGAAATTGATAAATTCTAACAGTCATTTCTCTTTCTAGGCCCTCAGAGCACGAGGCTGGACAAGGATAGGTGTACTCCTTGAGGACAAGGGGTACACAGGTCCCCAGTGAAGACCACGCTTTTATCACAGCCATTTCAACCAAGAGGTTAAACCATCTGCCTTTAATTTTCATTGAAAAATTTCAAAGATGGAAGGAGTCCCCACCACGTGAAAAATGAGCATTCTCAGAGATGCTCAAAGTAGGTGCTGCACAGAATAGTTGTATGTGCCAGGTGCAGCTGTGGCAAAGTTGGAGAAAAAAGAAGAGCAAAGATGCTCTTCTGTGGTTGTTGACTTACCATGGTCACGTTATCATCTTTTTGGAACTTGTTGTCCTAGTGGAAAGATGATTTCTTCCTGAGTTAACAGTTGGATCTAGGAGGCATAAAAGTTAGTAAAATTGTTTAGGCTATTGGTTTTCATGCACTGATCATATTTGCCTCTGTGTATTTGGTTGATTTACTTTTGTATTTTTTTCCATTTTCACACGCCTCTGCAGTTCCTACTGTGTGCAGCCAAAAACAGCTGCACCTTCTTAGTGTATTGACACTTCTGTAACCAGCTCAACTAGGCTAGAAAATGGAAAGTAATCAAAAAATCAATGAACACCAGTTTTTCAAAGTTTTATTTGGTTTGGTTTGGCTTGGGTAAGGTTCTACTTTAGGTTAGGCCAGGTTAGACTGAGGCTTTTGCCACACAAATAAGTGACTAAAAAAAGGATAATAAAGGCAACTGGGTGATGCATTACAGACTATGTTCCCAGCTCTATTCCTCAGTAAATCTGTTCAACTGGCCTGTGCTTCTCTTGATTATCATATCATGCTACTTATATTGCTGTCTGTGAAAATATGAGATGTTTCTGATAGCTAATAAATGCTTGTGAATTTTAGGTGAAAGATACAGTATAAATACAAAGCTCTTGCTCACTTAGGAACAACAAACTTTTTTGCCCTCCTTAACACTACTAGGTGCAACAGTAGCCACTGGCAACAAATGCCAACTTCTAGCACTTGGAATATTTCAGCTCATCCCTCCTCAGGCCCATAAGAAGCCATGTTAAAAAGACTTTTTGCTTTATTGAGAGCTGGAGAGCAGGCCAGTAGTTCTGGGATATGGGAGACTAAATTCAGTTCCCCCTTTAGCTCCAGGTTTACTGTGGTACTCTGGAAAATTAACATGCTTTGGATAAGTCTCCCTTTTATAAACTGTAAAGAAGAGCACACCTTCACTGCCTAAGGGTGATGTGAAGATAACTACGCTGAGAATTTCAGAGTGCTGAGCTCTGATGAAAAGTGAGAAAAGGCAGAAGAGTTGTTTGTCCTTGGAGAAGGAACCACAAAATTAAAGAGTTTCCCTGCAGCTTACCTATGAATGGTGGACCTGGAGCAGCCTGCTGTGGGGCTGGCCCCTAGCCTAGCCCTCCCTGGGACAGCTGTGTTTCATCCCAGCAATGAAAACATCATCAACTAAACAGTGCAGGTGAGAGGATGTGAGACATGCAAATAATTTTGAATTCTACCCTGGCCAATACACAAAAGCTCAGTCTTTCCTCTTTGTCAGGAGGAAATATAAACTGTGCACCTGTAAGAATGTACATCCCTCTTCTCGTTCCTCAGAACAGGAGAAACTGATCAAACAAGGTTTCCCGTAAGAGATGAAAGAGGAAGAGAAAAACCAATGCTGCTACTATTATTTAACAATATGTATGGAGTGGTACAGCAGCAGACAGACTGCCTTGGACATAACACAGGAGAGCCCCAGTGGTGCCTCTTTCAAGGCCTTAATGGAAAACACATCCCATCATTTTCCTTACAAATACCCAATGCTACAAAATGACCCATTGCAATTGCCAGTCCTGTCAGCAGCAGCATCCACCAAGTGCCAGTAATTGCTTTCCAGCCTGCAAGCACTGTGCTGCCACTGTACTGGGAAACAGGGAACACGCCTGACACGTGTAGAAGCACGGAGCAGTGCTGGGACTGTTGAAAGCCCAAGCACCACTGGGACATTTCTCCAGATCTGACTTTCCTCTCATGACTGTAAGAGCAGTGTGGAAATTCGGGAGATGTGCATCGAGTGCATATGTATTAATTTTCATCAGCTGCACAGGATTTTACACCAAAGGATGCTGCTTACTTTTGTTACAAGGGTGAGTGTCACCTAAGAAATGACACTGAGACCAGTGGATGATGTGATGGTAACACCTACCCATGTTTACTGAGAAACTGTTTGTTGTGCCTCCACCAAACGAAACAGCAGCAAGAGCCCTGTCACATTCTGTATCTCAGGGTCTATCTGCTCAGTGTTAGAAATAATTAACTGCAGTCATATCTAATTAGCTGCTCTTTGGCCAGGATGTGTATCTCGGATGCTCACTGTAAAGATTTTTTTTCTCCTATATTCATCAAGAATTCAAGACCAGATTAAAATAATCATGCAGCTCACTTCTGCAGAGAGGTGCAAATGGCTGCTGAAAGGGCTGACCTTCATCATGCTGCAGTGGCAGGAAAAATGCTGCCTTAGAGGTGGCTGCTCAAGGCTTTTATTGCTTCAGGTGATCTATAGGTACTGTACTAACTGTTTGTGTAGACATTTACATACTGCATTATGCATTAGTTTTGTAATAAAACTCATGAAGACCATTCAATAGATCCCAGGATTTCTTCTGTCAGTGAAAAGAATTTTTTCCACAACTTCTCTTCTGTGACCTTTAGTTTGTCTTCTGAAGTACTATCATCAGAACAACGAGAACATTATATTCATGTGGAAAGAAGAGTACAAAACATTCATATAGAATAGACAGAGCTTTGGGACTAAAAGTGTCCTGTATAGGAATATTTGTGAGA
Source organism: Aphelocoma coerulescens (assembly GCF_041296385.1). Classification (NCBI taxonomy): domain Eukaryota; kingdom Metazoa; phylum Chordata; class Aves; order Passeriformes; family Corvidae; genus Aphelocoma; species Aphelocoma coerulescens. The sequence goes on from NC_091023.1 coordinate 9,324,244, forward strand.
TACATGTGTGCCAGGGAAGTATCAGAAACCCAGAAGCTGAGAGTAATAGTCCTAGGCTCTCTGAGTCCTTGTACTTATTTATTTATGATGTCTACACAGACAGTGAATTTTCCCTCATTTTTCTGTCGAGAGCTATGTCAGTTTGAACTGGGAGAGTCCAATAACTGTACTTATATCTGTATGTGTGTTCTTGATGTGCCTATTTTTTTCCCTACTTTCTATCATTTTTCTACAGGACTGTAGCCCAGGGAAATTATTTTTTCAGGCCTATCCTTGCCTTCTTTTTCTTTACTGCATAAAAGACATCGCTTAAGGCTCTTAAGTCAGGTTAAACCTGATTTTTTTCTATTCCTTGGCATTCCTTTTTAATGCTGACTGCTACCATCTCTTTTGAGTAGAGCAGTACGTGCTTTTCTACCAGCTACACACACTGACATATGGTTACCATCAATTTTATAGGGGCCTGGAAGCACAAGGGATTGTGTTCATTTATCCTGTTATAAAGTGGGGCACAGAATTCATAACTTCTACTGTGGGTCACCAGTTCAAATGCAAACTCAGGACAGGACTAACCAACTTTAGTGTGGGGACTTCATGGCTTTTATGCCACTGGCTCTGTGAGACTGGTTCCCTCAGCACACTGAAGGAAGTCATTTGAAGATGAAGAGGAGATATTTTATGCCTTATTCTGCAAAAGCAGCAACAAGTCTGTAAACTGGGTGATGTGAGTTAGCTGCTGAAGTTGCTGGCTGGTGGAGAATGGCAGATCCCTGTCCCCACCGACCTCCAAGGCAGGCCTAGCAGGGGCAGTGATGATCACTGACACTCCCCAGCTGGTATCCGCTCACCAAAGCACAGTCCAGCTGGCACCACTCACAACAGGCTTCGGGGCCGTGAGCATGGGAGCTAAAGGGGTCATCAGCCCCTTTGTTATGCTGATAGTGATGTTGGAGGGTGGACCTTCTCCTAAATGGTACACTCAAAGTGGCATCAGGTTTCGGTGAGGGGAGGGACAGGCTTCAGGTAGGATTTGGGGAGATAACCCTGTATGCTCCCCAGCCCCTGCAAGCCAGGAATATGTCTTTCAGAAACAATGTCTCTCCCTTTCACTTTTTTTTTTTTTCCTTTTTGTTCCCTCTGGGCTCTGGAAACATGCATTTTATTGCTGCACAGCAACTTCCCTGAACTCTATCTGGAAGATTAATGGTTTATTGAAGAACAGGCAGGATTTAGATTGTCATCGAGAGACCCATAAAAGTAAGCATGTAAAAAGTGTTATGGAAACAGAGCGTGGCCCCTTGGAGTTTTCAAGGGTGGAAGCTGGGCTGTACACATGCCCTGCATCCCGCTCCCTCACCCCTTGCTGGGAGCACACGTGGAAGAGCAGTGGGAGTCATTATTTGTGCTGGAAATGAATGAGTCCCTTGCAATGAAATTTACTGTAAGTTCACCTTTTCACATGAGCTGGGTTTTTTCCAGGCTAGCTTCTGCTTTGTTGGTGCGCGTGTGCATCTTGTACGTCACTGGGAACACATTAATGACCATCAGGAACATTTCTTTTGGAATCCTCACAGATATCCCTTGTGATCCAATTTGAAGCACTGCCTGGAAAATTATTAACTCCTCTCTTTGGTCTATAAGGGATTACATGAATGTGCTCCGCTGCTTCGGGCCACAGCCAGCTCATTCCTGTAGACATCCTCATGCTCCTCTCCAGGGACCTGCGCTTTTAGGGAGTCCTGCACGTAAGCTATTGTTGCATCTGAAGGCCAAACTGTTCCATTTAAGCATGGGTCCATAAAAGTGGCTGTGCTGCCAAGCCCCATGGAAAGACCGGGCTGCAAGCTTCCAGCTGAGCTGTGACACAGTGAAAACAGCACCCTGCTCTAACATCAGCTATGGCCCTCAGCCTTTTTTACCCCTAATCTTTTTCACAAGATTCATCAGTGGTGATATATTCTGCGTGTGAGAATAATGGCTTCATGAGTATGCCAAACATTGTGAGGTGACAGTGCAGCTAACATGGACCGTTACTGTGACCATTCCCCTGATTACTGAAAATTGGCTGAAGTTGCCTCTCTCCCCATGCTAGCACAGGACCTCCGTGTTACAGACCAGACAGAGCTGAACAGGGAATGCTGGAGCTGTAATACCACAGCTGGCATAGGGAATGGGTTTCTTTGGTGAAGGTTTAAGAAAGGAGCTCTGAAGATTTTTTAGGACAGCTCATCCTCACACACATCATCATTCGCTCCATTAGCTTTGATCCAACACCTTCCCCCAGTACTTCAGTTTGCATGGGCTCCCCTGCCCTCCTCAGCACCATGGATCACTTTCTGTATATCATAGTAGAAGTAGAAATAAAATTAAAGTAGTGAAATAAATCCTGTTTTTATAGCTTTGCAATTTCTTCTCAGCCCAGGAAAGGCGCAGGTTTGCTCTTGGCTCCTTGCACCAGCAGGGTTCCCCTATAAATTGCCCCAAAAGAGTTCCAGTAGCCCAGGACTCTCTAGGTTTTCAGGCATGTCACTGGGGTCTATTCCCTCTGAATCTGTTGGGGTTTTGGTCCAATTCACACCAGATTCCTCACCTTCAGTCACAGATGTCCCTGAGGGCTGCTTAACCTGCAGCCTGCTTTTAACCTGCCTTTCATAGATGCTTGTTTTTGCATTTCTCTCCCCACTGTGCCCTGGAAACAGGAAACAGGCTGCCCTGAGACAGAGCTCTGACCCACATGGGGCAAGCTGGGACCTGGGGTGCCCCAACTCCCCCTTCCACCTGCTGTGGGGGTTGAGTCTGTCGGGGTGATAAAAACCATTGCAGAGATGGGGCAGACATGAGCTATGGCCACACACACAATTGCCTTTCTACAGTGTTTCTGTGCAGCCCTCAGGCTGTTTTGTTTATGTGTGTGGAACAACTGGAAGTTACTGAAAAATACCTCTTAATTATACTGATAGACTCTCAGAAGAAACTTTCAGGTGATAAAAGCCTTGAAATGAGGAGAATTCCTGCCTCCAAGCAAGGGCAGCAAGTGGTGCGCAGCTCAGTGAGGGGCTGAGAGTGCTGCAGAGGGCTCACAGCCCCCATAGGGCATCTCTGAGAGGTCTCTGTAGGGTGCAGCCCAAGCCAGTGCTTTTTCAGTCCCACAGCAGCCCCACAAGGGATCTCATATGGGTTTCTGTGAGGTGCACCCCAAGCCTGTGCTCCTTGAGTCCCATAGAAGCCCCACGCCTCCATCTGAGGCCATTTGCTCTGGGGGAGCCTGGGAACAGTGGTGGCTCAAGGTGATGGCAAAGGGCAGGGGCAGAGGCCGCCCCATGGGGCTCAGGGTGGATAGCCCTGTCCTGGTCCATCAGCACCAGGCTAACCAGAAGAATAACAAACCCTGTGATTTCCTCCTTAATCACACCTCTCAGGTGCTGCTGCTCACAGCTTTATGTTTTTTCATCCCCCAAGGCCTGTGATTAGTCCCCAGCAGCCACATCAAGATACACTTTATGGTTTAATTACACATCCCAGTCTGAGTAATGCCTCTGGCTGCTCAGCCTGTCAGGCCCCATTAGCTGAGAGCATCCACCTCCCAGTGCTGAGCAGCCTGGTGAGAACGTGCCAAGCTTACCCAATGAGTGTTTTATCTTTGCTGCATCTTTAATGCAGACTGCTCTGACATCTCCTCATCCTTTGCAGAGCTCCCTTGTGAAGGTTCAAAATGAGTGTGAAGAGATTCAGCGACCGCCTGTTCCTGGGACTGGACCGTGCCCATGGAGGGGGAAGAGAGACATGGTCAGTCCTTTGTGGTGGCGGTGGTGACCACAGCTGCGGTCTCAATCACAGAAAGCATTTGCTCTCCACAGGCTGAGGTCTGCTCTAGATTTGCTTTGTTGATATTTGTGAAACCTCTAATTAGCTTCCCTTTCATTTTGCTTTTTAACTGAGGTTGATACCGTGTCATCCACTTTTCTCAGGAGTTTTAATCTTTCCAGTGACTTATTAAAAGGGCAGTTCTGTCAGGCATTTTGTGACCTTTAACTTGGGAGAATGTTGTTCTTTAGGATGATTGCGGCCATTTTGTCTGCTGTGTTCCTCATAGTGATAATTTTGCGATGATGGTCACTCCCGAAAACCAGACTGTGGCTTTCTAAGTGTGGACTAAGGAATCCCATAGTGAGTTCCTTTCTATCCGAGCTGTATACAAAGAAAATCTTGTTTGTTATTTAATACCTATAGTGAGGGACCTCAAATGAGCCAACTGGCCTGCAAAGTCAGGAGGAAAAAAATCTGGTGAATGGTAAGCTTGTTGGGAAAATGGTATTTAGGTCATCCCAAAACTATTTATGAATTCAGGTCAAATTTTCTAAGTAGTTACTCCTGGGATTTTGTGGGTTTTTTTTGGTGGTTTTTTTTGTTTTGTTTGTTTGTTTGTTTTTTGTTTTTGTTTTTTTTTTCTGGGAGTGGATTAATTTTTCCCTTTTCTAAACTCAGGGGTTAATGCATTTGCCCAGAAACTGGGAATCCCTCATACAGTTTCAGCCCATGCTTGGGTGGAGCTGCATAATCCATTCTCACTGAATTACCAGCATTTTTGAGTATGTTAGGAAGAAGGGGCAGTACAGCCACAGTGTGTCCCAATGGATTTGTGTCCCTACAGTATAAAACATGTATTTCCTGAGCCAGAAAGAAATTACAAATGCTCCCTAGTATGGTGGTTAGCAAATAGACAGAGGCAAGAATATATTGGATTTCTGCTATACAATCCACTCTGACTATAACTTGTATAAAATTGTACAAGAACATCAAGACACTGTGAGACTTGGTTATCCTGTAGCCTGGCAGCCATAGTGCTGCCATAAGAGATCTGGATCCTCTCAGAACATAGGTAGAAATCAGTCTGAATCTACCACTTCTTGGACTTAATCAGGGAATTAAATATCCTATCATTTCTTTTGCTGTTTAAGAAGCAAATGCTTTGTTGAAACAACTGTGTTTTAAGTCAAAGCCATGTTGATTTAGTTTTTAGTGAGGAAACATCAACTTACTTAAATTTGTAAATCATCTTTTTGACTAAAAGCTGTTATCCACATGAATCTGTCAAAGCGGGACCTTGTTTGCCAGCTGCTAAAGGAGGGGATAAAAAAAAGCAACTCAGGTCACAGAGCCTGCAGGCTGGGAGAGGTGATGTGGTAAACAGAGAACTGAGACAAAGCAATCTGGCTCGTGGTTTGGGTGTCATAAGTCAGGTAGACAATGGATATAGGTGGGTCTTTCGGCAACTGTGTTGATATTTTAAAACAACCTGAAAGGGATAATTGGATCTCGCTAACTGCTTCAGTGTGCTTGTTAAAGGTGCTGCTATCTGCAAGAGATTTTCTAGTGCAAGCATAAGGGGAACATTCAGCTCATGAGACAGAAAGAACCATCTGACCTCTTTTCTCCTCAGCCTGTCCTGAGCATAGAAGAAAATGTGGAGATAGACTGAAATTTATTTTTCTGAGAAGAAATCAGCCTGTCTTTAAATTTTTCTTTGGGTTTTTCCATCGGATTTTATAAACGACATGTTATTTTACAGCATCTTTAACTGGAAACAGACCTTAGATTTTGATGAGAATATGTCCTGTCTTTTTCTTAGTAGCTGCTAGTACTAGGGAAGGTGCAGTGGGCAGAATGTCAGGGGGAAAATCCTAAGAAACAACAACAGGCGTTTGGATCATTTCAGGACAACTCACAACATTCTCTGCAGTTTTTCTCATTTCCTCATACATCTGTTTTCACTGGGAAAAATAAGATTCCTTTCAGGGTCGAAAAGGATGAAAATACTGGGCATAACCTTTAAGAAACTTGAATTTCAGCTGCATCTCTACAGCTTTTTCTAGTTAGCTAATGGGCCAGTTTGTAGTGCTGCAGTAACATCTCAAAGTGTTGGTACCTTTCTCCGCTGTCCAATCTGATCCATGCAGCAAACAGCTGAAAATTCACCTCATGGCACGTGTTGCAGACACTGAATAGAAACTTCACAAGCATATTTTAAGAGGACTGTTGCATTCTGTAGGATCTGGCTGCACAATATCTAACTGGGGAGAGGAGAGTGGCCCAGAGGGTGGAGGTGAAGCAAACAGGACACTGTATAGTGGGTCGTTTAACAGCTCTGTACCTGACACAAACAGTTCACTGAGATACTGAGATGGTCCAGAACTCATCAGTTTGGATATTTTGCATATGATTGTCTTCGAGGAAAGTATCAAGCAGTTTTAGTGTTAATGGAAGTAGCAGGTGCCTAATCATTCTCTGTGCGCCTGAATTTTGTGCAGTAATTGGTATTTAGTGTTTGCTTCCTCAGATTTGCTGCAGGTTAATGCCCAGCCAGAGAGCTCTAATTCCTGTGTAGGATGTGCCGGTGTTTGAAGGGAAATGTGCAATATTCTGGCTTTGCATCTGTAAATGAATGCACAGCTTTCCTTGGTTGCTGGTTGACAGAGAGTGCAGGAGCCAGCATAATCAGCAGTTCCAGGATTTATCTGTAAACAAATACTGACAAGACAAAAGCAGCAGAGCAGCAGCTTGCACAGGATATAACTCTCATCAATTCAGTGAGTAAGCACACAGGATTTGCCTTATGAGCTGCCAGACCATGGACAGTCTCCAATCTCATGGCACTGCAGAGGTATCAAAGTTCACTAAATGCATTTACCTGCTAGCACTATGAGGCCAATATTCCCGTCTTAATAAAAGTACAAACCCTGTTGGACAAGTCATTTACAGCTCCATCACAAAGACTGCACAAAATTTATTTATTCTTTTTTGATTCAAGAGAAGCCTGGAATAGATAGTCAAAGGGGAATTTTAATGAGACTGACCTCAGCAGAAGAGTTTCACTAAAGCACATGGCTCAGACACAATACCAACAGGTGACATCCTTTACTTTTTTCCCCTAGGGGCTACAGCTGCTTTTCTCCTTCCAGGACCCTAGGACCACCAGTCCCTGCACAGCTCTGGGGCAGGCTGTGGGTGCTGGGTGCCCAGGGCTACTGAGGGACTTGTCCTTGCAGTGTGCTCTGGGACTGGTGTGCCAAACCTAGGCTGCAAAGGAGCTCCTGGGCCATGGAGGCAGGTGTGGGTGAGGCCAGTCAGGGTAATAAAGCTTATTAGTGTCCTCAGGGCTTTGAGCTCCTTTCCTACAGCTGTCTTGTTCGCTCTCAGAAGATGAAAAGCAGTAAGGTCTTAATTTAGGGACTGCTTCTGTGACTGGAAGGTGTGGTTTTGGTTCTTTCCTCTAGCCCACATTTGTGATTTTAAAAATAATTTTATTTTATGTGACAATGAAATATATTTGCAGTAAGAAAGCAGTCAGGCTCTTCTGGTGGAGGAATTTGTAAGTATGGTGAGATCTGTTGTGGTACCTTAGTATGTAATAACTGACCTCTGTGGGGCAAGAACTTTTCCAATTCACAGTCCTGCTCTGTTTTAGGGAGGTTTGTCTGTAGATGCCTTTGACACATCAGGAAAATGTGCCCTCCATCTTGTGAGTTGCTCAGAGGGAGTCAGCCTGGTAGCTTGTTAAAGGTGGGTCAAGTCTAGGAGATCATGGAGCTTCAGTTCTGCTGGTTTGCCTGGGGTGGCTGGGAAGATTCTGGTGTTTTGCATGGCAATGACTTCCTTTTGCTGCAAAGCCAGAGTTTGAAAACTGAGATATGAGTCACCACATTCGAATGCTGCCTTCAGTCGTTAGTCCCACATACTTGCTGAGTGACCCAGACCCAGTGTGTGGGTGGGTTCTGTGGTGTGTGTCCCCAGCTGTGCCCAGTTCACAGAGCATGTGTGTACACAGGATGCTTTGCACTGAGAGCCTGCTGTTTCTGCAGCAAGAGCTCCTGCTTTTGAGCCTTGTGGCTCACTGCTTCAGTCCTTGGTTTGGCTAACACCTTCCATGGTGGTGCTCTCACATCGCTGAGGTTTGCTCCAGCTGAGTGGTGAAGTGCAGGGAATGAGGGAGCAGGAGTCAGACTTGCAGATACCACAACACAGGCACAATAACCCTGCTGCCACAACTACGCTAGGCTAGGTCTGACTTTCAGAAACTGAAGATGAACCTTAATGTGGGGGATTTCCTGTGATTTGGTTGGTTGTTTGGTTGTTTTTTATGTGTTTTTTTTTCCCCTGCAAAGCCAGAAAGGTGTGAAAACTCACTGACAAGAGTTCCCTTTCACTGACAGTCCCTGCTATCATCACTAAACCTGGGCAGAAGGTTTGTGGATAATTATTTCAAAACTGTTTTAAACACAATTAAATGTTCTAAGCAGAAGAGTCAGTGAGGGTGTTACAGCTGGATTTCAGATATATCCATTATATATCCATTTGTACATGCAGGTGTGTGCACTCCTCTGTGTGTGTGGTCCTGTAGTGCAAGAACAAAACCTCTGACAGCAGGGAGGGTTACATCAAAGAGCTGACCGGGTGAACTGAGAACCAGGGTGGCAATTTCAGTATGCTGCTCTGTTCTGATGTTTCATGTGGAACTTCAACACCTGTGAGAAGGCTGACTCTGTCCGAGAGCACAAGTTCCTTGAGTCCTATCTCATACTGGCTTTGTAAGGCTTTGGAGGCAAAAGTCTTCTGGAGCACAATGAGAGAACCCTGAGATGTGGCAAACTGAAGGTGGAAAGAATGAATGTTTTTATTTTTAAGTATCTGTTCCTTGGAAGCTATGGAGCATATTAATGGGTCCTTCCTCTTGCCTTCTTCCCAAGCTTTTGTGTGACTGTCTCACGGCAGCAGCTGCCACCTGGAACTTAAAGGAAAAATTGCAGAGAATGGTTATAACCAGTGGATTGGGCTTTGGGCACTTCTTTTATAAAACCAATGGGAAAAGTTGCCTGTAAAAAAATTGCCAAAGTGTAATTATTGCCTGGGGATCTGCCTGTGAAAAGTGATGTGAAGGCAAGCTCAGATCTCAGAATCAAAGGAATTACTGACAGAAGAGGGTCAAGGAAATGCGAAAATTTGCTAAAAATTCTCAAAGATATTTTTTAAATCAAAAGTTAGGAAAATGGCAAATCCTGCTCAAAGTTCATATTGTCTTGTTTTTTATTTGTTGTTCACATTGCCATGGTAGCAGAGCAGTCTGTGGAGGTAAAAGGAATACTCTGTACTGCCCTTGCCCCTGAGAGCGAGCACGGTGCCATTCCCTCGAGTCCCTGCAGGCAAGGCAGCTGCTGTTTCAGGCAGGTGTAAGCTGGCATCAAGGTGTGCTAGACATGATTCTGTAAATTGCTGCTCTTGTCCCCTCCCTGTTCCCTGTACCTTTCTGTGTAATGGCAGCACAGCCCTGGTTGGCATTTTTCTTTCTCCCTGAAGTGGGATCTGCCATCAGAACTTTGCAGTCTGGAAACTACTCATCCTATGCAGGTCTTGGTGCTCCACCTGACTTCTATTCACAGTTTTCTCTCGTTTTCAGGTACTGCATCATTTTTGGGCATAATCCCACTTTCTTAGAGGCACATTCTCTGTTTTTATTCTTGTAATCAGAGCTTTATTAAGGTTTGAAATTATCAAACTGACCACTGTGTTCTCTTGCTGAGAAAGGTGTTGAACAACATCTGTCAGGATGCTGTGAGACTATTCTGTGCAAGCACTATCCTGTGCTCCCTTGCTTTTATTTCTTTCTGTATTTATCTAGTCTAGGGTATTCTTGGAGATACTGTGCTAGATGGCTTTTCTGGTCTATCGGGTAATGGCCATTATTATCTTCCCAAGCTTTATACACATACCTTGCCTAGGGGAAAAATAACTACTTACACAGAAGAAGATTATTAAAATATTTACAAAATTATAACAAGATATTGCGTTACTGATGTTGTAAGCTGCTAAAATCTCTTGGATAATCATAGTGTGATTATCACACTTAGACTTTAAAGGCATTATTCTCTGCTAATGCAGTTTGCATCCTTTTACTCGGCAAAAGTTGAAGAAGACATTTATTCTTCCTCTTGTACAGCTAAACTGAGCAGAACTTCACAGCTGAAATCCTTGAGCTGATGTGCGTGGAAACGCAGAATGATAACAGTTTGAGCCACTCTCAGAAAGGCTGCAGGTTCAGCATATGTGAGGCAATAAAACTGTATCTTCATGAGGAGAAAGTATCTTATGCAAACACTGCTTGTATCTGCCAGAGGCTTGCAAGCTGTTACTGGCTTTGCAACTGAATAATTATGTGAGTAAACCATGACTTCCAAACAGTTTGGTCTTTCACAGGTGTACAGAAAGGCAGGTGCAGCCAAACACAGGTCATGGGGAGAAAAGAATATAGTCACACTTGTAGTGAAAGCAGATAGTCTGTGATAGTGCTGGAATTTAGCCCACTTGTAGGCCTGTGAATAAGGGGGTTTTACATAGAGACCTTGGGTGCCTTGGCTTGGGAACCTGTATCTTTGCTATGACGGAAGGTTATATCACTTCAGCCAAAACCTTCATTCTTAAGGACAGAATTTAAAGAATTTTGGCTCCACAAAGGCTCTGAAATTGCTGTTCAGGTTATTTTTAGAAAATTTTGGCTTTCTCATACTACCACAGCAATGAGTGCTGCTAAAATCTGCCCTTGGGCACAACTTTCATGTGTCTGGGTCTGTTTGCCAAGTGCTTGGTGGGTCCTGGCATCACTTCAAACCATGGCGTGCTGAGGCAGGCTCTGTGTGAGCCTCTGAGAAGACTCTCAGTTGAGCAGCGGGTCTGCATTTAGGTGTCCATCACCTCTCCAAACTCTGAATAACTCTAATAGTTCATTGATCTGTGGGTATAAATGGTTGCAAACAAGCAGAATGCACTGACTGTGCATTGTGTAAGCACAAGGCAGAATTGGGGAAGGGCTTCTCAAAGGTGTGTATTTGCTAATAGTAACCTAAGGCTTATGCTGTAGGTCCCTGGTGTACTGGTTTAATACCTCTGAACTTGCCCCAAAGCCAGTGTGTGTGAAATTGCTGTGATCGTGTGCAGCAGTCCTGAAGAATTCCATTTGCTGGCGCTGATGAGAGCAGCTCCAACAGTTACATGCTCTGGCAAAGACCAAGGCTGCCTGTTCTTGTGGGGTGGGGTCACTGTGCCTGAGGAGCAAAGCAGACGCTTCAGACACCCAGGGCTCCCTGGAGCAAATCGGGCTTGCCACACACACAGCGAAAGGACCTTTCTGACTTGTCAGGGATGTGACTGTGGATACCCCATATGCTCTTAAGATGTCTCGAGTGCTGTCTATAAATGAGTGGTACTGAGAGACAAGACCTGTTAAATGTAAGGACAATGCTGAGAGAGCGATTCTCTTCTTGTTGCCTGGTACTTTGCTTTCTCCAGTGCTAGGGAACACTAACATGCATTTTCTTCAGTCCTATCAGATCTTATAAACTGATTTCTAATCTTAAAACTCCAGCTTAACCCCCAATGCACTCTAAATTTGAATTTCAGTCAGTGTTAAACCTACTTAAGGTTTCTACCATTTCTTCTCTGACCGTGCAAAATCGTCCCGTTCATTTCATTCTTAATAATGACCCACATGGCCTAATCATGCAGTCACAGAGTAGATTATGCATATATAGACTCTACATCCTTCCAACATGTGTGGTGTGATTTGTGTGTCCTGAGACAAAGCTGCACCTGCTGTATTTTATGGACAGATTTTAAAGATTCTTGTAGTTCATACCTATCTGACTTTCTTAGCTGAGCAGAAAGTCTGAGTAAAAATAACTCAAAACCCCTAGTAGCTTTATCTTTCAGAGTGGATAAGAGAAGTGTGTTAAAAGAGTGTAGAAGCAGTGCTATCTTATTTCATTGGCATGGATGATGCTTTTAGGATTGTTAATTCCTGCTGCCTTTTACCATTGAAACATCTCTGAAAATATGTTTTCCTTTCTTTATTCTATTGTCTTATGACTCAGAGATTTGGTTAAATATCTAAAGAAAACATATAGATCACCTAATTCAATCAAGATTGGATTGTAGATATTTAAATGTCTTAGCTATAAAGAATTAAACAGGAATTGAGAGCACTCATGTATTTGAAGGTCTGGGTCTTAGTGCTAATGAAAAGAGCTGGCTGATGTGGTTTTTTGATTTTTGGATTTTGGTGGGGTTTTTTATCTACAAGTAAGAATGGAAAGGTATTTTAAGTTTTCCCTTGCTCGCAGTTCCTGACCTCACCACTGATTTCCCAAGGGAGGGATAGGGATGTGCATTGTACATGTTATGGGAATGAACATTGCTGAAACAATGACTGGATCACCCATTCAGTGCCAGCTGGTCCCTGCAGAGCTGTGGGGTGGCAGCTCTTCATTGTTGTGATGCTCAGAGTCGAATTTGAGCTTCCTGCTCACCAGGCCTGGGACATGAGAAGGATCAAGCCTGGTTGGGTTGTTGCACTCTGTACTCCCCATTGCTATCTTTTACAGCCCTGCTGATGGAGGATAGGGATTTGGCTTGCAGGTGGGATGTTGGCTAGTGCTGAGTTGCTGTAGCTTTAGCTCTGGGTTTTGTGAAACCTCATATGGAGCAATTTTTTTGGGGCTCTAGGTTTTAGAAACCCACTGGGAAAGACAGTGGGAGTGTATGAATTAAGGGAGGAATGGTGCTTCTTAAGCAGAAGCAATGTAGATAGAAACTGCATCAGGCTGAGGATGGTAAACACTTTTAGCACATGTACATGCCTGATAGGATGGGATATTCAGTGATATTCATGTTCAAAAGATCTTATTTCTTCTCATGAACTGTCTGATTTCCTTTGCCTTGGAGCTCTTGGTGTTCACTGTCTGAATTGATGATATGGGTAAGATCAAATTCAACCTGACAAAATAAGTCAGAGGATGTGAAATCTTCCCTTTTTCCCTCTCCCCTGTGAGCAAACAAATGTCATTTCACCGAAGTGAAAAGTTGGTCTCAAGAGGGTTCAGACTTTTAGATTTAGTGAAATTATGTGGTTTTCTACACATGGAGATAGTTTTGAGGTTTGTTTGTGTGGAGATTTATGTTTTGCTTTTCTTGCATGGATCTACTTGTGATCCTTAAGGTGATATATTAAGAAGGGAAAATTCAGTCCTCGCAACACGTTCTTTCCTGCCCTTCCTGTCACCTTCCTCTAAAACACCAGGTCATGGGATCAGGCAGAGGGGCAGTACTTGAAAGGAGTTTTGCTTTGTGCAGGGATCCTATGATGTTAGGAGAACAAGCATGCAGGTTAAGAGATGAATCCCACTTGTCTTTTTGGCTTCTAGATAATTAAATATGATCTGTTAAGCTAGGCTGTCCTTATTGTTCTTGTCGTAGACTCATATAAAGACAGAGCTAAGGGTCATGCCTGTCCAGCAGAGGTGTGATAGCTGCCAGAGTAACTAACTAAAGCATCAGTTTTAGTAAGTGTCTAAACCATCAGCTAAATGGCAGCAACAACACCAAACTGGAGTGTGAAACTGGAGGATCTTTTGGGAAAACAGGAGCTGTAACAGGAACGCTTCATCAATTAAGACTGCAATAAGCATAATTCGTACTCTGTTTGGGCTGGTTCTTTCTAACCAAAACTTATGACTAAGCTAAAGAAACAATCTCGAGATGTGATTGTGAGCAGAAGGAACTTAAATGTGAAGTAGAGGGAGGTGGAAAAAATGAGGCCAAGGAAAAGAAGGGTGCCTGTGGGAACAGCTTAATTTATTATTTTTTTCTCTTTTCCCAAATAACCTTCATTATATAACCTCAAGAAACTTTGCTTTCATATTATAAGACTTAGATACATAAGCCTAAACCTGAAAACATGTGGTCTTTGGCTTTGCTAGCAACCTTTTACAAAACAAAAAGAGCCCGGAGGACAAAGCACTTTGTTGTTTGCTTATCTTTGGAAGGTATTCATTCAGTCTTGATGTTCTTACTCTCCCTAGCCTCGAGTAATGTGATCTTAGGAGGTATTGCTTACAGCTAAATGTAATGTTTAGTCTTCAGACTTTTATAGCTCACAGAACTAGTGAAAAATTTTGCCAGACAGCTTGAAAATTTCCTGTGGTGAATTATAAATGGTGTCAGCATTAATGCTGGTGTGGGAGAAGGGAAGGATCTCTGACTCTTTCCAAATTTGGCATTTACACTTCTAAGGTAAATTTTGTATCCTAATTGCATAATACATCACCGTGGCACCCAGCCCTTTCTGAGGCTCCTCTTCTGTGGGGCAATCTCCACTCTTTCATGTGTGTGTGCTGGTGCGACTTGCTCTAACTGACTTGAACTATTTCTTAGAGAGGTGTTGTGATGTCAGAAGTTTTTGGAACAAATCCATAAAAATGAGTAGTAATAAATTGTCAAGGCTGAATGGTGTAGCCTGGGTGTTTTGAAGGTAGTCAGACAGAAATTACTGAGCTGCTAACTGTGGTGCATAATATATGAGTTAAATTAGCTTTGGTACCAAAGGAATAACAGATGGCAAATTGATGCTGATTCTTAAGGGAATCTGGGAATATTAAGTTGGGTAAGGATGACTTGCTACAGGAGAAAACTATCAAGCAATTATAATAAATAATAGAATTAGTAGTCATATAGATATGCTGAAGAGGAGAGATTCACACAAAGAAGCCATGCCTCACATCTATGAATTTTTTGTAAGGACTCAATAATTAAGGGACTAATTCTCCATATGGCTTATGTTAGAGTACTAGAACTTCTTAAAAATCCCAACCAAACAAAAACATAAAACCCAAAACAAGCAAAAAACCCCAAAACACACACTCAAAATTCTTCACAAAGATTGAGTTGGGAGTAAAGCACTGGTTTTCTGCAGTAGTTGGCAATAATAAAAAAGGCAGAAAAATAAAATTAGGAAAAATATGAGGAAAATAAAAGAAAAAGTATCTTCATAGTTTGCTCTTGTCTCAGTCTGTGTGGTTTTGGACTTCTGACAGTGTTCAGAAGTTTCTGTGAAGATGTAGGAAGTGGTGACATTTCCTTAAACTGGGAAGATATGATGTGAGGTAGAGGGTGGGAAAGGCAGACCATGGCAGTTCATAAGCTCAGAGATATGGAAAAGGTGACTAGAGAAGGCATATCCAATATTTCTCATGACACAGGGTCTATAAGTACATAGTGAAATAAGCAGCTGACAAGTTTAAGATAAACAAAACCCCCCTTACTTTTCTTTCCATAGAAACATAATTAAATGATGGCATGCCTTGCCACAGGATGTTTTGAAGGCCAAATGTTTCAAACTGTTATTACACATATCAATGGAAGAAAAAATTTCACAAAAGGCTCCTGAACAGTAGATACAGTCTCTGGTTGAGGAAGTTCAGAGCTGGGAGGATACACTAGGGAAATATTATTGTATACTTGTGCTACTTTCTTTCCCCAGCTGCTGTGGGGGGGGAAAGCAGCAGATTAGAGGGATCTTTGACCTGCCCCTGTACGTGTAGTGTTGCTGGGGAATCTCCCTGGTATATTCCAAGGAAACATCTCTCCTCCTCCAGCTTTCTGCCCTGTGAAAGTCTGGTTCCTGCAGATGTAAAGCCAAGCCAATAAAAGCCATTTTCAGTGTCCTCTGCCAGACCTCCTCACACATCAGGACAAAGAAAGCAGCTCATCTTGCCTCTTGGTTTCTTAATACAGTGAATAAACTAAGCTTGGTGGGGTTTCTGTTGGTCCAGCGGCTGCACAGCCAACCTGTTTCTTTCCCATCTTGCTCCTGCAACCTGTTTTATGTTGCCAGATGAATTTTCCATTTATGTATCCCCAAACTGCAGATTCTCTGAGACATACATCCTGAGTGTGAGGCTCAGCACAACAAAATTGCCAGAAGTTTACCATCTGTCTCAATAATAAAATTAAGCTAACAACTGAAGGGCATGTGAGATATTTCAGTTGTTGATGCTGCTGCTGTTTTATCATTTAAAAGGGGGATTTTTTGGATGGTTGAGGGTGGGTTTGTTTTGTTTTGGTGGGGGGTTTTTTGTTTGTTTGATGGTTGGTTTGGGGTTTTTTATAAAAGGGACTTTAGCACCCACATTTCTGAAACAGCTGAAAGAAGTTTTCTCAGACCTTTCAGAAAAAAAATCCACTTTGATACCAAAAAATGGAAAATTTCAGAAAAAAATTTGTTTGAACAGACTTAAGCATGAGTGAACACAGGGATTTTGTAACCTCCATATGGTAATGGTGTTTTTATATATTTGATAGCAGCATACAACACTGAGGGGACTTCTGAGAGTCCATTACTTTTCCTGTTTTCATACACATTAGTGATGATTAACTATGCAGATTCATTGAGGCAGGTGACTATTAGACTGCTTTTTGTCCCAACTTTTGAGGAAATTAAGTTTTATTTCCTGTGTGCTATTCCTAAAAAGACCTAAAAATATTCAGATATTCCAGCTTCGAACTAAAAAATCCAAGCTGAGTAATTGGATACCATATGGAAAATGTTTAAGTTGGTAGCTTAACATTCATCTGTGCTCTGGTTAGACACTTAGTGAACAGCTGTGGAAGTAAAAAACAGATGAGTAATTGGATCTGCTATCTTTGGAAACAGAATCCAATACATGGTTTTAATTTTCTATAGATTTGGAATGCTCAGCATGATGTTGATGAGAGCACAGCTAAGGCAACGAGCAGTTTTAATGAGTGTGGTGGTTGTGTCACCTTTCCAGGCTGGTGGCAGCTCTCCCAGGAACCCTTTGATACATTCGTTGGAGTTGGGTTGAGGAAATCTGTAGTATTGCTGCTCTTTATGAAGTTCCCCTGGGCAAATACCCCATATTCCTGTTGGATAATATTCTTTGGACAAAGGAATATCCCTTTGTCTGTGTGGACTAGCTCAGTGTGTGACCATGCCTTCAGTTTGCAGCTTTCAGGCACGGTTGATCTTCCCGCGGAGAGAGCCTGGCTGCACAACCAGCACAGAAATTAACTGACTTAGCAGTGAAAGGTTCTGCTTGCTGTGCTCTAACTGAGGTTACAAATATCTCTGTTTTCTTTTGGAAGCAAAACAAGCTCTAGAAGTTTCTACTTTGTATAGTCTTTGCTTATACAGCATCTCTAAGAGAGATTTCCTCACCAATTATTTGACAGGGTTTTATGAAGAATGATGCTTATTTAAGAGGATGTCTAAATTGCAGGTTGTTTTCCTTTGCAAAGTGATTCTTAGCAAAGCATGAAACCTCTCCTGTACCATGAGACATGGTTTGCATACGAGGTGTGCTTTGAGGGGAAAACACACAGCTTCTCCTTCCTTCTGTCCATTTTCCCAGCTGCATGTTGGAAGATAAAGGGAAAAGATAGTTTTGTCCTTTGTTTGTCAGGCAGTTCCATTTTATATTTGTATCAAATTCAAGAGCTGCAGCTCCTGGTGTATTGTTGCTGCTGCTTCATGGGGTTTTCCCCCTGCTTTTGTCTGGGTGAAAGGCACAGCAAATACCCTATGCAAAGGATGTGAGTGGTGACTGATGTGTAATCCTACTTTGCCAGTAGTAAGCACCGTGGTGAAAGAGACCTGGCTGTAATTAAGTTTGGACAGAAGATAAACCTGTGCCAAAGAGCTGGCAAAAGGCCTCTGTTATGTTGGTATTTGCAGATTAGGTCAAAATGCAATCTAACAACAGGATGCACTTGAGAAGCTCTGGCTCATTTTGACTGGCTCTGTGGTTTGGAAAAGTGACGCTTTACAGAAACTCATTTGAAGAGGGACTGCCTGTTACTCAGACATTTGCTGTACCTGCTTTGACTTGGATAAACTGAAGGTTTGCTGAGAGACCTGGGGGAAGGAAGGAGTTGGCTGAGATTTTGCTCCAATTTCTGAGCATGAGAGAGCTCACAAGGTGGGAATGAAGCTGTAATACTCTCTGAGGACCATAATAAACATGATTTTTCTCAGCTAAGTTTGGTGGTGATCAAATGGCTGTCTTGGGGCTGGGAAGAATTGCATGGATTGGTGCTCCTCTAAGTGGGGTTTAGTAAGGCTGGGCTGTGATGTGGCTCGGGGCAGTTGCCTGTGGACGACTAGAAAGCCTGCTGCCAAGTTATTTGAGGAAAGTGCAAGCTCTCTACTGTATTGCTGTGTTTTTCCAAAATTAAGATTGTGTTCCCTTTCCCCTACTTAGTATTTTCTTGTTTGTTCCTTGTCCAAGGATGCTTATAAATTAGAAATACTGAGCTCTTTCAGGAAACTAGAGCTTTTGTGGGCTGTGCTCTTGTGCATTCTAAGATTTTCGGGGGGGGGTATGTTTCTCTGTTTTGTTTTTGTTTCATTTTGGTTTTTTGTTCTTGTTTTGACTGTTATCATGCACTGCTTTGTATATTTACACCAAAATGCTCCAGGAGTTGGTTTGTTTGGAGATGGTGTTAAATGTTTTTGGCACTGTGCTCTGTGAGGTGCAATTTGTGCATAAAAGATGGAGACCTCTGATGAAATGCACTGCTTTCGATATTGCTGAGAACCTCTCAGAAAATCATTTTATCTGTATAAAGCTGTCCATTCCCTTACCTCCCTCACGTAAAAAAAGAAATCTCTGAGTCCTGGTGAAGTCAACCGTGCAGCCACCACAGAGAGATGTTAAGAGATGTTTTCACAAGGCTGCAGATTCTGGCTGTCTGCCCTAGCCATAAGTAGCTGGTACAAATTTATCTTTTTTTTTTTTTTTAAATAATCAAACTCATGGATTGTGTGAAAGAGCAGTAAGTACCTACTTAAAGGCTGTGCCACTGGAGTCTATTAATCTCTTAGCAGATGAGACATATTTATTTGTTTGAAAGTGCATTGAGTCAGGGAGAGGCCTGGTACTGAAACTCATATTTTGGTTTGCTCAGTCACCCTTAACACCCATAACAATCTGATAGACAACAAAAATACATTAACAAAAGGGAAAAGGAGGAATTCCTTTCTTGACATCTCCCACCTACCCCCAGAAGAGTATTTGGGCAAACCCAGGACTGTGGACCTAGGCATACCTGTGTGCACCATCCAGAAAACTGAAAACATGGCTTGAGAACTGCCAGAACCACTCTCCCTTGCCTGATGTCCTCTGATGACCGGAAGGAAGGAACGTCTGCGGAAATAAAAAAAAACCACCAAAACAATAACAACAAAAATTTTTTAAAAACCAGAACAACACCGAAACAAAATGACCCCCTCAGTCATATATTAGGTGATCTTTTCCTTAAAATGCTCTCCAATTCCTTTTCTAATTCTTCGGTTGCCTTTTTGAGATAGCAATAAAAAGGAAGTACGGAATTAAACATATTGTGTAACATGTGAACAATGGGTTTTTACTAGAATATATGTTCTTGCCTCTCCCTGTCAAAAAAATTTCCTATCCCTTGTTTGGGTATTTTTAGCTACTTTCTGACAATTTATCTGCTGTTTTAGTTGTTACCTGCAGCAAAATTTGGATAGTAGATGTGAATACTAATGGCAAAACCAGATCATCACTGCACAGGAACAGTTAAGGCTGCTTTTCCCCATGTGCATTACTCTCTTTTTATTGACAATAAATTCTATTTTCATGTAATGATCTAATTATCAGATACTGGGAAGCTTCTGATCCTTGATAGTCAGGCTTACATTTTAGCTGTCCAGAATGGGGATTTCATTTAGGGGTTTTTCCCCCCTGTTTTTATGACTGGCAAACTCTCTTGCTCTGTTTCTGTCCCTGTTTTGCCTTTTCAGATTAAGAGATATTGAGTAGCACAGGTCCCAGTATAGGTTTTTGGAGTACTCCTCTTCAAATGTCTTTCAATCTGAAAATTAAACCTTTGTTTCTGTCATTTGAACCTATTAATTCTTGAAAGACGCTGCTTTATCCTAGAGCAAAATCAGAGAGCCCACAGAAGGGTTAGTGGCTGTCAAGGCCATTCATAAACCTGTGTCAGTATCTTTGGGGGAAAATCCTAGTACACTGAGTAACTTTATTGACACAACAGTGAATACTCAAAGCATTCTGATAGCTTTACTAGGCATCACTGTGCTTGAAAGGCTCATTGACTCTTCCTCATTAATTCATATTTATGCAAGTATCTATTGATTCTGACATACAGTAAATGTCTTACTGACTTACATAACTAGAAGTTAAATTCTTTGGTCTGTTGTTTGCAAGAACGCCCTTGATACCTTTTGCAAGGTCTGGGAGGTGTTTGCCCACTACACCCCTCAGCAAGTGAGGAAGATTTACATGACAAGTTGTGCACTGTAATAGCCTGGCAAAATTTTGTATTAGAGTCCCTTAGAACCCATGGGTGAACACTCCCTGGTCTTGGCAATTTATGCAGCTCATGTTACAGAGCTGGGAAAAAACTGCCTCCTTAACACTTTGGTTTGAGGCAGCTTCTCAGACTAGTTCCTTGGGCAGACTGGCTTAGAGGATGAACCTGCCTGACCTCCCTCTGCTGCACACAAATGGAAATAATTCAGTAGTGTTTCTGAAATGGGGTTATCTGCTTAAGTGTTTATATCTTTATGATCTTTTGGTTTCAGAAACTTTCTGGCAGGCTCCTGGCTTCCAGTACTTTTGAAAAAGTTTCATTATTAGTAGTCTTTATACCTAGAGCAAGTTGTACTTTATGCCAACAATGAAAAGATTTTTTTAAAATGTGCCTTTTACCTTTAACTTGACAGAACTAACTCCTTTTCCTGTGTTCTCCATCTAGCCATACTGTCCACATTTTCTAATATTTTTTTTTTTACTTCTATTAGCAGTCCTTACTCAGATGTTTAACCATACTGCTGTTCTTATCACTAATTTTGGAGTCTTCCTCTCTCACATGGTTGTAAACTGAGAGTCTTTATGTAATGTTTTGAATTGCCTCCCTGCTGCATGCACTTGCCCTACTCTTGTAGCTGCTGTTTTAAATTTTCTTTTAACTAAGATTAAACATTTTTCTATAATTTCTTTTAGAAAATTTAATAATCTTGTGGTGGAATTCAGAGGTGGTTTCTCTCTTGTAATGTTATTAGAATTAACAATAATGTGGTTATCAAAGAGTAATTTCTCAGTGATCCAGCTTGAGCCACATCTTGTGCTTGAAAATCACATTTCATGTGTTTTCTGAGTTTTTTTCTAAGCTTATTTAAAGTTCTCTATTATGCCACCATGGATTTTATCCAGTAAATACAGAGGTAGCCAAAGTTTCTTGATCTTGTCCATCCTTGGGGCCTCTCTAATGCTCAGCACGATTCTGTGGTCACTTTTATCATCATGGCTGGGCTTGACCTCTACTTTAGGTTGGTGCTGTAGACGACGTATATAAAGGAATAGTGCTTCAAACAAGAGAGATCCAGTAGCATGGATGGAAGCATCTATTCTCTGTGATTTCTGTAACTGTTTAAAATATACTGACCTTCACCACCAGAAAGATTTTTCATCCTTAGAAAACATGTCACTTAACATTCTAGTATCTCAAAATGCTTCAGAAATAAAATGTTCTGCTTGAAATGTGATAAATATTGCATATCAAGTTTGATGTTTTGAAGCCGACTTCAATGTCTGCAAAGGGAAAAAAAATGAAATCTAAGATTGCAAAACACCTGAGCTTTTGAGAAAGCTCAGATCACTGCATTGAAGCTCAGCCCACCTCCACAGGGACAATTCTGCTAGTGTTTGTCAGCTCAATAAAGCAGAAATACTGCTTCTGTAGTGCAGAATATGAGAGGCATTTTAGAAAGCCACAATTAGCTGTTCATCTTATGATCTCTGGCAAATGGTTCCTGTTTGAGAGGCTATTGTGAGCAAGGCCAATTTGCTCACTGACTTTCTAGTGCAGAATAACTAATTTACATTACTCAACAGAGCTGAAAGGAGCTGATGTTATTAGGAAGAAGAAATAAACAATTGTTGGGAAATGAATGGAACAGTGTATTTTGCCATGGATAACTAGACTGAGCTTTGATGCTTCTCAGACAGAATTACAGTGATAGTAATGAAAATTGCATAATGAACTAAAGTACTGTGCAGAACAACATGTCTAGCTGTTATGGTAGAAACTGTGCAGCTGAATTGCTCATTATTAGGTAGCTGCATTTTCTGCAGGCTTGGAAAGGCACATGAATAATCTTGAATTGTGCAGACTGTTGGAAGTAGAGTTCAGGAGCAGGCTCTGGTGGTACTGCCTTTCATTATTTCATGGTTGGAGATTATGTAAAGGGTTGTACAATAGTTTGATAATGTGCTGTTGTCATTATGCATCCAATGGTCATCTCAAATCCAGCAGTTCAACGCAGAAGCCTCTGTGAGGAAAGTAGTTCTTGAGACAGTGTATAATAGCAGTGAGCAACAGCTTAAGAAAACAGCAAGTGAAGAAATCCCAGTCGACAGGAACATAGGAACCTTCCTTTCATTCTGAAGACCTACCCAGTCCAGCATCTTGTCTGATGGTGACTGAAAATGGGTGCCTGGCTAGGGAAGAATGTGGGAGCAGAATTAATGAGCACAGTTTCCCTGTGAATGCTCTCACAGGCTCTCATTTTCAGCTTGGAGATTTCCTGAGCCAACAGAGCTTCTATGTATTTAGTAATATTCAGTAAATCTCCCTCTTGTTAAGGCAGTTTTCCCTTAAACACTTGTAAACTTTTAGCATTCACAATATCCCACAGTGAAGTTCCTCAGCTTAACTCTTTTTTCATGTGAGGAACAGCTTCCTCTTGTTTAATCTATGGGGGAAAACCTTGAGATGTATTTTCCAAAGCTGTGACCTCCCAGCAGAATGACCAAATCCATGTTTAAAATGACTGGAGTCATTCACATACTCAAGGTGAAGCTGGAATAGGAAACAAGCTAAGGGTCTTTTGTGCACTGCAAAAAGTATCACAGAACCTTGGCTACCCCAAGACTCACATTGTCATTCAGGAGATTTGTAAGTAGTCAGTGCATTTGTGGTAACTGCCCTGGCCCCGTGTTGGGTGTCCCTTGGGGGTCAGCATCCCTGCCAGATTTAAACTTGATCTGGCAGGTCAGCAACAACACTGGGTTGTAAATTGTGGTGAGCACAATTCCCACACAACCTGGGAGTGGGCTAGGAGTGAAATGAACTAGTCAGCCACTGTGCAGGAAAACAGAATTATTTTTATGTTATCTTGAATTAGACTAGTTATCAAACTTTTGTATGTCAGGAAATCAATATATTCTGTAGACTTGGAAACCAGTTATTTTGCCTTCCCTTCTGTTTTCTGTGTCTAATGATTGCCTGTGGATGTTGATTCCAAACTGTTTGATTGCTGTTCTGTGCTTGGTTCCCTGGACCCTGCTGTTTGATCTTGACTTGCTCGTTGATTTGGAACTCTTTGGATAAGTTTATTTTTTCTGGTCAGTGGTAGCTAACCCACTTGGAGTCACAGT
Organism: Aphelocoma coerulescens; assembly: GCF_041296385.1. Lineage (NCBI taxonomy): Eukaryota > Metazoa > Chordata > Aves > Passeriformes > Corvidae > Aphelocoma > Aphelocoma coerulescens. The sequence goes on from NC_091023.1 coordinate 9,347,571, forward strand.
CTGTGGCTAGACTCCAAGCTTAATTAGTAATAAAATGAAAAATAGCATTAAAAAAAAAAAACCTGGCCTACAGTGAATTAATTTGTGTATTCTCTGCTTGGAGAGTGAGTGAAAAGCAGAGCCTTTTCACTCAGGCTTGGAGTCTGAGTGGAAAGATACATCCACATTGCACAGGGAAAAAGTCTTTGTGAAACTAGCAGAGGAGATAATTGCCCATGTTAAAAATCTGCCTCTCTTACCTTGAATTCAATCCATTAGCTCATGTATTTTGTCTTAACTAATTTTTGACATGAGTTAGTTGGCTTACTGTATATTCAGAGCACCTAACTGGCATGATAAAGCCTTTTTCAATATATTTTTTTCCTCTATAATAGAGATAACATCTAAAAAGTTAAGGAGAAAATAGCAGAACTTCATGGCTCAAACAGTTAAGAAAACTTTATCTTCATTAAGAAATTGCCCTATCTGATTTCTGAGTATTTTCTTTGGCAACAATGCATGGGCTTGGCTGTGTGAAAGAGAATTTAACTGAGGGGAATGGTTGCATGGGGTAGCACGATGAAAACTTGTTATTTACTCATATTATCAGCTTTCAGGCTTAGGTAAAGCTATTATTATTATTATTATTATTATTAAATTATAAACTATTATTATTGTTATTGATTCAGAGCAGGACAGCAGTACTGTCCTGCTCTGAATCAATAACAAGGTGTGACTTCTATGTTTCTTGATCAAGCATGTGTATATATATATTTGCTATTTTTTTGATTGCTTTTTTTTAAGAAAGAAGTGAGTAAAGATTTTGACATAAGGTCTACTGGTATCTGATTGTCAGCAAATTTCTTCAAATCCCTGCTTGCAATTACCCAAGAAAGAAGTGTTTCTTCTTAAGAAGAAATTAAAAAAAGAAGTGCTTGAAGAAACAACAGATCTAAGTAGCTGGCAGGAAAAAAGAAATCAATAAAAATAATAAATGATGCAGGGCTATCCTAGCAACTATTTATATCTTATTTATCTTAGGCTTCTCTTCTTATTTAGCATGCTAACATATTTTAAAGTAGAATTAAATAAGTAGCTAGTGCCTTTGTTTTCAGTGAAAATACATAAAATTGGCAAGACTGTCAGCATGATTTAACACTTGTTTTTCTGGCTGCAGGTTTTTTATTTTGGTTAGCTCTTGCATAAAATGTTTTCACCGAGCAAGAGAATGAAAAATGTTATTATTTGCTATACTAAAATTTTGAAACATTTCTCTGTTTAGGAGAATCTGTGAATTTAAATTTGTTACACACAACTTTTTAACAAAAGGGAAAAAATAGATTGCTTTGTCATAAACTTATCTATCTCAGCCAGGAAAATATTTTCTTCTGCCATATGTGCCTTACTCCACCTGTGTGGAAGCCAATGGAACCACTTAGTGCAAGCAGGCTGCAGCACTGCACTGCTGAAGGGTGTCATGCCAAAACTTGAGAGGTTCATGACATTTTAGAGAAAACAAGAATCTTGAACCTACTCATCCTTCAGCACTGAATTTGGATGCATCTCCAAATATTTTTTTTTTTTTTTTTTCCAGTAATGTACTGAGTTTCACATTGCATCAGACTTTCTTGCTGGACTTAAAAATGCTCAACCTGACTTGCAAGAGTCCAGACTGCTCAAATCCTGGTCTTGGAAGACAACAATATTGACCATGCAGGCCAAGCAAAGAGAGGAAAAAATTTAGGTTTCTTGTAAAGCTACTTTACTCATGTTGAATAGTTGCTGAGGGCTAAGAAATTTTTTTTAACCTGCATCAGTTGTAGGACAATCTCAAACAGGTGAAGGGCATTCTTGTTTGTGCTAACAGTCTTTGAAGTTGGACAGCTGGAAAGATTTCTGATACAGATCAAATTAGATTTAAAATGTATTGCTTTTTATTTTCAAAATGATAATTAAAATGTTTCCTTTTGAATCAGAGGTCTCAAATGAAAACATTTCTGAAATAAGGACTAAATTAAGATAATTGTTTCCCCTTGATCATTGTGGAAATGTTAAATGCAGCTGCTATTCCCTTTTTTATCCAACCCACTTCAATTCAGTTCACAATTCTTCTGAATTGAGTTCAAACCATACATTGCACCTCCTTAACCACCCAGCTCTTTGCTCCTAAGTTATATAAAGTAACATGGCTCCTAGGGGAAGGGCTGAGGAAGCTGAGGAATACTTTAAAATGTTTGGGAAAGCTTCTTTGGATTTCAGATCCCCTCTGTCTGCTAAAGAAGTAAAACGTGGTCCCTTATAAGGTGGTGGAATGGTCTAGTTAATCCTTGGAACTTCCAGCCATCACCAATATGGAAAAAGCAAGTTTAGCATCTCACCTTCTCCAAACATTTTTCTAGTCAAAACTGTTCTGAAAGTAAGTGGCCTACATATAAAGCAGCATTTTCTATCTGATAAAAGTGACTCTATAGCAACAGTTGTATCTTGTTACTGCAATTATACCTGGAAAAAAGGTCTACTTTTGAGCATTTCGTTTATCAGGAGTTGAGATACGATACTCTTTGACTGTTTCCAGATGCCTATATCTATGCAATAAAGGTAGAGAGTTTATTTCTCAGATCAGTAGCCTGCACTTTAAAAAAAAGAGCTTAACACCAGAGAAAGAAGTATGCATGTCCAGAACTTTGTGTTTCACTCATAAAATAAGAGAAATTTTTATTCCCCGGGAATAGAAAAAATGCATATCGCAACTTTTAATGAGTCATTTAATCTCCTTCCTTACAAGCTGTTCTCCTCTAAGATCAAGCAGTATTGACTGTACAGTAAACACATCTCTTCCGTTGGTAAACAATTTGGTTGAATTACTTCTAAATACATGTTTAATATTAGAAATACTCCTCCTATCCACGAGTCACTCATCCCTGACCAGAGAAGGTCAAATTGCCTGAAACAATCATCTACGTGGAATTTAAAGTCACAGGTTATTTTTAACCTTATTTTGAGGTGTTTTACAATTGGTAAAAATGACTACTGCAAATGAGTTAGCAAGCAAGCTGTAGCTTTGTGGTCTGTGCACAGCTGGTGGTCAGTGATTAGAGCTGCTGTTAGCAGGCAGACTCTGCACTGTCTGGAGTACAGTAGCCTCAGACTATGCTTGAATAGCTGGAAAAGGTCCACACCAGGTAAACAACTGCCACGGGGAATTTGCCAATTCAGTGGGCAAGAAATCTGAGCTGTCACTCCCTTAAAGTCAGTTCTCCAGGACTGACATGTTCAGCTTTGTTGGTTGTAAAGAGCACATGTGACTACACCAGATCCAGGGAGGGAAAAATGAGTGATCTTGCAGGATGTAATGGTGTCTGCCTCTTTTATTTCACATGGTACTAACTCTTGCCTTCATAGCTTATCCTACTGTATGTAGGAGTATCTCAGTGTCTTCCAGTGGACTGTTAAATAATATAACAACTGTCTGCCACATGACAGTGTGCCTGCCATCCTCTTCCTAAAGGGAAGCGTCTATGATGGAAAGTGTCTTGGTTGTGTTTGTGCTTGTTAAACACACGTTGCTACGCAACTGTGTTAAAAAAGGAATAATGAGAAAGGTGGTCCAGGTAGGAAGGAAGGAGCCTTGAGATGATCCTGCATTCCTGGGGGAATTTTCTAGATGGTGTTTGACTGTTTTTAACAGATGTCTGACTCCAGAGAAGAGGAACTAGCCCTTGCTGTAGAGAGCTACACCATGCCCAAGGAATGAATATGTTGACCACAATCATCATTGCACAAGCAAAATAGCCTTTTAGAGATTTTGGGTGTAAAATGTGGATAGTCTGAAGGCAAGCATGGCGATTCTAAGACCTTCAGTGCACATTTCTCTGTTAAACACCGTGTGTTACATAATGTGTATGTGCATGCACGTGCAGAAATGGCTGTGTACCCTTGAGATACCACAGGTTTTTGAATTGTCATTGCTCTCTAATTTCCAACGTACCTCAGTGGTTCACAATTTGTGAACAGCAAACTACATTCTGCTGTCATGAAAAAAATTATTTAGCTGTTTAGAAATTTATGGAATTCATGTTGAAGTTGGGAGGACCAAATTCGCTCTAAACACAACAGCAGCCATCGAGGGAGGAAAAAAGTAGGCAAGTTTAATATCTTGTGCAGTATTTGTATGATCAGGTAGTATGTTACAGGTTCTTGTATTCATCACCAAAAGCACTTGTGTGATACAACACAATTAATGTAATTAAAACCAGGTTCCTAAAAGTTCTTCAGTCAAGCTGAGATTGCCATGGTGTGAAGTAGTAAATTTGAAGCTGGGAACTGTCTGTGCTCAGAGCTGCTGCAGAATTCATTTCTTAAGTACAATATATCCTGTTGGGATACTTTTTCCCAAAGATTTAAAAGTGGATTTCTATGCCCAGTTTTTTTCCTCATGTAAACTGGAGGTTCCTTATATAAACTGGGTTTTTTTTGTAATGAGAAAGGGTATTGATGTGAGGCAGCAATTATAAGAGATAGCTGTAATCAGGCAGTCAAAGTAAGAAATATCTCCTAGCAAGTTCCTTTATGCTGCAGGACATTTAAAGAGTGCAGAGGCTGCCAGAGCCATGCTTTCTTGTCCCCAGGTTGAACTCTGAGACACTTTCCTATATGATGCAATGAGACTTTTCCTTATGCTATACTAGTAATGCAGCATTCTCCCTCTTTCAACATGCTGTACTTCTCACCATTCATGCTTTTATCACATTGCTCAATCTCTTTTCTCTGTAAATAAAAATGAGGATTTTTAAAAATGAGAGTACTATGTGAGAATTTGTATGTGGCCCTTTGATGTGAACAAAAGCTGCTTTTCCCATGCCTAGTCATCTGTCTCCTATGTAAATAGTTCTGATTGCCAAAATATTGCTGTTGAATTTTATAAGCCATTTGTGAGCAGAGGGAGAATGCATGCTTATTGCAGAATGTTTTCCCATTGTATTCATTTGACATGACTTTTAAAGGCAATATTTAAAAGTATGCTTTAAAGCAATTAACATAGAAATTGTAACTATGCAGTTAAAATATATTATACAGTTTTTGATTTTAGTTGACAGTATGTTGCATATTAAACTGAGAGGGGAAAATCTTGCTGTAGCTAAGACTTTTCTCTTTTTTTGGCTCAATGTATGGCCATTAATTTGGTTAGATCCTGGTGAAGCTTTCAGAGAACATTGGGTTAGTTGAACTGAATGATTTGGTATGTTTCAAGCTCTGTCCAGGATTCTTTATTTGAGTAAAATTTCCTTGGATGTTGGCTGGGCTCCTGCAGACTTTCCAAATGGTTCACCTCTCTGCCAGTCACCACAGCTTTACTGTAACACTCTCTATTCACAGGCAGGCCTGTGTTACTCTGATGAGGAGCCTGTACTTCTGAGAAAGAAAATGGGGCTAAAATACATATCTATATAAAATATAATTTCATAAATTAATATCCAGGGGTTAAAATCTCCATCTGATGATGAACTGCTGTTACTTTGATGTGTTCAGAATCCTTCTTGTATCAAACAGGGATCTGCACAAAATTCCTTTGCTTGTCTTTGGTTCTTGAATTTGCATTTGGAGTGATGGCTCCACACTTCTCTTTTGGTAATTTTCCATGCAAAACCCTTGAAACTTTCAGAATATTTTGAAATATGGATCCAGACTTGAAGTTTCAGTATGTAGGCCATTTTGTGGGTAGCCTGGGTTGATTGCTTTGTTTGTTTGCCCTAAAATCGTACAGTTATCTAACTCTCCATTCTGAGGGGAGTTCACTTCTCTTTCAAAGTCATATATGTTCAGAGCTCAAACTGATTAGCAGCTTCTAGAAAGCCCTGAGTGTGGTAAAGCCAGAAAGAAAATAATGGACGTTCAAACTGGCAGAAGTGTATAAAGAAATCCACCTTGCTGTGAGTGCCTTTGGATACTGTGTAGGAATGTCACCCTGTAGGACTATTCTGTCCTCTTCCATAGATCATCAGGACAGCAGTAAGTCTACTTACAGCTTTGATATTCTCTGCTTCTTTCTCACAAGTGGATACTGAAAAGTATTGATCAAATTATTCCAAATGAGCCCCCTCATCTCAGCACCAACAAAGTCAATCTGATTGCTCAGGTATCAGCTTTCTCATGGATGGATGACAAAATGCCACTAAGACTTCTCAGACTTTTGTCCTATCCAAAAGTCACTGTCTGCAGGCACTGTGAGCATTTTAGTGTTTGCTGTACTGTTTGTATACATTTCTTCAATATTTGAAAATGTTACTTCTCTTTGTGCTTGGTTTTTCTTCTTGTTTAGGAAACAGACTGTTTCTGGGTCACCTTTCTTCTCTGATATTCCCTTCCATAATGAATTATGTCAAAAGAATTATTTATTCTGCATAGATAAGGTCTGACTGCAGTAACAGGAAATTTTAGCTTTGTTCTGCTTTCTATCCAGTTTTATATCTAAATTAACTAAGGCATACAGAAATCAGATTAAGTGACTTCCTTCAAGTCACGCAGTGAGCAGCTCATTTTGGATAGAATCCCAAGAGGATACTTGTGGTTCCCAGCCCTCCTCTGTAACCTCCAGACCGCATTGTCTCCCCAAAGCACAGTGCAATGAATTCAGTCTGAACATTAAATTACAGCTTTGGCAATGAAGTAAGAGTTCCCGGGGCTCCCATATTTGCTGTAACTTGAAATTTCCAGAAGAGTTCCTCATTGTGGTTTCTACAGCCTTCCCTATTTACCATGCCCATGGCAGTGGGGCCCAGTGTGTCTACAGATGGTTTTCAATGCCCACTGCAACTTGTCTGCCAGTTCTCATGTCAGCTACACAGCAAAGTAAAATCTGTGGCTCTTCCTTACTAAAGAGGATGGCAAGTCATCACAGTGATTTATTCCATTTTTCCTGGCTTTTCCAGTCAGCAAAGTCACTCAGCAGAGGCAAGCTGATGGTGGATTCCCATCCTCAGAACAAATGTTTACTGGAGGGGAGCTCTATGATGTTGCTGAAGAGGAGATTATGAGAGGGGAACTTAAGATCAGATAAATGTCTGTCTTGAGGGAGGGTTTGCAAATAAATGCAAAATGCCCTTGGTTGTTTCTGTAATTAAGCAATCCTTCCCATTAGTTATAATAAATATTACATGTGAAGATGCCTCTCTAGATTACCTGAAGTCAATTATCTCTTTATATCCTTACAGGCCTCTGAGAAAGGCTTTCTTTGATATATCACATGCTTGTGAGTAAAGGCTGGGAAAACCAGCCACTTGAATGTTCCCTTTACTGCAGGTTTTAAAAACTCAGTTTTAGAACCAGAAAAGAAAGGCTGCAATTCAGATTTTCAATTGTTCTTTGAGCTTTTGTAACTCACAGACCACTGAAAGTGGTCTCCTAGTTCATATGTGGTAAGAATTATGTTCAAAGCATACATGAAAAATTGAGCTGTACCCTTACAAAGCAGAATGATGTTCCAATGATACTTTGACTATGTGAAAGTCTTAAAGGCTGTTAGTCACTTCTGAAACAGAATTAGTATAAAGCTAATGATACAAATAGCAAAGCCCATCAGGACTGGTTCTGCTCTCGACAGTACTGGAGAAAACTGTTTGCAGTTTCACTGATGCCTTACAGAAATCAGTGGAGAAGAGAAATGGTCCACTCTTTGCAAAAAGCTCCCCTTTCCTCAGTAAAAATGTTAAGTTGGTTTAATTTTGCCCCAGAAGAATAAAAGACTTGTCTTGATGGTTTTTTTACTTGGTGATTTATTCATCGTATACAGCAAATTGTAAATTTTCAGTGAATTTCATTTTCTAATATTTTCATGCCTGAATAAAACATAGTTGTCTTTCTCTCTTTTGTTGTGCCCAAGAGTTATGTCGGTCTGCCCCAGAATAATCACCTAAACTGTAGTTCAGATCTTTTATGAAGAACTGGGAGAAAATTAGCTTCCAGTTAAATAGCAGAAACTTATCCCACTAGATAAAGAAAAATAATTTCCCTGAAATAACAATTTTGTACAGGTAGTCTAATATGTATCTAGTTCCCTCTTCTTGTTCTGCTTTCCCTTCATGTCACCTAATAGAAATTGTAAAAATACATCACATTTTTTAAAAAAACAAAGAAACCAACTCCCTTAAAACTGCAGATAATAGTATACCCAAAATGCTCCTAATGAGTAACCTGGCAGTCAGAGCTAATTCTTTATGTGAAGTTAAGACATTCCAACACTGACTATTAAGTGTCCTTTCAGCATCTCTGATGTCACACCACAAACATCTCTTCTTTTTGTTCACTCTATATAATTAACACATTCCTTTAGTCACTGTCATCTTCCTTCTTCTCCCCCTGCCACCTCATCCATTAGCTCAGGGTTGGCAATGAAGCAGAACGGACTTTGCCAGCTCATCTGACTCCTGTGGTCTTATGTTGGTGAACCCCTTACCTGCTTCCCTTGTACACAGGGTACGCAGGATTTTTAGGAGTGTCAAATACTATTAAACTCCTAAAATCAGGCAAAGTTTAGAGAATCCTGTCTAGTGTGGATGAGCTCATTCCTAGCTTAACAAACACAAACTTATCCTTCTTAAACCATATTAAACCATAGCTTACAGTGCTATGACTGTATAGAGTGCCATAAATCATCATTAAATAATTTAACTTTTCTGAATGTTACAATCCATATTTATTGGTTGATAAACTATTTGACAGTAAAATAGTGGATTAAAGACTCTTCCACCTCCACATTTTCTACCCTTCCCCACAGCTAACCTGAAGGACAGATAAATTTGTATTCATGGGAAAGTTCTTGTTTTCAAGGCTGAGCAACCTAAACCATGGCACAGAAATGGATTCTGTCAAGCTGAGAGACAGTTTTGGAGGCAGAAGAAAAACATTATAGTGACCCTGGCCCTTGTTTGTGTACATACTAAGAGGCCTGATCTTCAGAGAACACATGGATCTGACATGCAGTCCCATGCTCAGTCCCATTCCTAGCTTGAGATGTCAAGTAGAGCATTGCCGTAACTGGAATTGTCACTGAAAATCGGTGAGAAAATAAAACCCTCTAGCACTATATTTGAAGTGATAGAGAATCAGGCATTATTTTATTTTCTGGCCAGGATGTGCCAAGGAAAATATTCCAAACACACATGTTTTGCAGGATTTTCCCCCAAACTTTATACAGTCAAAACCCATAGAGATGCACTGTTGCAAAGTTCATTGGTCCAGAGCTGAGCAACCACCAGTATTCAGTTTCTTATTGGATCCAAATCTCCTTGCCTCTGATGTTAATTAGATCTTCATTCTTGAATCGTGCCGCAACCGGGCCAGGAGACACTTCAGAGACAGAGTCAGAGAAGCGGGTATTTGCTTTATTCGGCGCGCCGGGTGTGTGGGGATCGCTCCTCCAAACACACACACCTGGTGCTCTCTACAACACAGTATTAAGGGTTAAATTATGAATATTCATCACATTCCTTGGGACAGGTGTGGTTAAACAAATTATTTCTCGGAAGTCATTGGCATATGGGCCACGCATGCGCTGTGTGTCCTGGTGGTCGCGCTGAGGAAGGCCTCTCCTCTTCCTCGGGGGTCTTTCTGATGAAGGCCAGTACTCATCCTCGCAGTGAACTTTTCACCTTTCTCCCTGGGCATGCGTATACCTTTGAGGGATGATTCAGCAATCTCTGAGATGATCCTTGTCCCCTCTATCTTGACAAGATTAGGGTGAATTCGGCTTCTCAGGCTTTGTAATTAACATCTTCTGTCTGAACTAACATTTGCTGTCTCCCAATAGTTAACTTGTGCTTACATGAGTTAGTTATTGACTGCCCCTTCTTCATTCTTCAATATTCTTATCAGTCCTTTCTGGACCAGATGTCCCCAGCTCTGCCAGAGGTGGCATCTGAGGGTAGATGTTCGTAGATGGCCTCTGATGATCCGTTGATGTTCCGTTGATGGTCTTTTATCTTTCTGGGTATCTTTGGGCTACTCCCAGCCTGTTGGTATGTTAAGCCCATCTCCTGAAGAGTGATGCTACAGCTCCTAAAAACTAAAGAAAATTCCTTTCCCCAAGGCAAAGTCAAATCAAGCCTAATTAGAGAGATCAAATAAAAATTTAAAAGTTATATTGTTTCCAACAGAACCATTATTTCCTGGAGGGTGCAGGTTTCACACACTGTCCTGCTGTGGCTAGGAATGCAGGAGGTTCGCGTCACCACAGAGATCGCACTATTATGTAAGTGATATCCTAAGGAAAGGCCATGGCAACAACACATCCCTCCCGGGGAAGATGTCTGACTGTGACCTAGAAAAGATGGTGAGAGGAGAAGTTGTTTAGAATAAGTCTTCATTGAATTAGGAATCTGAACACTGGTGAAGTTGTACAAGAGAAAGAACTAAGTCCAAAAGAATCCAGCAGAGGTGGATCCCTTGGCCTGGCCAGCAGCAATGGTACAAACAATTCTTAGAGAAACAAAAACTCTGCAGCTCTTACGCCAAGGCAAAGGCTTGTGTTTGAGAGTTCACACAAAATTTAAAGAGGCAGCGCTCTGCCTGGGAGATCAATGTAAGTTATTGTTATTCAGCAACTGGATAAAACATTGTAGCAGAGCATAGCTGTAACAAAACTAGTCTGAGAAAGAGCAGGAAAAGTATGTGCACAGCTTATCAAATTCTTCTACTTAATTGATATATTTCTCACTAAATTTTGAAGCTTGGAAAATTCAGGCTACTCTAGTAAAGCTGAGTCAAGGCTCCAGTTTGGGATTTAATTGTGCTCCAGGCCCCTTTCACAGAAAAACTACTTGTTCCATAAGTTAGGAAACACTGGTGCATCAAGCTTTCAATAACTATGCAGTAACATGGTGCAGTACGGAGGGGGTTTTTTTTAAATGTGAATTTTCTCTGGGGAGTGGGAAATGTCAGGGATTGAGGATTTCATTTATTTAGTACCTGTGTTGCTTTCCCTGACCCTCACATTGCCCTGTTCATTAAGAGTTTTCCTTCCTTGTATGTTTTCATTGAAATAGAATTTGGGAAAAAAGAATCAAGCTTATGTGAACAAGGGCATTATTATCTGCTTCTGTCCATTCAAAGGCAAATGAAATGGCTGCTGTAACATCCAAGTGATCACTGTTGGCTGCAGGCAAAACCATCCACCAGCTGCCGAACTTGATTGTCATGTCCAAAGAAAGCTTTGGAATGCAAATGAGAGAGAACTTTACAGGGGAAAAAACGGTGACGTTTTCTCTGAAATATGGTCTAAAGTAGCATGTAGACCCTGAATTAAAACTGGCAAGGGTCAGAAAATTACCACCAAAACGATACCTGTATGGCTACTGAAAAAATCGAAATTTGGCCATAAACCCAGCAAAATTAGAATCTAATCAATAAAATGCAGTGAAACACAAAAAGGTTGGGTGAGTAAAAGGAGCAAATGTTATCTGCAAAACTGATAAGACTAACTGTGTAACTCTATGATCAATTCCAAAACATATTAAGTCAACATCCAAGAAAGACCATATTGGGGAATCCCTCACACCCACTGTCAAATAAAGAAAACTGACCTTTGGGTTCACAGCGTGGGAGGCGCTTACTAATAAGCATTGGATTAATGATTGCAATCGAATTTACATTTTTGATGATTGGAATAACTATTGTATTACTTACATTGTTACTTCTTCTATCTTTTCTCTTACTAACCACTCTACATATCATCCACCGTGGGCAACCCATAAACTGAAGAAACATCAGAAGAAATGTTTAAGTCACGGGGTGGATTGTCAGAGACTGAAATATTATATTTTATGACTTAAACATTTTCTTAAAGGACTTTTAAAACTGTGTTCCAAAAGCTGCAGAGAAGACTACCACACCCTGAATGGGGCCCTGAGGCCTGACTCTGCTCGCTGATGAAGATAAGATAAAATAACAACTCAGGGCTGGGGGCATTCACAAAGTACAAGCTTAACACCTCCAAGATGAGGACCACAGCCCCAGGACTATCAGCTGCCAGGCTCGCACAGACCCCCCTGCACCAAAGCGTAGGGGGGAGGAGAGGCTTTGGGTATCTGAGAAAAGCCTCTGGTCAGAGGTGCAGTGACTGCCCATCCTCCACTGAGCAGAGGAGCCCAGCTGAGGGGTCCTCACTGGGGGGGGAGAGGGGGGCGGGGAGGAGGAAGCTTATCCACAGCAGGAGGGGGTGACATGGCCCATCACAGGGGTCCCCAGACCCTGCACCAGAGCACCAGAGATGATGCAACAGACCCTCAGTGTTGCAAGGGACAGTGTGTCAAGCCAGCCCCTGCAAGAGACACACGTGGGTGTTCCCACCTGGCCCGAAGTGTATAGTAATCCACGGGATTCTGCACTCTTTGGTGTGTGGCGTGGTGGCGTGTGGCAGAGTGTGGCAGCATGTAACGGTGTGGCCACGGTGGTGATGGGGGACCCTCACCACCAGCAGACCAAATGGAGGGGAGCAACGAGATGTTGCTGGACCCTTGGATGGGTGATCTGCTTCCACCTAACCCCTGTCACCTCTCCCTGTTCCCCCACCCCCACGCACACTTCTTTTTTCTATTTCTTTCTCTCTTTCTTTTCTCTTTCCTTCTCTTTGCCTCTCTACTAGAAATAAAATGCATCCATTTTTTGGCAACAATATTTAATCTTGTTTGGTTTTAATCTCATTTCTGGGAATATTTTGAACCTTCTAAATTCTTTCCGGTTTATGCTCAGAGACTTAGCTTGCTTTGCTTTTCTGGGTTTAAACCGGATCAGAACAGTTGTAGACATTAATTCTGTCATCCCTGAGTTTAATAAACAATAATGGGTCATTTGCTTGCAACCCATTCTATGCCTGTAATTCAAAGAGGCTTTGTGTCTTAACCTACTTTGTATGTCCACAACTCTATCACTGCAGCTCATTTCATCACTTAACTTTTTCAAGTCTCAAATGTGTCTTGTCAGTGCCCTCTGATTATATCATGATATGAGGCCCATGAAATAAGAGGTTGTTATTCTAAACTTCCATGAGTTAAAACTTTCTGCAGGTTTAGCAGCTGCTGAGCATCTTACTGTGTCACTCCAGTCTGCAGAGATAAATGTGAGTGTTCCTATGCGCATGAATTTGAGACCTAAAATGCAGATTTTATTCTAATGCAAAAGAAACAAATAGCTTTCTTGCTTTTTCTTTCTGTTGTTTGAAATTCCTTTTTGGCACACTGTATACATACTTCTTCTGGCCACATAGCAATGCAGCTGAAAAAATTGTCACAAAGTTCAACAAAGGGAAAGTGAGAGCCAGGGCTGAGTCATTGCATGCATGAGAGCTGGGAGGAGGAAGCTTTGGACTGTACTGACAGAGGTTCAGAAAATGCTGAGGAATAATCTATCCCAGAGAATGCTGGCAAACTATCAAGAAACAAAACGAGAAACAAAATAAACCACAGCTCCACAAAGGGATGGAAACCACCCCCCACAAAGTCAGCCAAAAAAACTTTCCATCACAACATGAACATCAATCCAGCTCTCCCTAGTTTTCCCAAGATGAAGCAACTGAGCATTGATACTTTAGCAGTTAATTTAAAATATTGATCTAACAGATGCTCAGTGCTGGGCTGTTCACATGAGCTGGTACATGGGTACTGCTCAGCAGGTGCTTGGAATGCCCCGGTGAAATGTTTTGTGTGTCAGGGAGCTGGGAGTGACAGTGTGGCAGGCAGATAGCAGCCTCTCTGACAAGGCTCCAGTCCCACAGTGCATGAACGAGGGCACAGCAGATCCAGGAAGAGCAGCCAGGTCCAGAGAAGAGTCCAGTGATCACCAGACAAGTCTGGTGACAAGACAGGCCCAAGGTCAAGGGAAGGAGTCAAGGCAAAGTGAAAGTTCAGCCAGGTGCAAAGCCAGGTGCAGTGAACCTATCATATCCGTCAGAGAAAAATCAAATACATCTCCCAATTCAATGGGCAGAGGGTGTCCAAGTGGAAAGTCCAGGTGCAACAGCGCAAGCCCTGCTCCTGACACCTTCCCTGTCTATGGAAATTGGATTCAAGGTTACACAGCTGTGTGCTATTAGAACAGCCTTTGGATGTAGGCAAATGAACCTTTAAAGAAGGGAAGAGTTTGCAGAAAAACATTATAGAGGAAGGTGATTATGAAGATATATCAAGACATCAATGTACCTTGTACTCAAGAGAGACACTTGGAGCCTTGAGAAACCTGAAACTGTGCCCCATAACATCCTGCATGAATTTGCAAGATAGTGTGGCTTTTTCCTTCTACTGTGCTTGTAAGTACTGGTGCTAGGTGCACGTTTATGCACAGGTAGTTGTAGTCACACAATCAGCTCCCTCTCTCAAAGGGTAGGACCATCTCAGTGTCTCCAAAGGAAGACACAAGGAACCCACCAGCAGACAGCAATAATATAGCTTTATTTACTGAGAAATTTCCTTTCTTTTCCTTTACTTTTTGTACAGAATTTCACTGTTTAGAAAATAAACTGTTCTCTTATATACTACATTATGTATTTTTAAACTGTACTCCTGAGGTATGGTTCACAAACCTATTGATTACCATTTCATTTTTATGTCCTTTTTAAGTTCATGTGTGCCTTAAAGTACCTGCTAGACCATTCTTTTCTGTGTCCCTCTCTAACTGTTAAAACCAAGCTCCAGTCTCCCACATCCTGGACAACCTAGCTGAACAAGCAGAGGAGGTATCACCCCTTGTGACTTTATGGGAAGAGGGGGAACTTAATTTAATTCTTTAATTTTATCATAGTTACATCCTTCTGATCACTGACTGTGAGTCATGTGGAATACTTTGGCCTTCATTTCAGTGGATTTGTTTCTTTTTCCTAGTTTACTTAAGGTTACTGATGAGCAGGAGTTGGATTTCTCTTTTCTCAGGGTAGATTTTTGAGTCACACAAATCAAGAGCAACATCTTTGCTAAGTACCTCCATTTGCATATTTTCATTTCAGGGTGCCTTTAACAAAATCAAGTTTTGAAAAAATTCCTCTTTCTAGAGTTTAGCATCACTCTACTAGATTGAACACTCCTTTGATATGCTGCTCCCCTCGCCAGCAGTTTGTTCCTCAAGGACGTTGCATGGATTCTGTGGTGGTAACTGCTACTAACAGCCCCACTAGAGCTGCTTCTTGAGCTGCGCCAAGCCAGGCTCGAGTGTTTTCAGGACAAGGGTCAGAACATCCTCTCCCCTGCGTGCTCCAGAACGAGTTGTTCCAAGAAGCAATTCTCCAAAGGTCAAACTTTCTGAATAAGACCAGTTTAGAAGAAAGCAGTGGAAATCCTACTTAATGATTTTATTAGATTCTTGTCCCTTTCATCTCCCAGAATTTTGTGCTCAGCCGTGTTCTTAGTAGAAATCAGTAGCAAGTAATCCCATGAAAGGTCCTACAGTTTTCTGAAAACAGAGATCTGTTTTCATTGCACAGTTCTGGCTGCACAAAATCATGACTGCCTGAATCTTTGAACTGTTCCTATTCTCTATAATCCCCATTATCGTTTGGCTTCCATTGAGGTGTTTCACAAAGAATAACTACAGCTGAGCAAATATAAAGGTTCCCTCACTTTCTAGACAGTATGGTGAAGATTGGAGAGGAGGAGGCTTTCCTGGAGGAATCCCTTGTGTCCATAGAGGGAGTGTGACTTGATTTGAAGGGATTAATGCAGTTGCAGTGGTGGATTTTTTTGTTACAGTCAGACTGTGATTCTTCATATAATGGTCATCCTATGGGTCTGAAGTTTCAGTGTCTTAAAAGCTCCAAAGTACTCTACTCTAGCTCTTCTGAGGTAGCCTTAAGAGAATACCTTTGAGGTCTGGGAGGAAAGGCAAGGCTTCAGAATACTGGAAAAGGGCAAGCATGAAAGCCTGCCTCAAGAAAGAGATGCAAAGGAAAAGGAAGAACCCTCAATTAAGTCAATGTATTTTGAATGCCACATTAGAAGCTGTAGGTTGTAAGTTGTTTGATACTCCATATGGTAGCTCTCAGATATATAATGAACTTGCTGGTGTTTTTTAGGCAACATCTCAACTGTATGCTGAGTTGTGCATTTGTGGGATACTTTCCCAAATACAGGTTAGAGAATTATTAACTATATGCAACTCCATTACAGTAATTCCCATTGTTCCATCTTTTAGTGCATCTAAATGATAAAATGTGATCTAACTGGAAAACAAAGGCAGAAACAGCAATTTTTGTAGTAAATGTCAGCTATTTAAGTCAATATTGTGCCTTCTTTCATTGGTATTTGAATTTAAGTTTTATTTTGAAAGTTTAAACTTCTCTTGTGCCCCCCAGGGCTAATGGGCATATGGTTTGAACTCTGGGGCACCAGAGTCACATGCTCCCTGCAAGATGACTTGCTTAGCAAGAAGTCAACTCCACTTCCCAAAAGCTGCACTGAATGCCTGTCTTACAGAGATACCTAAAGTTGTCACTGATTTGAGAACTCTACTGCCCAGGACAACAATCCTGCTCCTGAAGGAGTTTGCATTCTCTGGCTTGTTTAGGTTGAGCATCAGCCACTTGGCACTCCTGTAGTCAGTTCCTTGTTGCTGCTGGTGCTGGCTCTGAGTAGAATTGTCCGAATTAAATAAAGTTGGAAGATAGAACTGGATTTCTTGGCATGCTGAGAAATGTTCAGTCCTTCCCTGAGGAGCAGGGAGCAATGACCACAGGGCAGTCTGTGATGGCCTAGTGCCCTGAGAATTGCTTATGCATGGAGGATCTGGTGAGGTAAAAGGAAGGCTGTTTGTGACAATCTCCTCAGCAGGTGTGCTCTGACCTGAGTTCTGGCTAGCAGATCTCACCACTGGCTATGGGCACTGCTCTTTCTACAAGCTGAGCTCATCCTTCAGTGCAAACCCTTTGCCCTGGCCTGTTGCAGTGGGGATGCTGTAACACGCCTATATCAAACCAGGAGTCCCGTGGAAAAGAAATATATAAGGACGGATTCTTGCTAGATGTTTCAGAGATGTTTATTTCCCCAGCCGCATGGCCGGGCTCTGCCGAGAGACTCTGCCACAGTCACCGGACCCGAGCTGCTTTGCCCGCGCAGGGGAACACAAACCAACCAATGGGGAACGAGGCTGAGCAGGGGCAGGGAAACCCCGTGCCTCCCTCAGGGCTCCCGGGGCGGGGGGAGGAGACCCCGACACTGGCCTGTATCTACAGTAACAGAGTCAACTGGAATGTGGGAGCTCTCTCATCATGAACTTCCCTGCAAGTTTTATTCCACAAGTTACCCAGGCTGTAAGCTCTAAGCAGGAACTTTGTGTGGAGTCTCATTCTTTCTTCTGTGGTGCAAGTAAGGTCATCGACATTCCCAGGAGCAGTGAGGTGGATAAACATCCTTTTGGGACTGTGGGGGAACTGTGGGTGGCAAGTTCATGGCCTGTTTCAGGGTGTCCTAGCACCTGCAGCTCCCAGATGTATGAGTTTGGTAACATTTGGGGCAGGTTGACCTATACTTATAATTCAATGTATTTTTAATGACTCTTTAATATTTAATAAAACTTCCTCACTTGACAAAAATATCAAATATTCTTTAGCTTGAGGAGAAGATGCCTCTCTGGCCCTTTTAAGCATTTAATGGTAGAGGGAATGGCTCCGAATGTCTCAATAGGAGCATTGTAGAAGACATTATAATTCCATGTAAGGCTTTACAGAGCTGGAAGTGGTTTTCAGGACAAAAGACAGTTTAGAGAAACTTTTTTTCAGAAAAAGTGGTAATTATATGTTTTGTAGTTCACATGAGCTTTGTGGGTTTTACAATGTTCTCATAAAATGAAGCTCTGTCATCCTGCCTGGCAAATGGGGTAAGAGAAGGCAGGAGTAGTGGAACATCCTGGCCCTGGAGATCATGGGCATCTACATTCTCAGGACCCTGAATCCTTCTCTGCCAGACCAGCAATACTCCAGGTGAACTGTGTTAGAATGAGAAACCTTGGAAATGTAGGACACTGGCAACAGGAGCTAATGAGTCTTCCATGATCTTACATCCATGTCAAACTTTTTATTTTTAGTTTTGGGATTCTTTGGTTTCCCATCTGTGCAGCACAGTGCCTCAGGCAAGCTGGCAGAAGCCTGGGCATATTTCCACCAGAAGATAGATTTCCACTGTAGTTGGCCTTTTCTACTGCTAAATGCTTTGGTTTTGATGAATCAGCATTTTCCTATGGAAAAACATTCCTTTGGCGAATTTCCAATCAGAATGAAACCAAGATTCAACACGTTGTAAAATCCCTCCAGAACAGGATTTATTCTCTATAGCTGTACTTATAAGCAATTTTACTCTTCCTTGGTTTCTCTGTATTGTAATAAAATAACAACACAGATGCAAATATCACTAGTAAACGTATTAATAGTGAGGATAACTATTTTTGCCACTGAAAAGATTATGAAGTGTATGGACATGTAAATATAGGACCTGGAAAGGAGGTAAAAATCTTTCAGATTCCTGTGTGGTGAAATCGTGAATTTTGAGACCTTATTTTGCAATGTAGCAGTATTAGAGGTCATGGAAAATAAAAATAGTTTAAACAATGCAGTATTTGCTTTGCATTCTCCTCGTAAAACAGACTTAAATCTAGGCACGTATTATTGAAAATCATAAATTTGACCAGACACTTGTGAACACAGGTTTATATTCGGCTCTTGTTGATTTTGACTTTGTGTTTCTTCTGGCTATCTATCCTGGACCAAAACATAGCTCAAGCTGTTGGAAAAGAACTCTGGCTGTAAATCAGTGTAGGTGTGAGCAGTAATAAATACAGCCCTTCCCTCTTGTCCTCTATAACACAGCAGGTGTGAAACAAGCCATTAGTTCAGACTTGTAATTGTGGGAATGCAACTGTACATTTGTCATACAAATTCACATCCTTCCTTCCACAAATTAGTCATTCCCTTAATATGAGTGTAGTTATATTGTTTGATTGCATGTGTAACTAATGTAGTCCCTTCCTTTTTATTGGATTAACAGTTTAATGCATCTGAACCCACCTGTTCCTACAGGATTTGCACAGGATCTTTCACAGTCCATGTCCGCTCCCTAGCTAGAGTTCAGCTAAACCATAGATAATCCTTTTGCCTGAAGGTGAGGTAGCAAGTTAAGGGTGATTCAATGACCTTTGCCATCTTTTTAAGCAGCTGAAGTTGAAGGATGAGCTCTGTGCACAACCTCATCCCTGAACATTCTCTCTCTGAATAAAACTAAGAAAAATAATGGAGGGGAAAACTCATCACATAAGTTGCAATTCAGAGACCAATTTTTGCTTCTGCCATTCTTATTGCAGGTAAAGAAGGCAATGCAACTTGATAGCTGTGTCATCCTGTGGAAAGAGGTCCTCCTGTGAAAAAAAACCCCTCACCTGCCCCTACAATGCAGATGTCCCTGCAGGAGGCATGGTTTGCATCTGAGGAGTATGGAATTGCAGGTGGGCTGGAACTGGGGTGAGTTGATCTGTGACTACACAGGCTCTGCCACTCACCAATCATGCGTTTCAATGGCAGTGCAGTTAATGGCTGGCTGAGTCTGTTGAGTGAACTTCTAGAGGTGCAGCATTTCATACCCCCTCTAACCAGCACTTCCCTTGAGAGGAGACTTTTGTAGCAGGTAAGACCTTATCTCTTCACACATTTAAAAGAGCTTGTTGCTTAATGCTGTTTTATTCCTTTTATCCCTCCTGTTGTGTCTGTCCTGTTGTTTATGCTGTGTGGAAGCAGAGGAACACCCTAGTTAACTGTGATGAGATCATAGATGCAGCTGAAAAGTGAACAATAGCAACAGCAAGATAAAATCCCTTTATTTGACATCTGCCAAAAAGAGAGAGAAAAACAAAGAAAACTGGAAAGAGGAAAAAATTGTGTATTATACCTTTTATAGTTCTGAGCTGCAGAAGGCAATCAAAAATATAGCAGAGCTACTTGGAAATTTTTAAGTAGCTGTTTGCTGACTGTATGTAGAAAGAATAAATATTGTGAATTGTGGAATTTAGTTAGTCTTATTTAACTAGAAATAAATCTGAGGCATTAATTTCCAATCAGTGTGATCCAAAGTCCAAGCATGTTTAGATTCAGAATGAATGATTTCTATCTTTCTCTAATTGGAGACTCATCTGCTTAGAAGACTGTATGCTGAGGGAGCTAAACCCAATTTCTCCCTATGTAGAAGTCACACAGAATATAATTTAATGAATTTACTTTCAGCACCAAAACCAGTACTCCATTTCCTAAGAGACTTGGCATTTGTAGCATGGAGTTCATCAAAGAAGCTGACTTAGCATTAGCTGAGCTCAAAAGATCACCGAGTTGTGTATCTGACTGTTGGGTGTCTTCTTTAGACCTTGGGTAGGAAGACAACTTGCTACGAGTTGTGGTAGCAATAAAACCCGAAGGTAAACACCCACCCTGCAGGAGAAGGGTTTAGCTGTACTAAGCCACGGGAGTAACAGAAGAACACAGGGTCACAACAGCATGGGGTTTCTCTCTGGCTAGATCAGTACATATCTAGTGTGAAAGTGCACCTGCCTCAAGAGGCTGTTCAAAAATTCTGAACTCTGCATTCTTTAAACACAGACGGCAAAGCTCTTTTCCCTTTAAGGGAGCAGAAGGAACCCAGTATTAGTGGAAAAATTTCCAGGGGTAGGACTGAGTTTGCTTTTTTCCTACTTAGATTGAAAAGGAGCCTTTCCTCTGGCTGAGAGCACAATTTGAGCTGATCTATAGCACGCAAAGTTCTCTCATAACCTCTGATGTGGGTGAGATCAGATTGTTACAGGACTAAGGCTTTCCTGTGAAGACTTGGTGGTTTGTAAAGCACTGATTCAGCACATCCACTGTGGGCTGGGTAATTTGCAGGACATGCTTTATTAGCCTATAGTGGCTTGAAGCATAAGTTGAAGCTTGAGCTAGAAGTTCACTGCTGATTTTTTCCAAAAAGCTAAAAACACTTCACACTTCTTAAACAACAAACACATTATATCAGCAAAATTATATATGTGAATATATATATATATAAGTATATAATATACTTTTGTAGCAAACTGAGGTTGTCATAATTTTGTATGAATATAGATGTTCTTTAAATTAATCCAAGATGTCTAAATTGTAATCCACACCAGGTTCTTTTTATTTATTCTAGGTTTCAAACACTGCAGGTATTCCACCTAGCTCAGGGTGGTTACCTGGAATCTGACAGCAGCCACATTCACTGTTCCTAGGAGATCATTCAAATTGCTTTTCTGCAGTAACTTTCATCCATTTTGGTTTTTTTCCAGTTTAATGGAACCTTTGGCTCAGGTTTTTAATGCAGATGGCTTTATAGAAATCTTTAATGAATATGTTGAACCTGGGTCACATGAACTGCTTTCAGCTGATTTAATGATGACTTCTGCTGTTATCAAGATCCCAGCTTGGGATCAGGCACCAGTATTTTCCTTTCTTGTAGAAAAATTACACTACTCAGGAAGGGAACATACTACTCAGGGAGGGAAATTTAGTTTATTATTGGATAATAAGTAGCTAAGAAGGGACAAATATTTTTCTCTCTTTCATATATACATATGGCTGTTAAATATTTCAGAAACTATCTTGTTTTCTGAAACCAATGAAAGTTTGTTAATAATAGAAATGGTTTAAAGCAATTCAGCTATTCTAGCAATGTATGCAGAAGTTTTGGAAAAGATTTCTACAATTTATTCTTTCTGTGGAAAAAATGCTTTGTTAGCAAGCCAGCTCCTGCTTCCAGCACCATTTTAGGCCAAACTATCTTGAATTGGTCCCAGAGCCAGCTGTCTTTTATGGTTCAGGTCAGAATGGACACAAACTGAGCTTTGAATAGTGGCTTGAGCTTTTCAGCAGTTTGCTACTGCTTCAATTTTGTATTTAAATCACTAAGGATCAGCTGATGATTATTATTCATGAGTGTTTAAAGTCCCAGTGTCCCATTTGTGAAATGAACTGGTATAGACACCAGCAGAAACATGATCATAGCCTTAATCCTCTGTTCTATCCCTGGCACAGTTAAAAAACTAAGGAGAAGGTGAACATCCTCATTTCATATTTTGGCTGGGTTTATTAATAGATTTGCATTTATTAAATTAGTTTTTACTAGACTTTCGTTGTGTCATAGGTCAGTATTCTATCTGAGTACTCAAAGGGTGGTTCTGGAAGTGGAAAGCAAATTCTTTTTACAGCTATGATTTATCCTCATCTTGAATAGTATATCATATTAGCAAAACATTCATAGTGTGAGAGACATATGAGTCAAAGTATTACATTAATAGCTTAAAGTGAAGTTGGGCCAGAATTTTTCTGTGGGGTCCTCTGATGTGTATATGTAATAGAGTGACCAACCAAAAGGAAATCTGAATGTGGTAAGTCAAATTGTTGCTCAACCCACCATCAGGAATCGGGAGAAAGTTTACACAGCTGGCTCTCAGAAACTGCTAATAATAAAGTATATTTCTACCATCCTGTAGACTCCAGTAATATTTTTACCTGGGTAGAAGCAGCACTTGGCTGGCAATAAGTGGAGAAAATGCCACTTTTTTTTTTTTTTTTTTTTTAAACTTTCTTCTCTTTTAATTGGGTATTATTGACAATATTTGCTTACTTGGGGTGTGTCGTGTTGGAGATCTTCCCCACATGGTTGCCCTGCAGCTCCTGCATCCACCCCTCTCTGGTGGCAGTGGGAATCCTGCAGGGTGGCTGCTGTGTGCAGTGGGTCTGGCACTGATACAGAGTTGGGACTCGCTGGCCAAGCACTAACACCCAGAGACTCGGAGCATTGCTGGGGTGCCCTGTCTAGATCTCATGCCCAAAGGGCCAGGTGGATTCAGAATGATGTCCAGCTCTGTCGTGGGTCTTTTGGATTATAATGGACAAATCTTTTTATTGCTTTGTTTCTCAGTTTCCCCACAATAAAATGAAGTAATGCTGTTTACCTTCTCTGAAGAGGGTGGCAAGTTTTCAAGTAGGAAATGTGATGAAAGTTAGACAACAGTTTTATTTTTAAATATTGGCACTTAATTCTTGAATGCTATCAATGATTTCTGAATACTTTCATTTCTTATAACCAGGTCTATACAACCTCAGTTCACCTCCTGTGATGCCTTTAGATGTTCTGTTCCACAGCTGCCATGGAGATTTCTGTAGGGCTCCGATATCATGCTGGGCAGAAGATAGTCAGGCTTTGAGATAAGTAGGCTCTCTGTGGATGCCTCTCTGGTTTTTTTGCATGCATTGGAAAGAGCATCAGAAGGAAGTGAGAAGGGGGAAGAGAAAGCACAGGCATTTTAGAGAAACAGGACTGTGTCTTTGCTGTAGAGCTCTGACATTATGCTAGTCTGATCCCTTACAACAAAATATTGGCATGTTATAATCCATGCAGTTATTTTCTCAGTGTGAAGCAGTGATTTACAAAGACTTGATCACAAGCTGCAGCTTTCTCTTCCCTTCCTCAGTGTTCCATCTCCATTATCCTAATGTGTTAATGCAGAGAACACTGCTGGGTACCATCAGATGTCTTGCAGAAGGACACCTGCGAGGTGACAAGTGCTCCTTTCCACACTGCCATGTTGGACTCTGCATCTTGACTGCCTTTAAACTGGTCAGTCTCCCCAGAGAGAAAAATGCTGTGCTGAGGATCAGTTGCTGCTCATATGTGTGTGACAGTACTCCCTGGAGTATATCCAGCAGCCAGCTTAGAAATTCAAAGCCGCTTTCTCTAAGAACGGGACTTGATTTAATATATTTAGAGAGGGGTCTTATCAAGGTTAATAAAAATCTCTGTGCCCTCTGCACCCCCATCTATAATTCCCTTTAGTCGGGAAGTAGGTGAGGGTCTCAGTGCTGCACCCCTCTGCTGTGGGTGCTTTGCTGTACAGGGCTCTGCATCCCCACCTTGTGCTCAGGGCAAGGGATTTGTGCTCATGGATAGCTGATAATGGTTCTGTTTGTCAGTACTGCTCTGTGCAGAGTTGACTATTTCTGTCTACACGGTTCTGGGGCAGAAGAATTGAAAGGGTTGAAAATCTCATATTTTGGTTTCTCGGATATCTTTGGGATCTGCATAATGCCAAGTAAATCAGCCAGGACAGAGCTCTGCATCAACAGAGGTGCAGTGAAGCTGCCTCTGAGCTGGCTCTGAAAAAGATAATTTCAGTGTCTGCGTATGGGGAAGGAGAACTCCCTTGGCTGGCTTAAAGGAGGTGCTGAACCTTGAAGCATGAATTCCTAGGTCCTAGATACAGTTGATGGAGAGAGCAAGTGGCTCCAGGATGTGACGCAGCCTGCATCACCCTGCCCAGCTGATCTCTGCTCATTGACTAAGGAGAGTCAGGATTCTGACAGAGGCACTCAGTGGGAATCTGTCATCCTGCAGCATAGTCAGAGGGCAGAGCTTTTCTACCTGTATTACTTACATTTCTTATGACTGCTTAGATCATGGTGCTCCTTTTGCTTTTTTTGGCTAGGCCAGGTATGGATTTTTCCTTTAGCATTTTCTGGTTAAATTGTTTATTAGCACAAGATAATTGAAGAGTATTGCATCTCCTCAGTGCCATGTTGGGTTAAAGCACCAGCAAGCAGTGCCTTTAAGCTTTGCACATCCTCATTGTGTGGTACTGTGGCTAATGCTGCAATGAAAGACTGGTCCCTTGCTATGCAATATTAAACAGAAAAGGATATAATTCAGTACTACTACTCTGGTAGTTAAGCATGTCATGTTTCCATGCAGTAGTAATAATATGAAGGGAAAAGTAACCCGGACCAAGACTGTCAGCTTCTAAAGTGGTTTAGATTCATGGAATTCACATGAATAAGCTGCAGATCTGACACAATGATACAGCCTGTATCAGCTGAAGTGACATGAAATCTAGGGCTTGTCATTGTTTGGACAACCCAAGCCCTGCCCCTGAATCATGGTGATGTTAGGTTGGATAAAGAACTTGCTGTGTGTAAAGAAAAGAAAATTTTATTCCTTTTAGCAGACATAGGATACTCATATATAGTATAAGCAGCAACAATAGAGAAGGTTAAATAATTTTGACTCATATGCACTGTTTGGTTCAAAGCCTTTTGAACGTAATTCCAACCAGATAATGTGAGGAACAGGATTGTATTAAAAGACTGCCAGGAAAAAAGCCATATGCACACACAAGATAGAATAAATCTGTAAAGAAAAGTGTTTTCCATTTAATATTTTGATTTTTTTTTTCCCCACTCCTGCCTTCATCTGAACTCAAATCACATCCAATAATATTTTAAAGAACAGCCAGCCATTCTGCATTGAGTTGGGGGTGGATTTGGAGGGAACTTTATTTTTTTCCTCAGCTCAGACACAAGCGGGTGGTATTTCTCCTGTGCTTCTGCTGTTATTGATAAATAATCCAGGATGCTGGTCCGTATGTTGGGGAGATTAGTAATCAGGAAATTTGTGAAAAGTAATGACTCACCTGAACTTTCAGGCTAAAGATCAGCTATGATTCACCTGGACTTTCTTAATTGCCTCATTTTAAGTTTAAGACTTTCATCTGTTTTAAATCTCATTACTGTGGAAAAACAATAATGAAACCTTGCATATACGTATATTTTGTTCAGTGACACCTGACTTACCCCTCTAGGGGAATAGGTTCATAATTCTGACATACTTTTATTAAAACAGGCAGCCTAAAAATTTTTTGAAATATGTAGCCTCACAGGAGATTTATTATATTTCCCTTATGTTATGTTGTCTTATATTATATTTGACTTATTACATTCAACTGTAGAGAAGCCTTTTTGTAAGCAGGGGAAAAAGAAATCCAGAGATGGAAAACTACTTATCCAGCCAAAGAGAGTACAGTTATAGAACAGGCATCTAAATCTTCCACACCATTGTAAAAATTACCACTTATTTTTTTCTAGTTAAAAAAAAAATTCATAAAGATAAGTTCTTGGGACATAGCAGGTCAAAATAAGGACACTTTTACAAAATAAGTAAGATTTTCACATGAGAATCACTGTTTCCAACTCAGCCCAAATCCTTTTTAAGCTTATAGAGAATCACTGTCATTTCCATGCATTCTCTTCTGTTTATTGTTTAATCCTGTGTAGCTTGCAAGTCAATTACTTCACTGCAAGTTTGTGTTTATGCACCTAAAGTTAGGCTGCTTTATTTGTTGAGGGTGGTTATAATTCATTCAGCTACTGGCAAGAAGGCAGATTCCCGTGTACTATTCACACTGTGCTGGTACATTGGAAAATAGAAAGAAAACTGAATGATCAGGGTGAAAACTGCTTGGGTGCTAATATTTCCTAAGTGCTTTGCTCTTGGGAAGAGCAGTTAGGGTCTACTGCAAAGTTCTTTGTTGTTGCAATGATAGGAATCTTGTCCAAACAAAGCTTAATACTGCGCTTAGAGCCTACATAAAAAAGTCTGAAGGCAGTCCTGAAATCCAAATTATTCTGGGGGAATGCTACTACTTTTTAATGCCTCTCTTATTCTTTTGATAGAAGAGCAAAATCTCAAACGAAGTAAAAGCCAAACCCACATTCACCCCACGTTAAACTGCAAAAATGGAAAAACTGATCTGGAAACAAGTAATCGTAAAGTCAGAAATACCACTGTGGCATCCTGTGTATGCTTTGTAGGTGAAGGCCCTCATGTCCCATTTTTGTCTCAAGGCCAATTACCTTTGGGTTTCCAGTCTGACCTGAGGGGCCTGGAGCAGGAGCTGGGTCTATGCCAAAAGAGAGGCAGAGCCCTGGAGCCAGCCCTCAGTGACCCAGGGCTGCATGTGTAACTAAAGGTGAAGGTCTGTATTCCTGAAGATGTGAAATTTTTCACTGACCTCTAGAAATTTGTTCCTATTTTGAAGACATGGAAAAAATGGGTTGCTGGTAGAGAAATCTAAAACCCCCAACTGCTCAGATTAAGGAACAAATACTGGTGGAGATCCAGTCCTTGCTTCCATGTTAAAAGATTTTGAGGCATCCCTTGTGTGCCTGGAATTCTTTAACAATACTAGCTTTGGCTGGTGAGGGTAACACAGCAAGCACAGAATCTGTATCCAACTTGGGTATCTCATCTCACACCTTCTCTTGTTGCTTGACTTTATGACATTTTCCTTATGTCTCTTTTAGTTTTCTGCCAAGCAATTCAGAGTCACCATCATTTACTAAAAGTTTTGTGCCATATGAGATGCTTCTATACCTTGATAAATGTACTGTTTGTTTGTCTTGTATAACATTTTTCATCCCCTGCTTCTGCCCTTTAGTTTCACAGTGTCATTCAGTTCTAATCTCTTCCGAACTTCTGCAGGTGTCTGGAATTTGGTAGCACTTTCCTCTTTCATATTCTTAAAATGAAAGTTTAATCACAACACAGGTTTACCTCTGAAGACTTTCTTTAATAGGTGTGTTCTTGTTTTATTTTTTCTACGCTTGAAGCTCAGGCTTCCTCCTGGCTCAGAAGGGATTTGAAATTGGGTGCAACTTGTCTGTAGATGAGGGAAAGGAAGTGAGCTTGTTTTGATGCCCATTCCTGAGGCAAAGGGACAAGTTTCTACTGTTCTCAAGATTTACTATACAGCTTTAATACCCATTAGTTGAAAGAGAATAAGAAATTATATTGGAAGTGCTTTGGATGGAGCTTTAACAGTGCCTGGATTATGTGTTTTTCTGGGGGCCAAATATACAGTAGAAGTTAACTTATGTAAGCTGAAGTGTTCATGAAACTTGAACAAATTCTCCAGGGTTCAGTCCTTTTAAGTGCTGTCTTAACTTTGTCAAGTTTAAAAGTCAAGCCCCCAAAGCTGTGAAGCCTCAAGTCCACATTCCATTGGATTCTGTGTGCTTACTGGCATTACTGTGTGTCCACAGAGGGCAAATGGAACATTGGAAATGTTGGCCTATGGGACCAACAAGACATTACTTTCTTGTCTGACAGAGAAATCCCACTCCTTTTGTGGACAAGTCTGTGTGAAAGCAATGCCACAGGAGTTACAGAAAGAACACAGAAGAGAAACTTTTTTCCAGCTGTGAGCAGACAAGATATTGTGCTTTAGAAGACAAAACAAGAGGAAGATATCATCAGTGTTAAGTCCAAACTTAAACCTGGCAGCATTAAGTCCAGCTCCATGATCTTGCTTGCATATGAGTCCAGCAGTCTTCTGCTCCCTAGTGACACAATGCCATTTTTTGCTAGCCAGTCTTTGCTAAATGTACGGAAAGGGTTTGGTATAGGCTGCAGGGTGTACAATGAACAGAACTTCACCGAAGTCAAGGGGGCCTTGTCGTGCACCACAGAAGTACCCGTTCAGAATTCAATTTTTCTGTGTGCCCAAACCCAGCCTTATTCATTTTCCCTTGGGGATTTCACTAGCAAAGTCTTCTTAAGAGCCTAATGAGAAACACTAGGCAGCTTCCACAATTGCCATTGGGATCATCCCAACCTCATATGGGAGAGACCACAGTGAGAGAGGGTACAAGGTCATTTTACAAGCAGAGATACATTTGTACTCCTTTCTCTGAGAGGCCTTTCATTGGAAAAATAAACATTTTAAATTTTGTTCAGGGCCTCCTTTCCATTTCCCCTTTCCTCTGGGTTGCCTCAAGAACTTTTAAGCCCCTTTGCTATACTGTGCGCTCCCTTTTTGCCTAGGAACCCTTCTCCAGAACCTGCTTACATTCACAGATTACCAGTGTTATCAGGATTCAGTTTTGCTTAAACTGTTTCTTTTTTTCTCCATTTCAGATGTGCAATGACTTCTAGCATGGGATTTAGAGTGAGTCCAAGCACACTTTGCTGGTTAGATTTGAGCAAAATAGGCTGTAAGGAAAGCATGACAGACTGACTTACCTTTGTATCCAGACTCTGTGTAGCAAGGGACATAGCAGAACAGCCCCACATTATGGGGTCAGGCCTGCCAAGATATACCTTACAGCTTCAGTTAGGGAGCAAGAGTGGCTTTTTGTCTCTGTAAAGACCCCAGCTTATTCCCCTATTTGATAAGTTTTTATATCTCTTGAAAATTCCACATTGGTTGGGGACACTGAGGATATGGTCAAATCTTACTGATTTGTCCCTTTATTCTGGTATAGCAAAAAAGGTTGTAACAAATATGTATAACAAAAAAAGGCTAAAATGTCAATGTCATTGGTCTTTTTAGTAGCCTTTATTTGTTAGTTTACATATGACTTCATAATTGCAATTAAACCTGATGTGAGAAAATTCCAGTTATCAATCATTTTTCTAAAAGAAAAAGGAGTTTTACTTCTTATAAATTCAAACAGATTTAGAAGAACAGCATCTCATTCAACAGTCCTGCAATCTTTTATGCTACTTTTTTTTGTCTCTCTGCCTTCAGTGCACAAGCATTCACTGCAGTAGTAATGACATCCCACAGCCATGACAATGGCAAAGTTCCTGTCAATGTTCTTTGCAGCTCTTTGCCACTTTGGTGAGTACTGTATTTCTCCTATGCAGAACTGCACAAGTCTCTTGTCTTTGCTTTTAACAGAGGTAGCTGTTTTTCTCTCAGCAGAAACTCTGCTTCAGCAGCTGTATGTTCTGCTAAGCTTGTTTCAGGAAATTCCTGGAAATTTCTTCCCTGTCAGAGCTTTCTGCTTTGCTCTCTGACACAATAACCTTTAAGGCGTAATAGTCTCATAGGAGAATTTCATTAATTTAAGCCCCAAATGGTATGAGATTGGCATGTGGATCTTCTAAAGCTGTGTGAATGAGAAATGCCTTTTGGGCCTATTTGGAATCATGTCAAATGGTTTCACTTCTCTGCTTAACTTTATAGATGTGATAAGCATGCTTCAAATTTTGTGTGTATAACAGATTGGCATTACGTTGATTTTTTTTTTTTTAATCCAGTAACATGCAGATGATTTCCCGTGGCATTCCACTTCTGGTTTGGTGGTCTTGGAGAAGCTGCC
The DNA here is from genome assembly GCF_041296385.1 of Aphelocoma coerulescens. NCBI lineage: Eukaryota > Metazoa > Chordata > Aves > Passeriformes > Corvidae > Aphelocoma > Aphelocoma coerulescens. The sequence goes on from NC_091023.1 coordinate 9,377,509, forward strand.
TGTGGTGATGTAGTAACTTCTCCTGAGACTGGTGAACCTTATGCACGAACCTGTCTGACTCAGGTTTTGCTGCATCAGGTGAAAGCAGGCACAAGGTACTTAGCTTAGGGACTAAAACTGGGCTTTCAGGGGCAAGTGCAGATGGGAGGAGTCTTACTTGAAACAGCAGATGATGCACATTTTCCAAATCCTCTCAGTAAAACCTGCTTGCTTCTTTGCTTTCATCTTGTAGCTAAATTCAGTTATAATAATTATAATAATGCCTATTTAAATCCCTTTTGCTGTTCAATTAGTTGCTGTATTTACCTCACACTTATTCTCGAACCATAACTCTGTGCTTTCTTCAACAGCTGTCATACTTCAGTGCAGACTAACCTCTTTTTCTTAGTGGGGAGTATGAGTGTGACTGTTTCACATGTGCTTTTTATGATCACAGTCACTCGCAAACTGCTTTAAGTTCTGTGGGGATAAAAGACTACATAAATCTCTGTTTATGATTATTATGACTATGCTAACAAGAGCTGGCTGAGGAACAAGAAATTCTGTCTTGCAACAGCCTCTAAGGTTTTGAAACTCCCCATTGGAACAAGATCAAAACTTTTACTGTCTGTGAAGTAGAGCTGTTGAAACATCCATTTTCAGATTCCCAAGTCGGACTTTTTTTTAAAATTTGGGATCTTTGTGACTTCACTTGAGATCCCAGATACCTACCCTAACTAAACTCTAAATGTCATTAAATAACATTTTATTTAATGAAAAATGTTTTGTAGAAAACATTTCAGTTTGAAGGAGAAAACACCACACATTCTTATGCTCTACCTGGGGAAATGGAGACTTACTGTATTTCTTTACTTTTAGAGCTTTGGAAACAGATCCTAATGGAGATGAGATTAATAAACAATTGACAAGGGTGTGCATTTAGGGTGTCTACCTTAAAAGAGTGTACACAACTGGTCTGCATGTCACTCTCCCTTGGCTTTGTGCACTGCTTGCTTTCTTCAGTCACTCATGTGACACTTGCCAATTTTCAGTAACCACAGAAAATAGGTCTTTAAAACACACAGGGAGAACGATCAGATAATGCCAGCATGCAAAATGCATTGTGTTGAAATGGAATTATTAGGTGACCTCTGGGAGAGTGGCCAGGGGGAAGGTGAATAACTATGTGTCTTGAAAATAAATTGTCCTTCCACTGCCTCTAAAAAGGAATGTGTGAAAGATGTCAAGGGTCTTTTACCAACTGGAGTTTTCAAACGTGTTAAGAAAGCAGAGCAGCTGCATAAGGTCTGCGAGGCTGCCCACACATAACTGCATTTCACAGCACCAGGATAGCAATGCTCAGGTGAGGAATGGACATTTCTTAGTGAATAATTTTGCCACTGTTAAACAGCCTTGAATCCAGATTTCATTCTGTGTGTCCTTAAACTTTGCAGGGGACAATGTCTTCAACTATTAGTGTGCTTCAGATGGACAATTTTTTATTCTTTTACACAAAAGAGAGAACTACACACAGCTCAAATGTGGCAGGGGAAGTGAAATCTGGCTGTATGCTGTGTGCTTGGAGCCTCTCCAGGCTTCAGAATGGAAAGTTCCCATGAGTGTCATGTGGGACTTGTCCATTATGTTTTTTCTTCATACTACTAAACACCATTTTGAAAAATGGATGTGTTCCTTCTGTTAGTGACTGGACAGTATTGTAGAAAATACTCTGTTCACAGAATTACAAGAGACTTTTACCTGCATCCAGGTAATGATTCTCTTGGTTCTGCTTATATAGGATCTTCCCCCTTCCCCCATTCTTCAACCTTCTCATGTGAAGAATGCATTGTATTGATTAATTTCCAAATATTTCTTGTGGTTTTTACCATCTAAAATTTCTGCTACTTGCCAGCTCACAACAAGCAAAAATATCAAGTAGGGACTGTCTGAGTTCAAGCTCTCTTCTGTATTTTCTGGATGAAGAATATTTTCGGCACTGGTAATCTTTTCCACCAACCCTTTTTTGGAAACATGGAGGGCAGAGATAATGGTCTTAGTGAGGAGGGGCAATAAGCTTTTTTGACTTTTTTTAATATAGTGATGTGGTAATATCTGGGACGTGTCCATGTGGTCTGGTTGTTTGATGTTGAGCACTCCTGTGTGTTTCAAAGCTGCAGCTAAAAGTTCCCAAGAGCAAGAGCACAAAGAAAGTGGCTAGAAGGGACAGCTTGAATAATCATAAATACTCTTCTGAATTGTTTCTCCCAGCTCTGTGTTTCCATCTTTCAAGTGTTTCTTTTCTTCTTTTGGAACACGAAGCCCCAGGTGGAGTGGTAGCAATACTCACATACATAAAATTAACAAGGAAGACACAGATGGATGTTTGGATTGGGGTGGGGTTTTTTTGTTATTGCTCTTTGTTTGTTTTATTTGGTTTGGTGGGGTTTTTTTGTTTGTTTCTATTCGTTGGTTTTTCTTTTTGTAAGAACTAGTTCAAGCATTTCTTGTAACTAGGCTTATCTACTGCTCCTCCAGCAGACAGGAGTGTTTTGTTTATTTTAGCTTGATGGCTAAATCCTTTAAGCCTCCCAGAAACTTACTCCTGCATTTCAAAGAGTTCTGTGAATAAAACGTGAAGACAAATATAAATATGCAGAGTGAACTGTCACCCTAACATTACTTACTTATTACTTACTTACTGTGCATTTGCCTGTAATGATTTGAGTGCCTTTGTCTCAGTTCATTTCTGTGGTCTTGGTCTTGCTGTTCTTTGTCTGCTGCCCTTATTGGCATTCCCATGTTCTCCATAGTAGTTTTTTCAGGATTTCTTCACTTCCAAACCTTGTAAACCTTGCTCTTCTGCTTGATGTTGCTCCCAGTCACTGTAGCAAATCTAAAAGATTTGGTCTGAAAACATGTAGTTCCCATTTAAAGACTAAATTGAAGCTTTTCCTGAGAGACTCAGAGCAGGGTGGCATCATGGGTGCATGTCCTTTGGAGCCCAAGAGAAGGTTGTTTTGCTCTCAGGGCACTAGTGTGGCTCTCCATCTCTCACCAGTTACCTAACTTCATAACCATGATGATTTAGTCACCTTGGGCTCTCCTCTGCTCTCAGGTGTAGATATTGCTGATCAGATAGGCAGGCACCTGTGACCAGACTAGAGAAATACAACCAGCAGTGTCACACAGTTCCCCCATGTCACACAGTCCCCCCATGTTCCTTTACTTCTCTCCTTTGGCTGCCTTCTCTCCAGATCCAGGACCTGGCTCCACTCAAGTTCTCTTATGTTTTTTGTATCACTGACTGATAGAGGGAAACACTAGGAAGACATCAGATACTTGCGGGTTGTGTAGATGGCAAAATGTAATGGCTTTTTGTAGACTGTAAAGTAATTACATGGTTAAGCCATAAATCCAATAAATGAATAGGGTCATGTTAGTTAAAGGACTCCAGGAATTGCCTCTGCTGCCACTAAAAGCTGTTAACACATGACTGCAGGAAGTGACAATGTGCCCATTCAAAATGAATGTTATTTAAAGTAGCTACATCACATAGGAAGCTAATTCCAGACCTGCTGTTTTAATGGCTTTAACATTCACAAATTAACCCCTAAGCACTCTGCTCATGTAAGAGCAGTGTGCAGAATAGATGCATGTTGACACTGCTTTGAGACCTTTTCTTAAATTTTCCTGACTTTTTTTTCCTAAATCCCTTTGCATTTATTCCCCCTGGAATCAGTGAGTATGCTAGCTTTTCCAGCTTGGCAAGCCAGAAAAACAGGTGGTTTGCTGTAGCATCCTTGAGGCCTTTTCACCAAGTAGCTGAGGAGGTGAACTCTAGCCTGCATGCCATGGCACACAGCCTTCTCACCTTTCCCACAATCCAGGTCTCTTCCAGGTCTGGAAAGCCAGCTTGTCTGTCCATCACTGACAGGAGGAAGATGACACAGTGGCAGATTCACAGGGAGGATGTGGGGCCCGATCCATGTCCAGAGCAGCCGTGACCTGTGGTCAATGTTCTGTCAGTGCAGCCTTGGGCCAGCACACAGAGGCACATGAACCTGAAACCATCTTCCTCACCACCACGGTTCCGAGCTGCACAGCTGGAACCCACCCTGGTAGCATGGTAAAAGCACAGCCAGTGGAGCTGGAAGCATGAGGGAATGCAACCCAGCTGCCTCACAGGGTTTGCAGATGGACTCCCCTCAGGTTAATCACTCAGTAGCTAGAAAGCAAGTGGAACTGTTCCCTGAAACGCACTGTGAAAATAGAAATAAAAAACGAAAAATACATTAAGTCAATTATTATAACAAGGAAAATAAACATGCAAATAAATCATAACAGATCGAAAAGCAGTGAGTTCCAAGGACATGTTTTTGTTGGGTTTTTTATGGTTCCCACTGAGCTAAGAGAAGAAATTAAAAAGAAAATCTTAACTGATGTTGAAATCAAATTGCAGCATCCAAAAGAATGTGATTAGAATATTTGTTTACCCACCCACCTCAAATGTTCTTCTTCTCTTGGGGACACAAATATTGCAATAATAAGAACAATTTTAATTTACGTGGGAAATACATTTTCGTTTTGCCCTACTTAAAACTTGCTGAAGGGACATGAGACCCTGTGCTAGAAAACACTTTTATGGGAAGCTTCACTTGATAGATTTGAGGGAGAAAACACTGTGTGCTCAGTAGGAAATTGCACTTCTACTGCCAGCAGTGGTGGTGTAGGTGTGTGGTAAATCCATATGGCAGTTTTCATGTGTATGATTGAAGTGTTTGGAGTTGCTTGTGCAAATGAAATGAGGGGGATTCTGCCAGTGCTCAACAGCTGTGATGAAGTGGTCCATTTAGGGAAAGTATCACTCGTAGTCATAGCTGTTGTCTTAATTTTTCATGTGCTTCCATCAAAGAAATCTAAGATAAAACTTTCAAGTCAGATGGAGAAAATAAACTCAGCTGACATGTCATTCTTCTGTTTTACTCAATAGTCTTTAGAACTAATATGAATAAGAATACTGCTGTGTTCTGGTTTTGCAACTGTTTTCACTACAAAATCTGCATTTGTCAAAACCATATTTAATGAAAAATGAACCAAACAATGGAATGACAGCTAGAATAAGTGACTGAGGGAATACAAGGACTGAAATGAGGAATCAGAATAAATTTTTCTCAAGGTTATTTTTTAAGTTTTAGTTTGTGATATTTTCTTTGTACTGGCATGGAAATTAATATAAAAAATCGGTTTTAAAATGTCAATATGGGAAAAAATATTCCTGGTTGGAAATAAACCAGCACACCACAAGTACTTCAGATCTGTTGGGAAGTTGCCTGAGCTCTTCTGAGAATGTGCTATGCAAATTCAGGACTTTACCTTTCTCTGTATCAGTTTACTACAGCGTTATCTATAATTCTGTACTGGAAGATGTCTGCTGAGATGGACACAGACTTTGTTTTTCCAATTTTCTCAGAGGAAAGGTTTTGAACAACCCCCAGAAGTTGGTCTCTGGGTTTCACTTCTTCTCCAAAGTCTACTCTGTTTCTGGATAGCAAAAGCCAGTGGTTAAATTTCTCCAGTAGGTCAGGTTCATGAAAAGCAGACATTTGTTTATGTGATCCACTTCAATGAACACAGATGTACTCCCTTGTCTTACTTTAGACTGAGATAAAACCCAGTTTTTACTCTAGGTCTTGAATTTGTATGTGGGGCAGTACAGCCATGTTTGCAAAGGAGTTCTTGTTTCATATTCCACTACTTCAGTTGTACCCAACTTACTTTTTGCCATTTACAACTGAAGATTTTTTTCTTGGAATACAGTTGCAGAAAAATGTGTGTACATCTTGATGCAGTTGATACAGATATTGAGGAGGTGTTTCCTCTTTATCAATGTATTTTTACTTTAACTGCTAATGAGTATAAGAAAAAACTTCAAAGACCTGTGTTTGAGTGCAAAGACAGTTCCCTGAATGACCCATAGCAGATAACTTATACAATGTTGATTTACTTCCATCAGGCCTAAATATATATTTCCCATTTCTGCCTGAGAGCAATGCAGTCATATCAGCAAATATTGTATCCTAGTGCTCTTGCAAGGGCATGTAAGCACTAGGCTTAAAACCAGAGACATCTAAATTGAGATTTTGGAGGTATTGGAAATAGCACGTCTCATCTCAAGGTTTAGGCTCACAGAATATAGAGGTGTAAGCTTTGGTAGAGTGTCTGCTCAGTGTATGAGTCTGCATTTTGATTGTAAAGACAAGGAATATTGGCCTGAGCAGGATCTGGTCTTTGTCACTTGGTTTAAAGAAATGCAGCGTTCTCTAGCAATGATGCCAAATTCTCTTCTTATACTTTGCTCCATTTAATTATTTTGAGACTTCTGGATTTACCAAGCTCTGACAAAATTTTACCAGGTGTCAGAAACAACATGTTTAAGAAAGCAGAATTGTCTTTTTACTTCATCCAGCTTTCTCATGTCAGCAGTGCCCCATTTAACATCATAATTTTTACTTGTAAAAGAAGTGTAAGACTGGAATTTTAACGCTTACCTTTTTATTAATCTTTAAAAAAAAAAAAATCACTGGTTGTGAGGGTTCTCTTGTTAAATCTCCTTGCTCTTTAGTGACCTTTTGTGCCACGGCCTGTTTCTGTGAGGAAGGAGATGGATTTCCTGGTGTTACTGAGTGACATCTAAGAGCCTCTCTCTTGGTTGAGAGCTTGCAGTGACGTCATGGGAACAGGCAGTATCAGGAGGATGGAAATTTTCCAGATGTCTTAGACTTCCTTTCAGCAACTGTGGTCTGGTGAGTTTAGCAGCCAAATCTGCAAGTTTTCAAGATGAAATCTGGATTCCCTCTGTACTTGGTAGAAAAGCATCTTCTCTGCTCACACCACATGGTGAGACGTGAGAGTTTAGCTGTGTGTGCCCCTGAGCTCCCCCAGGAGTTATGGCTCAGTGCCAAAGTCATTGAATGCTACTGATGGTGCTGCTGGGGGAACATGAGGTTACATCACATGTGCTTGGTTTGTCCTGGTTTAGAGGTGGCAGCAGGCAGATAAAGGAAGAATTTTCCAGACTGTAGAAGGCTGCTGGAAAATGAGGTGAATAAACAGTGGGCAGAATGAGAGATGGTGGGTTTCAATTGCTGCAGGAAGGTGGCAATTTAACTTTGATGTTAGGAAAACTTCTGGGTGGCTGGAATAGCAAAGCACTGGATTCTTACCCTGCATCCTCTCCACACCTGACCTTTTACCATTTGTGACAAACAGGGCATTTGCAGATCTCTGTGATATGACCTCTACAGGGGACTTCTGACCCTGTTTTGAATTATTCAATTCTCTCAACCTGCATATCTGTGGACTGTCACTAGCTATTGTTCTGTACGTTAAAGCATTATGCTGTTCACTGCTCAAGAACAAGCTTGTGTTTTCTCTCTGAAGTTCTTTAATTTGATTCTGTTCTTTCCTGTTGATATTGGCACATATCTATCAGAGAGAGTACCCTGTGTGTTTTCATTGTGACCATCTGTCCTGGTATTAACAAAATGATTGCATAATACAAACAACAGAATCCTTTGAGAGAGGAAGAAAAAGAAAGATACACACGAGTCATGTGGCTGACATGCACCACAGTGATCCAAATAATTGTGGAATCAGAAACAATAATAATGTATTAGATTTCTCAGTGGAAAAATGCTTGATCTTCTAAGGACAATTAAAAATACAATATGCAATAAAAGCACTCAACTGTAATACAAATATGCGTCTCAGACTCCATAGGGTTTATAAAACAGTTGTCTTGGTGCATTTTAAAACTGAGAAACATAATTAAAATGCCTTCTTGACAAGGGGAAGAGACATTCTTTTCCCATTTGACTGACTTTCCTATCTGGCCTCTCTCTGCTGAGCACACAGGGAGAGCAGGGGCCAGTTCTGCTCTGCACCAAGAGGTCAGGGTGGTTGCGTCTCCTTGTTCCTCCAACCTCTGCAGCATGTTCAAAGCAGCATCTGTAGGCACTGATATTAAGTGGATTCTACCTAGAGGGAGACAGATGGGAAATGTGGTTTATTTATTGTAATTATTGAGCTGATGAGTCATATACGTTGCTTGAAAGAAGGTAAGGTTTTAACATGATGGAGAGTCTCAGCTGTCACTGACTCTAATTAATCTGTTGGGAAAAGATTGGCACCTGCAAGTAGAAGTGCAGCTGCTCAGGAAACACTATTAAAACTTGCAGGCATCCTCTGTTCTTTTACAGAAAACAATCCATACAAGTTAATTCATGAAGTAACTTCAGGCTGTTTTGCTTTCTTACCTGAGCCTAAGTTGTATAACATCATTTCTGAGTCCTAGAACTATAGCTGGGGTACAGCTGTGAGCAGCTTTGTGATACACTCAGAATTAAAATAGATTTCTGAGTTAGAATGGGACAAATGCATGTGGTGATGATGCTTCCGATATTTTTCTTATTAAGAAAGAAACAAGTTCTGAAGTTATTTGTGGTGAAGAATGCAAAAAAAGTGCAGTTTTTTTCTAGAATCCCTAGGCAAAAATTCTGTGTCTTGCTGTGTGCTTTTTCAGAGCAAGAGCCAGGATTACCTTGACTCTGAAAATAGACTGGCAAAAGAAATTGTATTAAGGTGGGATGATTTCACATTGGCCAATATTCTCACATGCAAAAGGATGATCTTCTACTGTTTAAAAATGAAATTTTGGTGATAGTAATGGTTCTTTTCATCAGCTGCAGAGGTGATAGCATTTTAAAAACTTGAATGTTGAAAAAGACTTTAAAAACGTAACATTTTAAAAGTATTTTTTTGTTGTTTGTTAGTCTATTTAAGCTTTTATCCCATAGTTAATTATTTGAATGTCAACTATTTGGTTATGGTGATATTTATAGCACAGGTAACTTACTATCTTTGGTAACAATTGTTTTCTCTAATGGTTGGTCTAGTTCTGTTTCTTTTAGCTTGGTAATGGCTTGGAGAAACTCAGCCCATTGTCAAAAGCAGAGCAAGACCAGTTTCTGATAACTGCTGCCTTTGATGTTCATATTCCATGTTCCAAGAAGAGCACACAAAGACTATACCTTTGTGCTTTCAGTAATTTACAATAACCAACATAAGGTTCAGTATGCTGGCAAGCAAAATGTAATTTATTTTACTCTCTCGGAGAAAGCCTTTCAATGTATGATGTGTTATGGTTACTGGATAAGAGGATCAGGGGTTGGTGTGATTTATATGTACTCTCACTAACATTTTGCCATTTTTTTCCCGTATATGGGAACTGTGAGGATAAAGAGGGAAGATTTGAAAACTAAAGAATATACTTTTGATCTCCAGAGAAACGTGCTTTCAGATAAAAGACTCTTTGCTGCCCCTTTTTACCAACACAAGTAAGACTGGCAAAAATGACTGCACCCAGAGAAGATGGATGGATCTGCTGGTTGCAAACATTTCATCTTGAGACGATATGTTGTGCTAACTTTGGGTCTCTGTGAAACAGCAGGGTAATGTGCTCTTTCCTTTTTAGTTAGAGCTGGTGCTTGAGGCAAAAGCCAGCTCTTGCTGTGAGTGTAGCATTGGTATGAGGGGCCTGACAAGAAGCCAACAGCTCCCATGCTGCTCCGAGATTGGTGTGGGAGAGGGTGGGCAGGAAAGCTCTGGCAGGATGGTGACCAGTCTGGCCTTTTGCTCCCTTCTCTTCAAGGCGTTATGCAAAGGTCTGGCAGAAGGAATACACAGTGCCAGTAAGGACAGGGACAGGAAGCCAGTGGTGGCAGCTTTCTGCACCAGTCTTCTCCACTGCTGGTTAGTCTAAAATGACTTTTGTAAGCTTCGAAGGTCTTTACTACACTGCTGTTGTTGTTGTAATGATGAGCATTGTCCCAGTGCTAAGAAGTCTTTGTGGAAAAATAGAAGAGCTTGGTTCCTTCATCTTTTTGGCCATAAAATCAAGGGGAAATTGCAACAGGCTGTTGAATCCCAGCTAAATTTTTTCCACTGGGATCTGTTCCAGTGGAGAATACACGGTGATTTGCAGCCAGATAGGTTGTCTCTCAAGTCTGTCCAGGTTGAACTTGGATAACTCAGGAGAGGAAAAAGAGACCCACAATGCTACAACTGCTACAATAAGTTTTAGTTTTGGAATTGCAGAAATCCTTGTGCAAGGAAAATAGAACTACAATGGAACTGAATTCAATAAAGACGAGTTGCAGTAAGGGTTGTGCCTGGAGCAGAACTCCACAGCTCCACACAGCTTTATTAACAACCAAGAGAGCACAGCCAAGTCTTTTTTAATGAATGTCTGATGCCACAGAAGGGCAGTGAGGAACATTGCTCAGAGCATTGCTTGTAAGAAGACTTGTACTGCTGCCTCTCCCTTCCCTAAACTCCATAGTAACTAGGGACAGAGACATATATTGTTTTATTGTGAAGAAAATTAAAACAGGCTCTGACTTGGATGAAATCTTGCAGAGGAACCAAAAAGACTTCCTTGCCCTTGCTTGTGCTTGTGGATTCAAGAGTCTCTCTAAGGTAAAAGGTACTTTTCGGGAGAATTGTGGGAAACTTGTACGATTCTATTCCATGACCTGAGCAACTCAGTGGGTTGTGCTGGACACAAATCTAGAGCTTGCTTAGAGCAAAGGAAGCTTGCACCATGTTGTGCTTCAGCAATGGGAACCCACCCTGTCCTCTCATCTCCCCCCACCCATCACAGGATGAAAACTTGCCCTTAAAAGCAGGCATGTAATATGGCTCTGGTTGCTGGCATTTCCGCTTTTGCTATTTATTTCTGGCATTCATTCCATTGGGCTGAAAGGCTGAGAGGTACAATCTGTGTTTCGACAGACTTGGTTTTTATTTCTTACTGAAGTAACTCAGAAATGGGCTGCTTCATTGCATTATCTTATGGACTAGTGGGATGGCTCTCTTTTGTGTTGTGGTGATTGTATTTCTTTCTATACTGGTTATCAAGACTGCACTTTGGATTTATTCACACAGCACACAATTGTCATTGGTTTTTAGCAACATAAATATGTGGTGACAAGAATGAGGTCCTTCAATGTGAAGGAGGAGGAGGTGATGACTTACAGTATTGATTTCATCTTTAGCAGACTGGGCTAAAGGGGTAAGTCTTTACCAGAGTAAGTGAATAAATGTGATGTAAAAATGGAGCAGTTGTGCAATCAAATCATGCTCACCTTTCTTCAGCAGGATTTAACCTTTCAGGAACAGTTTAGTATATGCTGATGTGATGCTGATCTGTCAGAATCTGCTGTCTTCAGCACCAGAAAAGAGATACTGGTCACATGTGGCTGCTGACCTTGTCAGCTCTCTCATGAGTTAAATGTGAGCTTAAGAATGATGTATTTCTCTCTGCCCTTAAAAGCCAAATGGCTACTTTAATAAGCCAAATGATGACTTTAATATTTTTTTTCTTACATTTCTGAATGTGGATAAAAGACTCAAACTTTGGCCTCAGTGTACACATGAGATCTGAAATTATAAAGGCATAAAACAGTACCCACAAGTATTTAATTTCAACTCTTTTACCTGGTCCTTTGTCTTTTGGGGAAGGGGAATTGATGTGGGAGAGTTTTCAGTATTTGAGGTTGACAACACTATATTTTACAGATCCCTAGAGTAATGAGTGTGTTCCTTTTACCAGTCTTTGCTGAGCACTGAAATAGCTGGTGTGGATAATTATTATAGAAGCAGAACTGGGCAGTTAATATGTTGTTGCTTCGAGCTCTTTGCAACTTGAATAGGCATTACTGCATAGGTTGTATTTGTCTCACATTTTGAAGGTTACCTTCATGTCTTATGAGCACTAGAGACTTTTCCTCCCCTGCTTTTGTTTTATAAAAAGCTTTTAAAAGCCCCCAAAACACTCAGGAACTTTAAATTTGAAGTGAGGGTTTTGGATTTGTTTTTTCCTTCATGAAGGAATCCTTCTCTTATAAAGAAAATGATACCAATATATAACAAACCTGGTTATCCTATGGAACAAAAGCAGGTAGCATACCAAAAGAGCCTGGTTTCTTCAGTCAAACTGTCAGTAGCTAAAAAGTTATGGACATAACTAAAAGTTATGGCCTTGCATCCCCTCCTTTGACATGCCATGGAATAACAGAAAGAAATTTAACAATAGCCTTTCAACCTGCAGGCTACACACTTCAAATCCTGCATGCTGACTCTCTTTTCTGGTGCTCATGTTTCAAGGTGGTAAGTGCTTTTTTAACATCAGTAGAGGGCAAGATGAAGGGTTTGGGGTGGGTGTTTCAGCAGCAGGGTGTGCTGCTGCGTCGAGTTCCATGATCTTTGGCGATGGCTCTGGTGAGCAAGATCAGCTTTGTTGCTGGACTGAGGATTGCACTGTCTGATATCTATGTGGATCTTGGGAGAGCCACTTGGAAATTGTTGCTATTCAGAAAATGCTGGAATTGAATCTTTGCATCCAGATGGCAGGTGGTTAAAAGAGCTGTTAGGGTTTGCTGCTGCTGTTGTACTTGCTCCATTAGAGTGAAATCGGTCCCAAAGACTCACTTGTGCTATGACTACTTGTTTGTTCTGAGGCAAAAAGAGCCACCAGAAAAGCTCTTTTGCCAACGCAGCTCAGTCTGTACTCTGGAATTTTTACTGACAAAGTTCTACATCAGGGCAAACAATGTCTGTAAGGGGCAAAAGTAGTGTAGGAAAGCTATCACAACCTGCAGAAGAAAAGTGTATGAATTTAGAGCAGTGAAAGAAGTATCCCCCATGTGCCAATGAGGCCCAGTCATGTGCAGAGGTGCTGGTTGACTGCTTTAATTTGAAATCAGGAGTTGTCTATTATAGATGTCAACACGAGAACTGATTGAGCATTCCCACAAACATATTTCTGAGAGGAAATGACGTGGGTCATGTGTATTGGAAACAAAACTCAGAGCATCTTTTGAAACATTTGCAGGTTTATTTATCTAAAGGCAAACAAAATAGATCAGGAAATATCTTAGCTCTTCCATGTCTCTTTCTACTTGTTAAAGGATAGGAATAACAATAACAGTAACCCCAGGAAAATCTGAAATGAAGATATTAAAAATAATAAGCACTGTTTAAAATGTCTGAAGGATTTTTCAGAGTGTTTTCCTGGCTGGATCATTCTTTCCTTTCCTGAGCTGGCTGGAGCACAGCCCCTGTTGTGCAGACTGTCCCTTCCAGGCAGCCATGCTGTGAACACTGGGTTTGTCACCCCGAGTCCACAGCAGTGACACTTCAATCCTGTGTGTTGCAGTGCTGATATAGGGCACTCATCTTCCCTGAAAACCATGCACCCAAGGGCCTCCCAAGCACACCTGCAGCTCAGGCTGAGCAGGGAAGACTGGGTTATGCACATCCTTCTTCCTCGGCATCCACGCAAGAGCAAACAGCCTCGGGCTGCCAGGGAGCTTGGGCCGTACTTCAACCTGTGGATCCACATCCTCTCAATTGCTTTTCACAGCTGTACCCAGTCAGGGCTTGCACACAGCTGTGGGGTGATACCTGCACCACAAAGGGCAGAAGGTGCTTGTGCTACAGATGTGAAGCTGACAAGAGTCAGGACATAATTAAAGATTTTTTTTTTCCAGTAAAGTTAAGGAGTTGTGGCTCTGAGCTCTGAAATAATTGGTGCTGTTGTATGAAAAGGCTTTCTGCACAGAATGATTTTCTGGAATAGGAATTTGTTTCCACCACATACTGTGTTTTCTTTGAACATTGTTACTGGCTGTCCTAATCACTGCTTCTAAGAGCAGCCAGCCAAGGCCTTGCCCAGGATTTTTCCAAGAGTTACCACAGGTGAAGAGCCCAAGCAACTGTGTGTTTAAAAATGATATCAGTGTGGAGGAGGGCATCACCCTTGTCTCCTGTATTCAGTTCTTTACCAGCTGGGGGAATGAACAGTATGTTTTATGCTGAATGTTAAGAGATCAAGCGTGGCTGAAAGCCATGACCTCTCCAGCTTTCTGTTTTTCCAAAGGCTCACTCTTCTCCCTGATGTCATTAATGTTGCTATGGAGTTTCACAGTGCTCCACTTGGAAGTTGTTCATGCAGTTACTTACACACACACTTAAATGACTTAATGAAATGTATACAAACTTTTATTGAGATGATCTCTGCGTTATTGACTGTCTACAGTCTGCTTGGTAAGGTATAAACATTGGGGAAGACTTGCTCTCTGTTGTTTGAGAGTTACAATCAGATCTGGCAGAACAAATCAGACCAAAATGAGCCACAAGAGCTTTGGCTTAAAACTCCCAAATAATAAAAAATGAAACCCTCTTGGTCTGAAGATTTAATGAGTGATGGAAACTGGAGTGATGGAAAATGGACCATGTACTTCAGTCAGTGTCCGTACATGCTAGTTTTGAGGTTTTTTGGTTTTGTGTCAGGTTTGAGAAGAGGGATGATCAGTATTCCCTTCCCCTGACTGCTCCACAGGCGCTTGGGTCACTTAACTTTAGTTCAGTAAGTTACAATGCAAGTAGGTTACCTGTGAACATTTACTTAGTTTACAGAAATACAAGCAAATTTAGGCTACAGCAAAAGATGTTAAAACTATTGTCTCACGTCAAAAGCATGCTCAGAGGCAGCTACTAGGTCTCAGCTGGTACCCAGTGGTTTCTGGTTTATGAATCTGAATTTTGGCCATCATCTACACTTCTGTTGAGATCAGTCTCTGCTTAAGAGATTTGCCAGCATAGCTAAAACAGTCTTTGTGTAGACCCATCTTTTACTGAAGGAAAAGTGCATTTGCTATTAAAGTTTTCCAGTTCTGTTGAGTGAAATAAGCCAGACCAACAAAAGGACTTTGAAATTCTGTGCTCTTGGGCTTTGTCTGCCAAAGAAATGTCAGTTATACCTAATTAGTTTACTTATGCCAGCAAGGGTTCATACTGGAGGGTTGGCCTTATTTTCCTTTAGGTTCTCATAATTCTTCCACTTGGCATTGAACCTGTGAATGGGAAACAGGGAAGATGGGGAATTCACAGAGTGTGTACCACAGTCCTGCCATCCATAGTGTTTCAGCAAATTAATCATTCTTCTCTACTGAGTTAAGTAACCCCATTGATTTTAAGATGGTTTCTCACTTGAAGAAATCTTTGCCGGATTCAAATCTAAAACTGCACTACCACAGAGAGAAATCAGAGCTCGGGTTCAGGCTTGGCTACATTGAAGGCAAAAACCATTCACATTCAGGAATGCTTTGGTATAATGTGATTTGGTTCATCATATGTGCTGATGACAGATCTGAGTGCTTAATCAAAACCCTGTAAGAAATCATTCATAATGATATAGATCTGTAAGCTTAGATTATTGCTCTTTAGGCCATCAAATATATATAATTTACTGAGGAGGTCAGCTCTGTGATCTCTAAACTTCAGTGCTTTCTGTAGTGTGTATTATGGATCCTCAAGCCTAGAACAAATATTAACTGGGGATCTATTCCTCAGATTTATCATTTTTCTCTTCCCAGTTCCCCTCATTACTAGTCTGAGTGCTGCAGAATTCCTCAAAGCTGTCACAAATGCAAGGTAGCTCTGACACTGCTACTTGCCTGGAGCACATAATGGATTGTAAGGAAAGACTCTGCCTAGGTGTGGCTCCAGTCACGTTGCTATGGGGATGGAGCAGCATAACAAAGGCTTTTCAGAAATCTTAGTTGTGTTCTTGTGCTACAGAGGCTATACATCTTATCCAATGAGGCAAAGTCTGCTTTTGCTCACACCCAGGTGGCTTGGCCACCCTCACAAGAAACTGGATTGTAAAGCCAGCATGTGTTCACAGAAGTGAGAGCTGAGCACACCCAAAGAAGCATCAGCTTTGCAGCCTAGGGTGTACCAAGCCTTCTAAAAGCACCCTTGAAGTTTTCTGGTGTTGTTAATAAGCACAGGTAAGGCTGTGAATACTCTCTGTTGACTACCAGCTGTGATGCTGTGCTGTATTTACTCTGGGGTCATGTTTTGCCCCTGTTCTCAGCCCTCTCCAGTGAGATGCTGTTAGCATATTTACTGCTCAGAAGTTTAGAAAAGCTTGCCACAAATTCTGGCTCTACACACTGCAGTGCAGGTTCAGGTAGAAGAGAAAACTAAAGCCTGCCTTTCCCTCTGATGATGATGATGAATAGTAAGTCATTCCTGCCATGGTGTATTATACTTTGTGTTTAAAATAAAAACATATATATTTATGACTAAGCAACGATGTTAAGTATAGATTTATTGACTTAATAGACCAAGATGGTACTCTTTTAATAGGACTAGCCTGAAGTTTAAAGCTACTTGAAAAGATGTGGCAACCAGAGTCTGAAAAGTAAGAATATATTTCCATGCACTCTGCTTTTCCTTGCATTAACAAATGTGCTTGTGACCTGACATTGGTTTCAGAATAGGAAAACAGAACTGGAGAAGGGAAAGCAATTTCCTAGCATGAGCTCCCAATGTTAGCATACAGGCACATGTCTGTCAGCTCAAGGCACTTCATACAGGGAGGACTTGTACCAAGCCCTTTCATCAGCATTATCGCATATTCCATGCTGTGTGTCTGAAATATAAGGAGCAATATGAACTTGTGGGACTGCTGAGATCTCCTGGGAACAGATTTTGCATGATGTTTACAACCCATCCCACTTCTAGTTGGTCTGACATTTGTGTGAGCACCGTCTTTTCCTCTTCAGTGGTTTCAGTGGGTTCTGTCTGAACTGCACTGCTAGAAAATTGGGTTAGTGAGAGAGGTGCAGAGGAAATGTGAGTGGCTTGTGTGGATTCCTGGTGCTTGTTTGAGAAATATCCTTTCAAAAGTAACCCAAGATGAGCACACATCCTTAAATCTGATCTCCATCCTAAACTGCAGAAAATCTTCAGTTGGTTTGGGCTCCTGCAAATCTCAGCTAATTGAAATAGTAGCAGTATTCTGAAAATTGCCTTGTATCACCTGTTGTTGTGGCTCACAAAGGCTGTAATTCTCTCATTAACTCTCTTTTGCTCTCTTTTCTTTCCATTTATGTTTTAAATTAAGTAGTGGTCTGGCTTTTGGGCAGCCAAAACAAAGGATTCCCCATGCTGGTTAAATAAAAAGTCCGTTCAGAATCACAATGCTAAAGGGAAGAGCTGAGAAGAAACGGGTCACAGCTAGGGATGCACAACCCCTGGAACTACCACCCCTCTGTGAGACTCACTCAGAGTTTCCCAGCTGAGCGGTGAAATATGTGGAGCTCTCCTTCCCCTTTTGTTTGATGTCCTCTTCATTTCCTGTTTGTTATGTGATCTGAAAGTAAAACAACCAGCCAACCAACCAACCAACCAAGGAAAAGAAATCCTTTCATAGTTATAAACGGGGCCCAGCTGTGTAAGCTGGGCTGCACAGACGCTACCCAAGATTGCTAGAAGGGCCTGTGTATCTCGTATACTTCGCCCCGTGGGTGCTCAGCCCTTGCAGAGTAATTGCTCTCTCCTTCCTCTGAATGTCTGCCCTCTTTTGAAAGCATCCCTAGCAAGGCACTCAGATTCATTAACTCCTGAGCACAGTCCCTTTTTCATGTCAGTGTCTATCAGAACTAATGTTACTGGGGATAGGAGAGGGGAAGCGAGGGTACTGGGAGCATAGATGGCAATGTCACATCAGTCATCTGTGCAAGTGTAATAGCAGCAGTCAAAGGAAAAGGACTTTGGGAAAAGATTTGCCAAAGCACCTTTTGATATTAGTACTGAGGGTAAGTGACCTGCAGGGACATGACCTGACTGCAGTCACAGCACAACTTGCAGTGGGTGTGTTACAGCCATAATAAATTGCACAGAGTATGTCAGCAGTGACCTGTAAATGACACAAAAAACCCCAAACTAAAACCTCCTCACCTTTCCTGCTGCTACAGGAATACAGGCTCTACAAGGTGTTGTCTTGAAAGTATTTGCTTTGCTTGGGAGGAGAGAAAAATGTAGAAAGGGAAACTCAAGCAAGAGGAATCTAAATGTACTGCTGCAAAAAATATAAAAGTTAGACTACATAAAACTAGGCCTCTGCAGACAAGGGGTAGGTAAATACCCCTCAAGCACCTCAAGCTCCAGTGAAAATGGTAGTACTTAATT